>NC_143016.1:182741313-183098813 GCF_055824585.1 Amblyomma mixtum | reverse complement strand
TCGTCGTAGTGATAGGGCTCTATGGTGAAAACTTCATTAAACATTTGTGGAATTGCGTTTCCGGAAAGTTGCTGTCCATTGTAATATAAAACATCTGGAATACCTGAACTCGAGGTGGGATACAATAACGTATTCAATTTTCGCCAAATTACATCACTTCGTTGATTGTCAGGGTTACTAAATATACCTAAAAAATAAGAATCTTTTGCTGCCCTAAGCTTATTTGTCAGGCTGTTCCTAAATTTTTTAAACTCAGTAAACAGCGTTGCATCTCGACTTTTCACAAAACGTGTATACAGGGCATGCTTATGTTTAATCATGTCAAGAAGCTCGGTAGTTAGCCAAGGTTTCCGCGATTTAGATGTGCTTGCAAGTTTCTTCACTGGGAAGTGTGTATTATGTAAAGTTTTGAAAATGTTTGTAAACGATGAATAGGCAGAGTCACTATCTTGTGCTCCGTAAACGCTTTCCCATGTTTGCTGGGTGATTGCACAGCGAAAAGCCTCAAGATGTGGTGAAGTAATAGACTGAACAGAAACCGGTTTCTTGGTTTTCTGAGTTACACGAGAGGTTTTATTCACTAGCAAGATGATACCCAGATGGTCACTGATGTCAGTGTAAACGGCATCAGCCTCCAAAGAATCGGTACTAATGTTTGAAATGAACACATCTAATAAAGAGGCGCTATCAACAGTCACACGCGTTGCAGTAGACATGGTGTTTAAGAAACCTGAGCTTGTAATTAGAGACTGGAAATCTTTTTGTACCTGGGATGATGATAGCATGTTTATATTGACGTCGCCTCCTAAAACAAGGTTCACTTTTTCTTCCGTTACATAAATAAAGAGCCTTTCAAGGAAAGCAAAAAAGCGGGTAGCATCACCTGACGGCGGTCTGTACACAACAGAGAACACGTTTGTACGGTTTTGCAATGTAAGCACCTCATAATCAGGAGTTGTATCAGTGAAATCGTGAACTAGTTCATAAACTATACCTTCTTTGAGCATAAGCACTACGCCTCCCCCTCGCTTATCTCGACGGCTACAGAAAAAGGATTGATAACCAGAAAGCTGGAACCTATGCGATGTGGGCGTTAGCCAAGTTTCGGTTAACATTATAGCAGTAATTGGTATTCCGAAGCTGTGGATTAACATTTCCAAATCATCTGTCTTATTTGCTAAAGATCGCACATTTTGATGGAAGAAGGTCATTGCTGGCTTTTTGTCTGATATAAGCTGTTTTAGTTCAGAAGGCAGATAACCCATGTCTCAAACAACGAAGTGCAACAAAAGTTTTCACATTTGTTTTTCCTACGTCATCTTTTTCAGATCGTCATAGTGGGCAATGGGAACAATGGCGTTGCCTTCAGATTTTCGGGTGAAGATCTTCCCATTTCGGCACCATGCAAATTTCCAGCCGAGTTCCTTCTTTTTGCTGTTTGCAGCACCAAACAAACATTTCATGGCTGGACATAAGTGCTCATTGATGTAAATGGGAGTGCTGGGCTGCAATTCTATGTCAATGTCCTCGGTTGTCAGTCGTTTTTTTCTAGCTTTTTCAAGAAAACAGTCACGCTTAGCTCTGTGTGTGAACTGTACCACAATATTAGGGCTTTGGTCGTTGCTGGCAGTCCTAACCCGGTGGCAACCTTCAACATCACCCTCCTCAAAGGGGGAATCAAGGGCCACTGCAAGTTTCCTTGTTATTTCGAGAGTGTTTTCTTTCGGCCTAAGAGGTACACCTTTGATTTCTGCGTTGAAACACCTCGTATGCTGTTCATTTTGCAAAAGTCTTATTTCATGATCTTTGAGTTGTACAAGCAGGGCCTCTCTGTCCTTTTGCAGAGCCTCTACTGTGTTCTTTAGCTCTGAGGTCTAGTTTTCCAGCTTACTGACTGACGTTTTCATTTCCTCGTAATTCTCGTTCGCAAGTTCCAAGAACCCCTACATTTCTCTGATTTCTTTTCTTATGTCTCTTTTAAGACATTCACGCAGTTCTTTAAATTCATTCTTCAATTCACGCTTAAGTTCTTCGAACAACTTGGCAAGCTCTTGCTTGCCTGACATTGCCAACAAAATGGGAGCCAAACGAAACGATAAGCGAACGTGACAGCAAGCGATAGACGTTTAGAAGCACCGAAGTACAATAGGATAAACGCTTGTGCAACACAAATGTGGCAGAAGCAGCAGCAGCTAAGGTAGAATGTCTATCACACTATAGAAAACAAGCATATAAAAATTACGAACCTGCGTAGGCGGAAAGGAACGGCTCAATATGCGTGCAAGCGGCCGTAACTGCTGCTGCCAACTGATGCGAAGGGGCTTCCTGCTGGGCTTTTAACCGTGAGGCTTGGGATCCCGCGCAGGCGCGTTGCTGGAGATGCTGCGGAAACTTGATGCTTTGCTTTGGTGATAACAGGTGATAACTGTTGATAACCATGTAAGGAATTCAGCGAATAGAAGGGAGCGAAAAGGTGCCAAGCTGGCGGCAGAGACTGACGAAGAGCGGGAGCGTCGCCTCGTTCAGCGGCGATAGAAAGACGACGAAAGACGACAACGAAGAGCCGTGAAGGCTGCAGCTGCGGTGGATTCTAGAGAGCCAGCCAATGTGAGTTCCCTCAGTGCGGAATGTACGACAGACTACGTCGTCCGTCTGTCAAACTTTGCTTCGGAGAGTGACCTGAAGTGTAATCGGATATGTGTGTAACGTCTGTTGCACGTTGTGCACAATCACGGCATAATAAAGCTTTCGAATGTATGCCCACGCATAGCTGAGCTAAGCCACTGCCAATTTTTCTCAAGTTTTGTTGTGATAGTTACGTTTTTATATTAGAATGCTGCATCGTTTGTAGAGGGGACATTGTGTAACCAGGAATGCTAAACTGCACACACCATATTTATAAGCACCCTCCTACACATAAGATTGATTCATTGATTGAATTTTTATTTCTCAACATTCATACAAGGCATGTTTGTGAAAACATCTGGATCCCTAGCTGAAAGCTAGTTGGGATCCATGCAATTCAGTTTCAAAGAAAATTGCAGACATAAAAAAAATTAATTACATACATATTGTGACGAAGACGAAGCTGGCAGTGGCGCGGGATGGAGCGCCCGCGCTAGGCCAGCGGCCATTAAATCATCTTATAGCCATGGTTCACCACGTCTCATTCTTCGGCTGGCCGCCGCGTAACATTTGGTGTGAGGTGCTGGGATCCCTTCATCGCCATCCTGGTCACGGAGCTTCGGCGTCCTGGGCCTGCCGTGGACGTCGGCCGTGAGTACCTGGTCAGCGCCGCACGGCCGTGCCCCAGCCCGCCCGACCTGAACCGACCTCGACGCTCACCCCAGCCCCGTCCCCCGCCCGGACCACACTACACGACGACCCAAGACCCGACGGACCCAAGACCCGACGGACCCAAGACCCCACTGACCCAAACGTGAAGACACCGTCCCCCTGCCTCTGCCGTTCGGTGCGTCCAGAGACCTCGGCCGTCAGCTCCTGGCACCCTCCGGCCCGGATGCTTCGTGGACCGGGACTCATTCTCTCATCTTTCTCATCGTGGCGGCCAGCACTGCACCATCTTCTACATATTGTTCGATCCTTCACTCAAGACCATCGCCATTTCGCCGTCTGTTCGTCACCGATCGGGACGATCGCTCGGAGGCCCCGGGTAGTGTGACGAAGACGAAGCTGGCAGTGGCGCGGGATGGAGCGCCCGCGCTAGGCCAGCGGCCATTAAATCATCTTATAGCCATGGTTCACCACGTCTCATTCTTCGGCTGGCCGCCGCGTAACAATATAAAAGCTCATGAAATTAGAAATACATAAATGGGTACATAGAGCAAAAGTATTCAGAGCACCAAGCCTCTTTTACAAACAGATACAAACACACAAAAATACATGAAAAGAAAAAACGCTGGCTTCACTCATTGTTTATAGTATTTCTTCAGTGACACAGGAAAACTTTTACAATGTTTGAGTCCACTTGGAAGCTTGTTCCACAGCTTAATACCAACATGGGCCATCCTTCTTTCTCCATAGACATTTTTTGTTTTCGGAAGAAGGAAATTTCTGACTGGCGTTGCGAGGGCATTGTGGTGGGATACAGAATAGCGATGAGTGTAACGGGTAATTGTCTGTAAGGCATGTGTGTATTGTCAAGACAGTCCTGTATTCAAGTAATGATTGTAGTGGCAGTATATCCATCTGTTTAAAAAGAGGAGCAGTGTGGGCGTTGTATCCTGAATGTGAAATGTATCGAATTGCCCTTTTTTGCAAGACCGTAAGTGGTTCCAAATAAGATCGGTAGGTGTGGCCCCATGATTCAATGCAATATGATAACTGGCTTTGAAATATTGAGAAATAAATAATTCTGAGTATGTCATTGCCAAAATAATCTCGGCATTTGTAGAGTGCAAAGCATGCTGCAGCTAACTTTTTACAAAGCGCCTGAATGTATGGCTTCCAGTGTAGGTTCTCATCTAGAATTATTCCAAGATAAGTGATGTTGTTCACAAGTGCAATAGGTGTTCCCAGCCATTGCACGCAAGGCAGGTTTTCATGTATTGTTTTTCTGGAGCCCCTAAATATTATGCATTTTGTCTTATTAACATGTACAACAAGTTTATTTGAAATAAACCAGCTACACAAAGTTTCCAATTCTAGGTTTGCGGTGCTAATAAGATCCGTTGTCGATTCATGAGCACATAGAAGAGCAGTGTCGTCAGCATAGATAAAAACAGAGAAGTGTTGTGTGAAATGCGGCAGATCATTAATATACAAGGTGAAAAAAATCGGACCAAGGACTGAACCCTGTGGCACACCAACCGTAACTGTTTCAAATTCAGATTTTACACCACTAAGTTGGATCATTTGCCGCCTTTTATTGAGATAACTTCTGAAAAATTCTAAACTAATACCTCTAAACCTGTAATGCTCCAGCTTTTTCAGTAAAATTTCGTGATCAAAAGTGTCAAATGCTTTCTTAATGTCCAAAAAAATTCCTAAGACTCTTTTATTATCATTTAGGAAAGTGTTGATTGTGTTTATTAGCGATATGACGGCTGTACCAGTTGATCTGTTTGGTCTAAAGCCGTGTTGTTGAGGACATAGCAAGGCTTCTTTCTCGAGAAATATTTTCACTCTCTTTGCAACGAGTTTTTCAAAAAGTGTGTTTATGCAGTTTGAAGTGGAAATTGGGCGGTAATTCTCAACGTGGTTACGGTCACCATTTTTGTGAATCGGTACTATTCTAGCTAGCTTGAGCAGATCGGGATAGGTGGAGGAATAGAAGGCAAAGTTGAAGATTTTTTCAAGTGGCTCGCATAAGATATCAATGCATTCCTTCAGCCCAATAGAGGCAACGCCATCACAACCAGTAGATAATTTCTATGGAAAATGATTAGCTGTATATACAATCTCATCCACTGTAATATCATGCATCTTTAAAACACTATTTAATTTCCATGGAAATGTAGGAATGAATTCAATTGTGTGTGTTAATCTTGAAGTTTTTTTTTTATTTTACACGTTCTGCAGTAATATTGTACTTGTTTTGTATTTGGACCCCTCACTAGCCGTAAAGGCTATGGGTCCAAACAACAGTTTGTGTAAGTTTCTGAGAATAAATAAAAAAAAATTCAAAAAAAAAATCATGGTATGCAAAGGTCACTACAATGTTTTGCGGAGGAGGGAGGTACTCAGTGCAGGGGCAAGTATTTCCTATACTTGCACCAATAGTGGAAAAATATACATTGAACGTTGTAACTAGATTTGCAATGGAGATCCCCAAGATTTCTATGTCATTCATAATAAAACGATTTGCTACGGGTTTAATAACAGAGTTAATGATCTGCCACGTGACTTTCGTGCTGTGGGCATTTTTCAAAATTAATTGGGAGTAATACTCTTCCTTGCGGGACCTTATGGCAGCAGTAACTAAGTTTCTTGCTTTCCGAAACTTTAGTAAGTAATATGAATTACCTCGCTTTTGTTTACATTTGGTATGCCAGTGATCTTTTTCCTTAATAAGTTTCATAATAGCTTGTGTCATCCAGGTACAGATAGGCGTACTATAGTATCTTTTGATTTGAGGTGTAGAAGATTACAAAACTGCCGTGGTACGCCTGTCGTTAAATACTTGGTATAGGTCGTTAGCATCAGAAGAGTTGATCAAGCTAAAATCTACCGCTTGAAGACATTCCCTTTACTGAATAACATCGATGCTGCAGTGGGGGTCAGATGTTTTACCCGGGGCAGCTTGTTCGAGAGGAAAAAATATCGCAACAGGATAATGATCTGTAAGGGATGCTTTATATATGGAGCTCAAACTAGATGATGTGTAGAAATTGCAGAGTATATGATCCAGTGGCGTCGAAGAAATAGGAGTCACACGTGTAGGGCCTATAACTACATTACTGAAGCCATATGACTGTAATAAGTTATTATATACCACACTGTTATAACTTAAACAATCAATATTTAAATCATCACAGATTAATACTTTGACTCTTAGACTAGATAAGTTCGTGAGCAGCGATTCAAAATGGTCAAGGAAGAGTGATAGAGAGCTATTTGGAGCACGATATACGATAGCAATTGTAAGGTTAATACACTGAACAACCAAAAAATCGAAACCAGCAGAATGTGATTTTGTCAACCCAGGAAGAAGCGAGTAATGCAACGATGTTTTTACGTATAGGCCAACTCCACCGCCTCTCGCAGAAGTTTTTCTACTACAGGAAAAAAAATTGAACCCTTGGATATTGTGGAATTCCCCTTCATGTAGCCAAGTTTCAGAAACGGCTATGTAGTCAAACGTAAATGAGTGCTCAGCCATTAGACAGCAGACATTATCTATGTTCTTATTCAAGCTTCGAACATTGCAATGAAGCAGAGAGGCACATGCATTTTTTTTTCATAAATTGGTTTGCTAACTGCACACTGTCCATGATTTGCTGTCGATTTTGGTTTAACAGATCAGAGCTAAGTCGGCCTCGGAACAGATCTGAATCACGTTCGAGTTCTCGGCCTTCCTAGCAAGGATCTTTCCATTAGCGACCCAGGTGAACTTCCAGCCCTTTTCTCGCTTTCGTACAATTGCTTTTCCAAGCAATACCTTATACTCAGGACAGAGGTGCTCATTAATATAGACTGCGTCTGTGCCTTCGTAGCCAAAGTCCACCGGAGACAAACTGATCTTTTTCACTGCGTGTAGTATTCTGCTACGCACGGAGCGAGATGTGAGCCTCACGATCACGTTTGGATTTTTCTTGTCCTTTCCCGGTACGCGATGAATCACATCAATATCAGAGCTAGATTGCATGTTGTAGGTTGGATTGAAGATGGTTACATTTTACGCCGTCGTAACTGCATAATGAGGGAATCTGCATGATGGCGCTCCGCTTCAACAAGAATCCTGACAGCACTGGCGCAAAAGATGGAGAATAAAGAAAAACACCTCTCAGAGTCAGGGTTTGAGCACCAAGTTACCGAAAAAAGATAAAACACTCGGTCCAGGGATGTTGAAGATGAGCAGTTAATATCATAATCGTCCGCCTTACCATTACCATTAACAGAGCAGAGATTTCATTTCAAGGCAATGAAACATTCAATGTTGCCAGGTCATGCCGAGAGCGCGCACTGAACATATAGTTAGGATTGGTTTCGGGGACGATATTTATTAGAACTTTGTCTTCTAGAAAGATTTTAAATCAGCGTGGCTACCTAAACAGCGATATTCATGAATCAGTGAGAACAAGCCGAGCTTGATGCACTTTAGGAATAACCTATGAAATGATATTGAGTATATTTCTAATTGTAATTTATT
Organism: Amblyomma mixtum; assembly: GCF_055824585.1. Lineage (NCBI taxonomy): Eukaryota > Metazoa > Arthropoda > Arachnida > Ixodida > Ixodidae > Amblyomma > Amblyomma mixtum. Next base: position 183,090,982 of record NC_143016.1, on the reverse strand, counting down.
TTGAGGAAATGTAAGGAAAAGCGCAACAGCTATCTCAGTTTCGGTGAGCACTCAGCAGCGTCCTGAGGGAAGACATGACGGTAGGAGGGAAATAAAAATGACTCGTGTTTGTGAGTTCTGCGTTAATATCGACCACCTGTGTTTTAAACTGCACTAGCATCGTATAGAACACGGGCGGCATATGCATCCCTCTTTCCCATCGCTGTGCTGTTATGCCTGAGCAAGCATTCCGCTGGCCTCCGTGGAAACCATCTCCGTGCGCCCCCCATTCCGCAAAGCATGCCCGGGCTCTCAGACGTGTCGTGGCTTAAAGCATGATTCATCCTGGCTCGCCCGCCACAGTTCCTTCTCCCTCTCCTCGCTAGCGTCAGCTCGAGACTCAACCGACCCTTCACCGGCAGCCTTTTCCAGGCTGCAAACTCAGCGGCCTAGCTCCTCTCGTCCATTCATCCAATTCAAATGATGGCCAGTGGCGTGACCTGATTGGAGGGTTCGAACGGCTGGCTGCTGCAAACTTCACCGGAGGCTGTAAAAACGGAGCCGCTCTGTGCCAGCGCAGAAGACGGGTAGCAGACGGTTAGCAGATGAGACACCACACCAGAGAGACGCTCTCCTGGGGCATCGCACTGCTCCTTTGTGCTAGCTTGTTGTGCTCTTGGCCTCTGTGTCGATTATGTAAAGCCCTTGTACAGGGAAGTCATATTGAGAGGGAACACAGCTCAGCGTGGCTGCACACATGCGGACCACCATTGCGGCAAAGCCGGTAGCAAACCTGTGCAAAGGGGCAGATGATGCGAAGCACTATTTCCGACTTCGAGGTGCCTCTTCTCGTGCGCCTCTTTGCAATGATTCATGAACGGGTTAGATGCATTAGCACTCCGCAGGCACCTGGCCATGCGGAGCCGTTTTCCCTTAAGTGCTCTTTACCCTGTACATAGGTACATAAATGTTTAGTTGACTCAGCGTCCTCTGTACCGTTTTATCGTTCAGCTCTGCGCAACAGTGGCAGCAGGTGGGATGCCCACTCCTCGGTGGGATGGCCATTCGTAACAGTGCTCACCTGCCTAAAGCGCTAAGGAGTGAGGCGCAGCAGCTAGTGTCAAAAGCAATATGTCATGCAATGGGTGCTGGACGCGATGTAGTGTTACGTATTTCATCAAAGACCTGAGGGGAATATGCAAGAGGAATGAACGGGTGAACGGATGAATGGACGGACCAAATGCCTGCCTTTAGAATCAGGGTGGTGACAAGCACTGCTTTGTCGGAGATAATGATGCTTCCCGACCACTACGTAATGCTAGGCAGCAGAGAGGAAAATATTAGGCGTCGTTAAAAGTTTTCCCTTTCAAGTTTAAGCCCGACCCTCTATTTCGAACTAGTGTCTGTCAAAGTTACAGTTGTCTACCCTCTCTGTTAACGTGGTTTTCACGAGCATTTCAGTACTTTTTTAGTTGGTGTCGAATTTTTTTTGCTGCTTACTTGCCCATTCAAGAGGACGGGATCGCCACTTTTGCGTTGTGATAAATTATCCTGCATAATGTCCTCTGTTTCTCCAGCAACCCGAAGATGGCTGTTCATGCTCTGTGCGCTTCATAGGGTAGTTTGTTCTTTAGCAAAACTGCCGAGGCAACCATCTCCCGATGTATTAGAGAAGCTTTCGTTCTGACTTCGCCTCCAGGCTAAGTAGATTGCTAGTGACTGCCTCTTCTTTTTTCTTTCGCGCATTCATTGTACTGTGTTTCATCGCCTTGCCTTTTGATATTTTCACTTTTCCAACTTTTGACTACTGGGTGGCAATCAATTTGACGCATTTTCTGCTTTTTACCGCCGTTCAGGTGTATATACATACCTATGTGTGCAAGCTGCCACCCTTCGTTCATCCATGCCGCTAAGCCTATATTTGAGTATACTCTGTGCTTCCAAGAGGCCAAAATCTCCCCAGTTCAATCGCCCTCTACAGCCTAACTCATAATAACTCAATTGCTCATTAGGATCCACCCAAGTGCAGCCATACGCTTAGAAAGAAAGCTTCACATTCTTTAAAATTTAAAAAACCACCAGAAACGACGAAAGTAGGCCTCGACCCATATCAAAGCTGATAAACATGGATCAACAGATCAAGCTTTGATCTCAGTCCCATCGCTTTTTCAGTCGCCTGTGACGGTCTGTATTGCACTATTACTAGAGTAATTAAGCAAACAAGGGAAGGGGAATGAGGGGCTCGTTATAAATATGAGAGAAGCCAACAGCCACAGAAACCAAGGAGCACAGATGATTTTTTATTTATTTATTTATTTATTTTTTGTGGTGTTGATCAAGTAAGAATATTACTGTCGCTTAAAGCTAATTGATTAGAAAAGCAGAAGAAAAAACAACCACACGCCGCCGGTGGGATCCGAACCCACGACCTCCGAATTACGCGTCCGGTGCTCTACCTCTGAGCTACGGCGACGGCTGTCAAACCTTCTGCTTTCGGAGGTATTTATGTTTACAAATAACCTAACCTTGAAAGTGTTCATCAGCGCCACCCACGTTCGTATGCGGCGGACGTGGAACGTCCTGAGTTACCGCTCGTGTGACGTAGAACGCCATCGAACGGCGAGGGTGGAAGCGGTGTGAGAACCCTCTTATGCTTCCTATGGCATCAAGGCTGCCAGAACCGAGGCCCTCGCTAAGCACCACAAAAAAAATAAATAAATAAAAAAATCCTCTGTGCTTCTTGGTTTCTGTGGCTGTTGGCTTCTCTCATATTACTAGAGTATGTTCTACCAAACAGCACAGCAGCAAGTTTCCCTGCAAGCTTCCCAGAACCTGCACCGTTCAAGGAAGATTTGTCCTCGCCATGGGTATACAACGCAGCACCCCCGCCTGCGAGGAGTCGTCTTTACACCCAGCAGATGATAGTTTATGTTTGAAGGAGTAGGAAAAGACTACACCCTATGCTCTCTTTGTGGTTGCAAGCGTGTTCCCCCTGAAACATAAGCGAAAAACAACGTTCCAAACAACGTTGCCATCATCACCTGCCCACGACTTTTCACTGATAATGTAGAAACTTTCCTGTCATTGTGAATTTGTGCTTTTTTTCTTGCCACCCCTTATGTAACACCCCTTTTAAGGGGCCTTTAAGGTAATAAAATGAAATGAAATGAAATGAAAAGATTATTTGTTAATGCCGCAGTGAAATAAGTAGAACCATGTTCTAGGCGCAGAACCAAGTATAAAAAATTTGGAATGATGTTCCTGTTAGACTATAAACAGTATAAAAATCACTGCTCCACATACGCATATCTACAGTAGGTTCCGGAGGTATTCCGATTATTCCTGTCTTGAACACCGTTACACATAAGAGGACGGCCTTAGGCGACTTAGGTTTATGCCTAATCTTACGTTTGTGTCTAGCGCTCCCGCATCGCGGGCCCGCCCAACCACTTTTGCAGTTTATCGTCCTCCCCTTAGCGTTTGCGACGTTCTGGACATTAATGCTTTGGCACTTTTGGGCACAACAACTCTGTTACAACCCGTTGCATGGACCGAAGTTTATATATGGTGATGGTGTATCTACGCTAGGGAACATACATATATACTGCTCTGAGAATGCAAGAAATAGATAGTACTCTACTGAACCCACTCTTAATCCACTGCGATTGACTCCGTTCCGACAACTGCAGTCTAGAAGCACAGAAGGAGTTATGTGGCTCGGAATGAAACTAGCTTATATGATCTGAAGCAGAAAATTGTCAAGGCTGTTTACACGAGGAAATACAAACTGGAAGACAAGTGGCGTTCACTTCCACGAAAACACTCTGAATAAAGCACCTTTAAAGTGGGCAACGTGTGTTCAAACTGCTGTCATTATATTGGGCTCTGTTTTCAGACTTGGACCGGCAGTGTTTGCATAGCTTTGCATTTAACAAAGGTGAGAGAACGCCTCTTTTCACGGTCTAAAAGAAACAGTCAGGTCGCCCCGCTCGTCGCGAGCAGAGATTAGTATGAAACGCTTTCCGTGCGAAAACCGCTACTTGAGTAGCAAAAGCTGAAAACCTCGGAGTATATGTGAAGCCTCAACCTTTGATGGTCGGCAGGGGCGGAGGCCTTGCGAAGAGGCTCCGTCAATGCGCGGAATCGGAACCTCGACGTGCTAGTTTTCTCCAAGCTGCACACCATTTGGGCCCAAAGTTAGGGAAAGCTGGCTTCATGTTCATCCTATACTTTGGCGCCCTGGAAGACTTCACGTACGCCGCGTTTCCAGATGACGCTTACCTGCGGTCGCCGAGAACGGGAGTAACAAATATTTCGCCCTTAAAAGTGAGCTGGTGATATCTGCGATGGGAATCTACAGGAGGCCCCCAAAGCAGTGGGCTACCAGAACTTTGCTAACAATACAACCCAGAGGAAAGGCTTAATGGCTTTCGGCTGATTGGCACTGCAAATGGTGTAGAGTGGGTTCCTGGCATGTTTTGTTGAACTGCGATACTACTAAAAGTACAATGGTCAGAAAATCGTCAAGTGTTAAGAATAATCACCTTTGTGGTGGGATAAAAATATTGCCTCGAACCCCATCCTCGCACGACGATCAGCACATGGCGTACCGTGAAGAGGAGGCCGGATTGCTTCTGAATGCCCAAAACGTCTGAAATTTTCAGTGCACTCATTTCGTCGCTCCTGTATGGTGCTTACACATTAAAAAACTTTGCACCCTTAAAGGTGCAACGATAATGTGCACCCTTTGCACACCCATATTTTTTTGTTTTTTTGTATTTTGAAAAAGGGTGCGCTGAGCACGTTAGCACTCTTAATAGACCCTCGCACCCTTCAAAGGTGCGCGGGTGCAAGAGTGTTCCAGTTCCATCAGGTGCAAGGGTGCGTAAGGGTGTTTTTATACAGGTTGAAAAACATTGCAGTACATCAATTAAGCGTACTTTTAAAATCATATGAGCCATTTTAACTTTCCAGTATATGACAGCTGCAAGCTGGACACGAGTAGCTACAACTGTGATTTGCGCCCCCATAATGTAAAGAATACTTGAATTATTTCAGCTCAGGTGCTAAGCATCACAGACTTCAAATAGAGGCTCGCTAAAATGGCATATATAAACTTGGAGAAAGTGTGCAGGTTATGGCAAGTAAGTATTGCGAGCAGCAGTGGTGTCTTGTGTGTTGAACTCTGTCCCCTCAGTAGCTTTGCATGACTCATTGCAGTTGAGCTTGCACCTGTTTAGGTTTTTTTGAGAAAAATACCTGGCACATTGTAGGATGGTGTTACTCTGCGGGCGGGTTTGCTGAAAGTGGGCTGCCTTTGCTCAAGCTTTTTTTAATACGTTCAGCAAACTCACGCCGAGAACATCATAATCACATCAAAAACGTGACTCCACAGCAAGGCGGTTTAGAAACACCGTGAAAGACAGATCTGGATGGAAAAGTTGTAGTTGCAGATGCCGTAACTGTAGTGCAAAGCTAAACAGGGCGCCGGCAGCTTTTCGTACAAAATGTTTACATTCCCTTCATGACTGCACCCCCGAAAAAATTTGATAAGCGCCTTTTAAAGCAGTCAAGAACTTTGAAAGTCTAAAGCAGTGGGGAAAAGGGTACAACTCTAACGATCCCACCATTGCTATGGGTGCGACGAGCGCATTTTCCAACCTTTTGGGAGGGTGCAAGGGTAGGAGTTATAGACACGGAAATGTATCCTTATGGGTGCAAATTTTTTCACAGTCTATACAGTATTCAACGCGGAAATGTGGAGCTCTGTCGCATAATTACAGACAATGACTACTTGATCGAAAGTGTTTATTTTGACGGCGCGTCATTCTTCCACACGAAAACATGCTTGCACCTGACAGCCAACCGTCACAGCAGCGTCACTGGCTGCCGATATAGCATCACAATTCGAATAATTCTGTAATAAACAGCACGCAGGCGGGCACTTTTTGTGTTCATCGTATTAGTGCTACATGGGAAGCTGTTATAACCACGCCTCGGGATGTGGTTCTCGTGACATTCCCGGAGCATTTAAACCAAATTCTGCATGCAGCCTCCGTCTTCACTTTACCTGAATATCTCGGAAGTACGTGCATGAATCAGGTTTGTGTGTTTGTTGTAAGTTAGTTCGAGGCCTTCCCGTACATACAAGTGACATGCAAAACTATGTTCAGGGTTATAGACCTATTTCTGGGACTAACGTGTACAAATTTATGAGACGTGTGATGTATATATATAGCGCATTATAAATATTTATCAACTTACACTGTGCAGCGCTTTGACTTTGTTCATGCTAAAACCTGCCGATATCACTTTGTGAAGCAGAAGCAGCCAGGTTTATCTTGAATGATGGCAGCCACGCACCAGCGCTTCTACACTGTTCGAGATATTTGTCGTTGTTTTTCGTGCTTTAGATTGAAAGTTCTGTCAGATTTAAATTGAGCGCGGCGGACAGCAGCGCTGGTGGCGTCCTTCAACGACCGTAAGTTTGTTCAGTTTTCAGCCGCCGCGGTGGCTCCGTGCCTATGGCGCTTTGCTGCTGACCCAAAAGACGCGGGTTCGATACCGGCCGCGGCGGTGGAATTCTAGGGGCCTTGTGTACTGTGTGATGCCAGTGCACGTTCAAGAGCCTCAGGTGGCCGAAATTTCCGGAGCCCTTCACTACAGCGTCTCTTATAGCCTGAGTCACTTTGTGACATTAAACCCCGCAAACCAAATGAATTTGTTCAGCTTTTCTAGGCGCAAGTAACCACAGTAAAGTGTTCATGAACAAACACTTCAATCGGCTTGTTCATCGCCAACGACGTTGTCACCACCCCGTGACAGTATAGTTTATTCATAGATTATATTGTGGCTAAATGAAAAGAAGCGAGAAAAATGCGTCCCAGTGCCGCGTGACAACAGTCTGCTAAATCACACCACTTTTTCCGGCGCAGTTGTTATTGGAACATCGAACTGGTGGAGTTTATTGATGTTATAGCATGGCCAATGGTAAGCAACAAGTCGTTGTGGTTTTTTTTATTTACTCTCAGGCATTGCGGGTCGTAACCCAAACCTTCCCCACATCAAAATTAAAAGCTTATAACTCGAATGACATAAGAATTGAGTCCATTTCTAAATCTCTATCGTTACCGAGGCATGGTGTAGTCTTGATTGATTTTTTCTCCCCAATATGTTCCAGTTCCTTCGGGAGGGGCCCAAATCTCATCGTGGTGCCAGTGTTGGTCCATGTTATGCGTAGATGTTTCAATTCGTATCTAGTCTTTATTGAGGATGACCTCGTTTATTCGGTACCGGTGTTATAAGTAGCATATGTGATTCAGAATCACTGCAAGCTCATTAGGATAATATAGAAGATTGCCTTTCCTATTTGAGAAATCTAATTAATGACAAAAACTGCTCACGGTGCCTTTACGGGAACCGGGTATATTCATTTATATAATTACACGTTTAAGAATATCCTTTTAGGCAAAGGGAATTGCTATGGACATGACAACAAAAGCGCAAAATCAACACGAGGGATGTAAAGGAAACGACGCAGAGAAGCACTTTACTGTGGTAGCGCTTGTCTGCGTCGTCTCCTCTCCGTCCCTCGTGTTCCTTAAGCGCTTTTGTTATATCACGAAAGTTATCCAACTTACCGAATTTTCGGCTTTGCTTAACTATTATGTACTTTGACTACATTTTCCTCTTCCCTACGTTGGAATAGCCGCATTAGTTTCACTACCAATGATGCAAGATGAGTTCTAAGTTTCTCACGGCAGAATTTCAGCAGACCTATTTTTAGATTAAAATTATTCACACGTGATTTTGCAAGTACAGAACTGGCTTAAAGCGCTAAAGGTATTTTTACTATAAAATTACATACCGAGTTGACTAGATTACGAACCAAAGATCAAAATGGGTACACTTTGCTATGGAGCTTTGCTTACACCTTCTACGACGAGTATTTTTTTCTTTTAAATGCATAATTTGTTCTTGCACAATCATTATCAAATCTCCCTCTATCTCCCTGCTGTACTTTCCTACAGGGCGGCGAAACTAACCAATAATTATACAATGCGACACAAACATCTACTAATAAAGCTTGCATGCGAGGGAGAACTAATTTTATAATAAGGAAAGTCAGAGGGGTAAAGCTGTTTCTACAGCCAGAGGAGCGCCTAGCGCGAAAAAGATTGGTAAAAAGTTTAGGACATCGCATGTCAGACGTACTTCACTTCGAAAGCTTGACAAATACACGTGAAAAGGGAGAAGAGGCTACAAAACGCTGTAAGCCAAGCAAACCGAGAACTTCAGCATAGTGCGATAAAATACCTTTAGCGTGAATTGGAGAAGGGTTTTTAGGTGAAGGGAGGCAGTAGGAGGAGACTTTTTGGCGGAATAGATACTGTCTGGGTGGGTCTATGAATTCGCCTCTTAGAGATGCCGGAGTCTCACCCGGAGCTGACCTACGCAAAAAGTTGTGTATCAGGTTGCCTTGCGTCATTGTCGCTGCGCCATGTTTCACAAAAGACGCTGTGTCACAGACGATCACTTATCAACGATAGCGAAACGAGCCACGCAATAGTCTCTTTTGATTACTTGAACGAAGAGCTCCAGAGAACTGCAGGCAAGGTTCGCTGCATGCAAAGAGCCATATTTCCCTTTCTCCTTTGCCTGCCTGTTTAGGTTTACGCGATGAAGGTGAGAAGAAACAACGAACCATATAAACGGCGAGATTTACGCTCACCAAGTGGGAGAATTTGGCCCCGCAAGATTTAATTAAGCGAGCTGGAAAGCACTCGAGCCTGCACACCCGCTGTAAACGCTTAGCCAATATGCGGTTCACCGTAATGCAGAGTTTGGTAGTGCTGAAGTCCTCTGATCGTCACTTTCCCCGAATTAGGTTGCATGCCCTTCCTAAAGAAGGAGGTCGGCATTTTAAGAGGTAAGAGAAACGAGAACGTACGGTCACTACCCTGCATTTAACACCAACCCCTACCAGCTCTCATGGCGATACAATTCGGCCAGCGCTCCCTAAATAACCAACCGAATTTTTTTCTCCGCCAGTGGATTAGAAGTGAAGATTATGTCATGAATCGTATCAGTGTAAGCGTCATTAAGCGGGTTCCAGGCACCGGTGGTGAGTGAAAGCGTTTAGCCATCTTACCGCTGCGTAAGGCCCGGAAAAACAAGGTTCCTAATGTAACCATCCATCAATGTAACATTGATGTCTTCCTTTCCTTGTGTAGCTGAAGGCGTCACCCATGAGCAACCTTCTACAGGGTACTCATTGTTGGGAGTGTACGATTGCACCTTTCTGTTCAGCAGGATCAGCAGTTTGTTCGCTGGCGTAGGATTGTTCCCCAAATAACCTAGGCGGGAAAATGTCCGTTAAGATTGGCACCTAAAACGTAGCATATATACAGAGCACACTTGACCGCAAAAGCAACAATGAGACATACAGTGGAAATTACGGCTGCTTTTCCTTTCACTGATGGAAAGAGGTGCCCCTAGAAGCGTGGACACTTGGGCACTGAAGGAGGACTAAAACGCTCGAGCGCGTTTTCTTTACTTTTTTGTTAAAAACGACAAAACCATCCGCCCTTCACACTGCGTTCTCTCACATTGCGTGCGTTCTCCTAAACGCACATTTAGGATGGAGTGCGCCAGCATGAGGAAAAGAATAAGCTTTCATTCAACCAATGGTAGATTTTGGGTTGGTGGCCATATTCTTCAGCGGTGTGCTTACACCAGCAATCTGTCTGCTGTCGCTATCCTGCGCGTCGGCTCGATCAGCCATTGTTGGTCTTGAGGGTGTGTGCTCGAGAGAGCATCCTCGAAAGAGAAGAAAGTGCCGTGGTGGATGGGTTATGTGACCGCACCTTTGGGTTCATCAGGATCAACAGTTTATTCGCTGGTGTATAGGGTTGTTCGTCCAATAACCTATGCAGGAAAGTGACAGTGTATGGTGGGTATTCAGTCGCCTTGTGTGCGCACGCAGTTTTCGTTTTGTTTGCTTGCTTTTCCTTCTTTTTCTTCTCTATATTTTTGTTGTTTTTTTTTCACGTTCATTTTGTATTGTTATTAAGTCCTCCTAGCGATTCCCGAATGCGTGTTCACTGGTTTTTTATTTTTTCTTCTGTGAAAACTTTCTTTTCATTTATCTCGGTTCACTTTTCTCTTTCCTCATTTTTATACACCCCTTCTGCTGTCTGAACGCCATTACGTCCGTTTTTTTTTCACGCGTTTTCTTTCCTCGTCTTTTCTTCTTTCCTACTGATCTCCGCACTTTCTCTCCTCCTGGCCATCTGCAATCATGCCTGAAGCTCTTAGGCATGCTGGGCGCAACCATGTTTTTTTTTGTTGGTTCTTAATTCTTCATCCTTTTCGGACCCCTCTGTCCTAAAAATCACTTTGTCCGGCCATCACTTGTGCGTTTTTTCTAATTGATTTTTCTTGAATTTTCTCTTGGGCGTTGCCCACTTTTCTTTTAAATACAATTGGTTCGCGAGCGATCACCTGTGGTTTGGTGCTGGCTTCCTCTCCCACTTGTTTTTTTTTGTGTGCTTCTTGAGAGTTTTACAATAAATGGTGGTTGGTGGCCATGCAAATCAGGGCATTCCCCTACGGAGTGGAATAGTGAGAGTATAGTGCTCTTGCACGTTGGGCAGCCGATGCACGTAAGGGGTATCCTGAACACCGCTCGCTTCCTGCCAAAAACTGGATGACGTGTTGAGCGTGACAAGAGTCTGCGTTAGCGAATGTCCATGCCGTCAAGTTTGTTGCGAACAGGTGCCGCGCAATTTTGAGAATTTTATATATTTACTAATCATTGATGACGCTCACTCCAGGCAGGGAGCGCATACCAGACAGTCGGATGACAACGAAGTGACATTATAGGATGTCGATCATAGCAGTACCTATCTATAAACCTTGGTTCTATTCTTCTATTCATGATTTTGTTCACAGAGCAACAAGAACGGGAAAGACTAAAGGCGAAAGAGGCACGCAAAAAAGCGCTATCAACTAGTTTTTATTCAAGAATAGAAGGGGTATTTATAGAAACACTTATGAAGCACACGGACGTTTTCGGGAAGGCACGTGGGAGTTCAGATACCGCAATTTCCTCTCGGATAAGGCAATGGAAGGGCTGCTGATACATAAACTGTCTTTCTGGGGAATATAAAAGGCCTCCATTATCTCGCGTGTGACCTTGTCACCGTGTCGCAACAGGATGTGCGTGTTCTTATAATCGGGTACGCATTTGCATTCCTTGCATAGAAATGTAGACTGTGCAAGGGGGCCACCTCTTGTCCTCCTTTCTGCATGAGCTTTCACATGCTCGCATTGGCAGTTCTTGCAATGGGCGCCTCCGTGGTAAAGGGGTTCATTTTTCCTCGTATTCTCATGCTCCAACAGGCGCTTATTTACACACCTGCCGGTTTGGCCGAAGTGCATATCACCGCATGAAAAGGGGACCTGTTACACCACACCCACTTCGCAGGGTACCGCCGGGGACAAATGCCGCACCTGGAAGGCACCCCTCTTGCCTTCTAGCCTCTGGCTGACCTGTTTGCACATCGTGCTTAGCTTTCTGGGCACAGAAAAGACGACGACAATGTCGTATCTGCCTGCAACGTTTTTCAGCCCATGTGATAAGCAGTGTGCGTATGGCATCACAGCTGGCCTTTTCCCCTTTTGGCCTTCTTTCTGGTTGAATTTCTCAAGGCAGATAACCCCGGTAACTGCATGTTTTTCAGCATTGATGTGGTGGACCTGTATTATTCCTTGCCAAATTGTGAACTCAAGGAAGCTGTCAAGATTTGCATTACACAGCACAATGATGAAAGTGCTTTTATTGATAAATGCGGTATGTCAGTTGGCAGTTTTTTAGAAATATTGTCATTTTATGTGTGTGCAACAGTGGTTGATTGGGAGGGTGAGGCTTTTGTGCAAGCGTCGGGGGTTTGCATAGGCTCCAGAGTTGCTCTCGTGTTGGTCAACATCTTTTATGCAGGGTTGATAGGGCAACTGAAAGGGCATTGGATGAGTCAGTTGTTCGGGTGTTTCGATATGTCGATGACTACTTGCTGTTCACCCGAATAGGCAGCTTGTCTAGCAGTCTGGTCGACGTTCTTAAGATTTTTAAGGAGTGTGCACGTGGGCTTGAGTTCACAACTGAAGTTCCCAGCAACAGTGAACTGCGGTTTTTGAACAGACTTAATGCCTAAAAGATCCCCCTGAAATGTTTGCAAAACACCTAGATCACCGTATTGGCTATCATTGAAACTTTGTTCGGCGTTGTGAAGGAAAAAGTGCACCGCCAGAAAGCGCAGTGAAAACGATAAGGGCAGCCCGAGTGGAAGGAAGAATTAAAAAGGCACGCGGGTCTGCTTCCAAATGTCTTCCCGATCACTCAATCTGCATTGCAACCACCGAATCAGATCTCGGAAAAGAAATTGATGTTCTTTTGTAAACACATTAAAACAGGTTCGCGTGCGGGCAAAGACATTGTATGTCGCTTTCATATATTTCAGTACAATCGCAACTGTCTCAAGTGCTTTTGCTGAGAAATTTTGCTGTCTTTAAGTGCCCTATACTCACAAAAATGGGTGAATTTTCAAAAAACAGTGCTGCGCGGAAGCGGAACGAAATCAGTGCCGTTTTTTCGAGAATGTTGCAGTAGTTTCTGCTCAATTCTGACGGAGAGGGCGTAGCCTTGAGTGTGCTGCGTGATGCCCTCTCGCGGCGGCGGTGGTGCAACAGAAGAAAGATCTGGAAGCATCTGAATGCCAGTCTCCACACCCGAGCGACAGCGACGCTCTCCCGGTGCGATATACGATAAGGAGAATGAAATTGCACAGCCGATACTGTGTGTATCTGCGCGCCTGCCTGGCGCGAAGAAGGATCAGACGCGCACCTTGCCATATATATGAAGAGCGTTGACCGTTGTCTGTCAGCCCGAGCCACCGTTCAAGCTTCGGAGAAGCTCGCCCGCTCGATTCCCGGGACAACACCACTCTCCCAGCTACGGACCAGCGAGGCAGTTTGCGCCAGCCTGTGGGACGGCTCAGTGGTGACCCCTGGTCGTAGGACTGTCGCAGTGCCCGGTGAATAAATTGTGTATTATTTGTTTGCCTCTCTCTTGTGTTAGAGCACTTTAAGTGAAGTAATTCTCTTGTATTGCAATCTCTCTCGAGTGCTAGTTTGCACGAGTTGCATTGCATTGTAAATAAATTTGTATGCGCCCGTACGAGTCATTGTGAAATCCTTTGTATCGTCTCTTTGCTGTATAAGCTTTGTTTTATTTGTGAACCTTTGGCTTCCACCAATTCTCTGCCTTGCGACCGGCAAAAGCTGGGCACCAAACGACCAAAAACCTCTTGTTACTTGGCAGCTGGCCTCTGGCTCAGCTTGTCACGCTGAGTCGCGGGCATCTCCTTTGTGTCCGAGACCGCTACCCTCACACGCTCTAAGGGTGTCGGAAACGCACGCTAAAATGCACGAGGTAGTGAAATAGGGTTATGTGGTCGTCACACGGATCCCATGGTAGAGAGAGGCTCAGTTAAATACAAGGTCGGATTTGGCCGGTTGGTCCGATCGTACGTTGGTCAGCGTCACTTCGTCCGCTCGTCCGGCGACACGTTGCCGGTTGGGGCAGCAATTCCAAACTTCTTGAGAAGCAAAAAGAACTGATTTATTGAAGATGGGACCGAATACAAGAACTTGAAAAAGGCGGGCTAAAGGAAGGCTGTCAAAAAAGGCTGTAAGGGCTGTAAAAAAAAAGCGGCCGAGACTGGGACTCGGCGCGCTAGTCCTCGCTCTTTGTTTGCCGCGGTTTTTATCCCCTCGATAATTGGGCGGAGCTTTAATAAACCGGCTCTCGCCCAATTCCAACCAATACTGCTGCAGTGGCACTGCATATACAAGTAGGCGGAGCCCAGTGCTCGCCAGAGCCCGACTCCAGAGGCGCCAGCAAGTCCACTGCTTCGGGGGTTTCAAAAGTCGCCGGCCTTACTGTCCCCCACCCGCACTTGACAGGTCATCTCTCTCTTCAATGGGAGACGGTCGCCGACCCCTTGGTCCCCGACAAGGCGGTCGCGGTCTTTCCCGCAGCCTTGGATGGCATCCGAAGCGCGCGACCCGCTGTCGCCATTCCTAACCCCTCCCGACTTCAGACGGACACCGTAGGGGGGGGGGGATTTAGCCTACGGGCGCCGTAGGCTTCTGCCTTAACAGGCTCGGTAGATGGGTTTCTTGCAAACAAAACTCCAACAAGGCAGGAGGGAAGCCTGAGGGAGCTCGCTATAAACTCTCTGCCTTTCCCTAAATAACTCCTTAAACGCCAGATGTAAAAACGCATTTTTTTCTTTTTAAGTGCTCCATGGAGTCACTGTCTGCTGTTATCGTCTGAGCTGCATTATATTTTATATACCACAAAAAATTCACAAAAATTGCGGGGACGCTGAAAGTACGAATCTGGTAAGCTTTTGCGATTTACGCATTATAATAAATTTTTAATGGAGCTTTTATTCCTCCTCCTCATAATTCCCACTAGGTTTGCCAGCCGTGCTGTTGTAAACTTTGCCCCTTCCAACCTCAGTTCAACTATTTTCTGCAGGCAACACTGCGTTCGCGCCGTCAAACACATTGATCTAACGTTATTTCCCGCTCCCCTCGTTAGGCGCAATTTTGAGGCTATCATTAAGAAGTATTAGACGTTTTATATACGGCGTCCTTATTTCTAGTGCATGAGTGTTTTTCCGGTAATGTATTTCAAGTAATCGCTGTGCGATCCAGAGCATCGTTCCTGGCTATGAACGGTGTATCGGTTTCGGTTGGATGTTTTTGTTGTTCTAATATTGTTCTAAATTGTGTTTTCAAAACACTTGCTTGTGCCCGGGACACGTAACTCCAAGAAATACGCTGCAATCATTAAATAAAAATGCTGTGAAAAAACCCTTCGCTGCATTTTAATTTCATTAAGCGATAAAAAATCTTCTCAATGCTTTTAGTGCTTTCACTTCTTCCTTTCTTCTCTTTATATTTTTAGTATATATTATTCTCCACGTATTTCTTTCGTCATTACAGGTTAAAACAACTGACCAAGTTTTCACTGCTGTTTGCTGATTCAATTTTTTTACGGGCTTCGTGCCGTGGCAACCACTTTCCGACCTCTCCATTCGCTCCATTAGAAGGGGAGAGGGGATTTTTCTCTCTCCTGTTACCTGCTTGCCAACAGTGGCAGGTAGGTCTTCCGTGTACCAACTGCACTAGGTGCGAAAAGCACATGACACTATTCCGCTGGACTGGTTTTTTTGCTGTAGGCCTTCTAACACTAGCGCAACAATGTCTAGGCCTACTGGTGCGAGTCGAGGACAGCGAAGGGCTAGTCCTAGGACGATATAAAAAAACTCTCCTAGTGCTAGTCGCATGTATTCTGAACCGTACGATGCACATTCTGGACATCTCTGTACTGCGGGAGATTCCGATGATGAAGTCCTCGCCACAATCCTCGACGCTCGTCTTCAAACAGCCCCGGAAGCCGCCTGGTTTCCATGGCCTACCACATGAAATGGTGCAAGAATAGTTGGACCAGTTTGCCCACGCAGCAACGTTCAACAGCTGTGACGGCGAGACGATGGCGCATCGCCATCGATGAGACGATGGCGAAGCGGATGGCGCAGCACGGCCAGTTTCGAGGATCTAAGAAGTCGCTACCAACACAGAAAGAATTCGAGAAACAACTATTGGAAATGTTTACTAACACCTTCCGCAAAGAAAAAGCCGAACCAATCCTGCCGATGCACATCGAGTGTTCGAGTGACAGCGTGATACCATACGTCGAGGAGATGAAAGACCTTTCTGGCCCGACTACCGTAATGTGCCTGAAGAAAAGATAGCCGCCGTTTTCTTCCACAGTGTGGTACAGCAGTACCGCAGCCCTTTAGAGGGATGATACGAAATCCATCAAAAACGGTAACGGAATTCACAGCCAAGACAAAGCACTGCGCACGCCCCAGTACGACCACCCGGTACTAGTCGCACATCACCTATACGAGACACATGGAAGGAACAATTTGCTGTAGTTTATCCGTAGAATCATCTGGGAAGAGCTACGTCAGCAGGTGCCGCCAGCAGGTGCAGCTTCAAATAGCTAATCTCATGGACCTAGTCCACGAGGAGGAGCTGAGAACCCTGGCCACACATGGAAATACGAGTGCGTCCGACCGTGCGCTAAGCTGCCACGCCGCGCACCTGTCACTCGCGCCGAGTCATGCTAAGCACCAGTCGTGAATAGCGTGCCTTTACAGAGCGCTCATGAGCGACAACAAAGCCCAGGCAATTTGACGCCTGACACGCTCACGAAAGCAGTCCACACTATCTATAGTGAGGTCAGTCAGCTTGTCCGATACTGTGCATTGAAGCGCATGGGCCGTCGCTCTTTTTCCCACCAAGAATAGCGACCGTGAGTAGGTCAGCGACGAAGTGTCCTAGTCATGGCGGATTTGCCACCCATCGCCCATTTAACACCATTAAGGGGAACTTGTCATCCTCTTCGGACCCCCACAAAATGTGCGCAGTTACGCAGATCCCCCTGTACGAAAACCAGCATGTCCCCATGGAAATATATTTTTCATCAGGACCCGACACCTTCCGCTGCATGACTTATCCTGTCGACAGCACAAGTCCTCTTAAGGAGGTGCGTGCAAGAGTTCGCTGTTCAACTCACATAATACTGCAAGCATGGCCTATGGTGCACTTGTACTTCAGCCTGCTCATCTTGCAAGGCCCGTTCACTGTGCCAGAGCACCTTACTCTTTGCAGCGCAATCATCAAACCACAGCCCTTGCATCGTCGTCGTATCTTTTCTAATCATTGTCATAAAGAAGGACATATGCAAAATATCAACCCCAACCCTGAACCTGCGGCCTACATGAATGAACCAACATTTCTTTGTGTCCTATGCAAATCGCTGAACCATAAAAATCATTGCCCCGCTTTTCCAAAGAAGCAGCGAGCGATGAATTTGCACAAGCCATCTGCAAAAATGGATATTCCTAGAAGTAATGGCTTTGCTGCTCTCGCATCTTACGACGACTTCCACGAACTTCTTTTACATGACCCGCCCTGCTACCCAAACGTCTTCTCATCAGCATTCAGTACACACTAGCGGCTCACCTTCATGGATCAAACGGTTCACCAACACCATCAGTGCATGCATCACATGTTGATCTCACAGATAAAGACACCGTTAGACAATGCCACCGCAGAGGCTCGCCGCCACCTAGACGAACGAAACCCGCGCCAAGAACAGCGTCGCTCTCATTTCTCTCGACGAATTCTAATAACTGAGGAGCAATCTTAACAGCAATCGCCTCCAATAAGCAGTGTGCCACAATCAGGTTCCGAGCACCCGTTAACCGTGGCTACCTCGACAGTGGATGAAATACAAAAGCTCATGGAGCAGGTGACCTCCCTCATCGTACAAGTTCTACGGCTTCGCCATGGGCAGCGGATCCTCTACGGAGGTGCAATGAAACTTTTGAAGCTTCGATAATAAGACAGACGGAAACCTAAAAGGATGAGCGTACCTACTGCAAGGGCATGATTGACTGCCTCGCCTTTCACTATTCTACGCATGCCATTCACATTCTATCCCTGACCGTCGCCGTCTTATCACTACCTCCCTAAGCTCAGGTTAATCTGCAATTTATATTCGTTGTTCAGTTCCCCATACGCCTCTCGACCTTTCGCAATGGTGAAACGCATGCCAAGAGGTTGTCGCAATTCTTGTTAAATCTGCACACGCCTTCGTTATCCTAGTTTCCTTTTATGGCCACCCTGACTCCGCATCCCCCTCCCAAGCTTCGATGGGTTCGGTTTCTCCGTTCTACCGACTCAGGGTATCTCTATTCTAGTTGGTGGAGGCCTCAACGGCGCATACACTTCGTGCGGTTGCCCATCCGATTCCTCCAGGGGTGCGTACATCCAAGGCAGCTTCTCAGCTCATTCCTTTCTACTTTTAAACCACCCGCATACCTCTACTCACCCACGAGGTGGCCTGTATACACCTGACTTCCCTTGGTGGTTACACTCTGGTAACCCTCGTTGGGCTGTTGAATCAGCTACATGGGTAGTGAACACAGCCCAATTTTTATCGCCCTCGCTGCTTTGCGTATTCAGAAAATACGCTGCAGCGTACACATATCATCATGGGACTCTACGCACAGACAGTAGTTTATCTGCATTGAACACACCTTCAGCACTGTCTTCTGTCCCTGCTGTTCTGGCAACTCAGATTATTACCACTACTCTAAATGAAGAACAGACAAGCCCAGACATACACCTCTTGAATCTCTGGGCTCTTCGCCGCGAGGCGAATCATTATGCTTCTCCCCATCCCGATGAGACCTACGCTCTTCCCGCTCTTCTCCGTGCTAGTGACTTGCGCGGCGCTATGCAAAGCTACTAGGCTGGCAACACTGGTATGCATCGCACGCCCGCCTTTCCTCTAAGCAGGCCAATTTACATTGTTCGCGAGTTTTTCACGCTACGCAGCGGCCTTTTCAGGTTCCAGATTAGGCAGAGAACATTCGCTCGAACTGAATACGGATGAGGATGCATTTGCACAAGAGACGGCCCGTAAGTTTTTTCAACACAGCATTCGCACCTCTACGTCTACTCGTGGCTCATCGGTTATAGAGCACCACGATGAGATTTCTTTTGAACAAACCATGGTAGAGCTACTGGCATTCATTGAGGTTCTCCAAACAACACAGCTTCCAGGCACGACGCAATATTTAACTCCTTATTCCGTAACTTGGAACGAACTGCTGTACAGACCTCGCTTGATACTTTCAACAAAGTGTGGCGTTCTGGAGTCATGCTCGGAGAGTGGAAGTATTTTGTTGTGGTTCCAACACCCAAGTGCGGTCATCCTCCAGTATCTCTCTCGGCACTTCGTCCCATTTCCATAACGCCTACAGTCTGCAAGTTTAGAAAAAAACATTCTCGCCGTTCGGGTGTCATCGTGGTTGGCATCCCATGATTGTTACACAGAATCCCAAGTCGGTTGCCGCCCAAAAAGTTGAACGGAGTACGGTTCTGCTACTTAAGCTACTGACGTGCTTCAACACTCTCCGCAGAGTCATGTTGTTTGAACCATGATCTCTAAAGACACAGCACAGGCATCTTCAACATCCTGCACTCTGCTGTTTTTGCCGCCCTTGAAACTCTTGGCCTCCCTCACCGGTTTATTCATTCCAGACTCAATGTGAAATTTAGTTTTTACATCAACGTTCACTGGACAGGTGTGATGTTTAGCGGGAGGTGTGGGGGGGGGGGGGGCAAGCAAAAAATTTAAAAAAGCTTGACAAAGTCCTGTACCCCGTCTGCAGGTGGCAGAGTGACACCGAGCCGATGTGTTAAAAAGCGTAAGAAAATCGCACAAACTAACAAAAATATTAAGCACTCGACAGTAAGAACAAAACTAAGTACAAGCATATTACCATCAAGACAAGCATTCGAATGGGAACGAAATAAAGCAAAAAAAAGAGCGAGAAAGCTGGTTACCAGGTAAGCCTGATCCTATGGGGTTTTACAAGATTAGAAACTCGAGAAAAGCGCGATAATATGCACGCAAAAGAAGATCACAGAAGGATAATAATAAGTGCAGAGTACATTGCTTCAAAATGAGCAATGTGATCAGAATATAATGCGATAGGTGAGGTGTAACGTAGGATCTGGTAACCGTAATGTGTTCATTTGCATGGTAACTGCGATTGTTCTGTCTTTTGTGGCATAGACACTGGGCCACAACTTCTTAGCTGCAAGTTCTTTGAAATAGTGGTCGCTATTTTTCTTCCAGACCTGGTAGAATGAGGCTAGCACTCAATTCTAGAGACTGTAATGGGATGTGGTTGAGGCACGGTGTAAGACATAGCTTAGGTGAGCGAACGCCGCAGCCTGCCGTCGCACGATACTATTGTGCTTCCTTCTCGCTCGACAGATGGCGCTTCCAACTTGCGCCCGTTAAGCGCCCGCAGCGGCGCCGTTCGTGCCTTGAGCACAGCTTCTCCGCATGCAGCTCGAGGAAAACTTGCGGCCCCCAGCTGGTTTTTTAGGCGTTTGTTATAGTGTGAATCACCGTTAAAGGTGCACTGAAGAGGAATCTGAACTTGTCTTTTTGCCGCGGGAACTCGATCTACATGTTCCTAGCATTCTTAGAAACTGCGACTTATTGCCCTGTATGGCCGATTTCCCAAATTAAATCGAATTAACGGCCGGCTCCCGCCCTTTTTTTGAATTCTGCCTCGTACGGTGGGCGGAGTTGACCAACACGTGGAGTGCCTTTCACCCAGTCCCGCGGCGGCTTGCCGCTCTGCCATCGGCGGAGTAATACGTAGTAGTCCGTAGTAGCAAATATTCCGCGCGTATTTTTATTTCTGCGGGCTTATTTTGCGGCTATATTATCTGCGAATGAAACTATTTATTCATGGAAACCTAAAAAACAAAATAAAGCGAAAGCAAAGCCTCCACGGAGCTGGCTGAAAGGAACTTCACGCGTTGGTCGACTCCGCCCATCGTACGAGGCAGAATTTAAAAAAAAGGGCGGGAGCCGGACGTTAATTCGATTTAATTAGGGAAATCGGCCATACAGGGCAATAAGTTGCAGTTTCTAAGAATGCTAGGAACGTGTAGATCGAGTTCCCACGGCAAAAAGACAAGTTCAGAATCCTCTTCAGTGCACCTTTAACTGTTTCAAAAATTGTCCACAGATCAGGCCAAGCGTAAAGCCCCCCTTTATCGACGCTCGCGCAAGACGACAGACGACGCTACGGAGAAGCTTTGGTGGAGCGGGAACCAAGCATGCCAGTATTACAATGGTTTCAACTTTTCTCGGTTATAACATGGAACGAGTTTACTTCAAACTCAAGAATGAGGTAGAAGGGCGCATCAGGTTAACAGTCGCATTTGAAAATCCAGCGGCCACGGTGCAGCGATGGGGAAATCAATGTTTGTGTGTGAAAGCGACTGAACGCATGCCTTAGTGGGGTTATGCGAGAACTGCATGCCATTTCTGTGAGGATGATGAGTGGGTGTTTTCCGCAGCCCAGAAAAAGTTATAACCCAGGTAGAACATTGTGTGTTTATTTCATGCATGAAGCAAAAAGTAGTCACTGCAAACTGGATTACACACAAAATACTTAAATTCTACTGTTGTGTATACAATCAAAATAACAAACAGTTCACTCAGCTCGGCTCCTTGTGGTCAAACTAGTTTGGACATTTTACGCAAGTCCTGGCCTTTTTCAACGTGCTTGCGTTTCATTTGACGGCAGTACTGACGCATACGAAGGCTTATATAATAATGGAGTAGCTTGGCAAGCATGTCCTCTCTGTGGATAGTACAAGGGAAAGTGAAAGTGAACTTCTCTAGTACAGCGTCAACTGTTTTATCGTAGGCATCTCTCAGATTTGCGTTTTTGGAGAAATGCTCTTCAGCTTCCATAAAAAGCTGATAGAGGTGCATGTTAGGGTGCGTGAGCCTGCCCCTTGTTTTGCAATTCACTAGCTCAGCTTCCGGCACCTTTGACAAGCCTTTCTCACCCTCCAGTGCTTTCTTGCACGTAGTGCAGGAGGTCTGATTGAAAATTTTCCTGGATACAAAACCTGTTACATAATAAATTATACACTCAACAACACTTGCATCGTTGTTATCACACTCAAACACTTCGTCGCACTCCCAGCTCCCTTCATCGATTAGGCCGTCAAGCTTCTCTTTCAGCTGCTCCATCTTGTTTAGCTCCTTGGATGCTGAGCTGTTATATGCGTTCTTAAAGTCAGCCAAAGTCACAATGCCGTGCTGTTCTTTCTTGGAAGCTCAACAGTTACCAAACCGTGGCGGCTTCAGGAGGGAGTAAAGAGACAGCATACTGTACAGTTGCAAGAACGTTGGGAAAGTTGGATGTTCGTTTTGGCCACCCGCTTGTCGAATAACACCAAAAAAACATTCCAACGGGTCCTGATTCATTTTTCCGGTCAGGACGTACCTGAAATCGCACTTTGTCAACAGGTAGATTGACAGCTCACGAGCAGATTTGAGCGTCACCCTTAACCCTTCCGCAGTTGACCGGCTAAGGAAGAGATCTTGAGGAATTTCTCCTTTTGCAACTTCTTCCTCCCATTCGTCAAGCCAATCAGAGGCACTTTCAAGAACTTTAAGATCATTGCAGTCTATAGTCAGGCCTTCTTCTGGAAAGCGCCGGTTCAGGGCATCAAATAAGTTGTTCATAAAGATTGTGAACTCAACGGTCGGCTCGACATTAAAGAGCCGAGGTGCTCCTCTACGTGCATAAAACAAAATTCCTTTTGCTACGGAATTGCTGAAAATTTGGGTTGCCAATTTCACTCTCATTTTAAGCATGTTAGAAGGATTAACATGGTTGAAAGTCAGTTTTGGGCATACTCTCAGCTCAGTTGCGTTCTTGGTGTCTGCTACAAACAAGGCATCGTAGCAAGACCATTTAATGAACTTTCCGCCTTTCTTCAACACTTTCTTGTCATACAGACGATTGCGTATGCACTTGAAGAGATGAGGCGCATCTGCGAAGACATGCACCTTTCGCGATGAATCCAGTGGGTGCTCAAAGGTATTTACAACATGCCCCAGAGCACCGCTGATTCCAAGCTGTCTCCACATAGCTCTGTTAGTAGAGGCGCCATCACAAACAACTACATCAACGAGAAGGCCCGCTTCTTCTAAGTGTACAATGCACTGAAGCAGTAGCTGTGCTAGGACCGTCCCTTTCGTAGGTCCCTTGGCGGCAAACACAGCCACTGGCTGCAAATATTTTTCCCCGAACGGTGCGAAGGCGAAAACCAGCCCGTGATCAGCTGGCTCATTGCTTTGGTTGTTCTTCTCACCAAAGTCAACAAGACCGGCATATGTCATTGTTCGTGAGTTCACCGTGATCTCCTTTCTAACTTGAATCTCGTCAAGAATAAGGATCCCTCTTCGTTGAAATGCTGTTTTCGAGGCAACTTTCATTTTAAGGGCCTTAAAAAACGCTTCGTCAAAGCCACACTTCAGCCCGACTAAGCTGATGTACTTCCTGATTGTCGAAACGCATGGAAGAGGTAATATTGCATTGCTGCGCAGGAAAGGGTATGCCGCAGGGCTTCGGATGTTTAGCAAAAGGCACAGCAGCAGCCAGTCGTCAGTGTATCTCCTGTTCTTCTTCGTAGTGCATTTAGCTGCAGCAATGCACTCCTTTACAAGAAGCAACTGCGCTGCAGGTAAATCCATACTTTCTAGCTTCTCTGCGAGCCCTTCCTCTTTCACTTTTGCGAATTCTTCCTGACAGTTCTTCAACTGTTTCATCAGCAATTTGTTTCGTGCTAAAAGTCGTGCTCGAGACCGCAGTACAGTGGCTTTTGCATGGCGCAACGCGTTGATTCTTTCAAGTTGGGCAGACGGTACACCTTTCCTCAAAGCAGAAAGCCTGATCCGTTGAAGCGGTACCTTTTTCTTTGCCCTTGCCGCTTGGCGGTCAGCATGCAATTGCAGAGTGTTGTGGAGGCCACTGCATGGCCGACATATTCCGCCTGCAGGCGATAATAACGGGCATTTGTTATGTCTCCACTTTTTTGGTTGTCCACATAAGCACATTCGGGCAGCACAGAAGGAAAGCTTTTTAAACTTGGTCCGCCGCAGCAAACGTTCACATTGTCAAAAGTTCTTACCATTTTCTCAAGTTCAGATGTAGTTGAGACAGACGGGCTGATTCCAATTGCTGTGCAGTCAACTGGCCTGTCGAAAATGTAGGCTTGGACCGCCATGTCAGAGTTTACGAGCAAGGACTTCTTATTAAATATACAGCAGCTTCCGTCACTGTACACTACACGAGCATCACTGATCAGAATGTCTTTGATCCCCTCTTCGTCGCTCCGATGTACTGCCCACGATGACCTCGGTAGGCACATGTTTGCTACCAAGTCAAATAAGTCCTCGAATGAAGGCTGGTTGAGAGCTTCCATGTCATCGCTGTTTTCGTCTTTGTGGCTCGTGGCTGCGGTCTTCGACACTTCCGCACCATGTGATGAACCCTCAGGTATGCTGGTGTAATTCGTAGGACGCGCAGAAGTTGCCACAGGTTTCTCTATCCGCTTCACTCTTTTTCGGGGACTCTTGATCTTCTTGGAAAGGTAACTCGGTGCTCCTTCGAAAATTGAAGGCACAGCGTCCTTTGTCAGGCCGGCTCTTCTATTCCCTGACATCAGAACGTGACCATCTATTTCGGAGGACCACGTTTTTAGAATAAAATGAGGAGAGAAATGCTTCTCACACACACGGGCCGTCCGTTGCAGCACGCGATCTTTGCGCGGGATTGCTCTTCTCCATGCCTCCAACCTCTCGTCGTCATTTGATAGCTTGAAAAGTGATAACTTTTCTGCACAAGACTTGTAGCCAGTCTTACAAAAAGGCACGAAGCATTTCCCCATGTCACCAGTGCATCAGTGTGGGGTGAAATCGAAGAGCAAGCTTCAAAACAGTGACACCACACCAATAAACACGACTGACACAAAAGCGATATCTGGACGGGAAAAGGCGCGTAAAAGAAGCGCGCGCGCGCGCGCATGGAAGCTCCCTAACGGGCCTCAGTTTGGTGCGCCCTCTCTTGAACTGCCGGCCAACTACTGCACTATCCTCTCCGCTCGGAGCGGCGCCTCTTCGTTGCCGATCGCTCACCTAGCCTACTCTTACACCGTGGGTTGAGGGTTTGAAAAGATGGGCTTTTAAATAACCTTTTTAGCAAATCGAACTTTCAGCTCACGTGTCCGCGAAAAGCCCGTTGTTAACTACACCTCCAAGAGAGGTGTTGTCCCCAGGGCTCCGTCGTCTTCCCCACATTATTTAATGCCACATTTACTCCTCTTGAAGCCTGAGGAACCATCCCTTCCTTCCGATTGCTTGCGTACGCCGATGATATAACTTTTTGGTGCTGCCAGCCAGACGCGTTCATTCGTCAGTCGGTCCTCCAGCATGCGCCAGATGTGCTAGCATCTCACCTCCCACCCCTGGTTCTATCCCTCTCGGCTACTAAGTCATATTTCATTCGCAATGGAAATAAAGCTGGCCTACGGAAAGCTCCCCTTTAAATTTCAGGACAGATAATTGCCAGATTCTTTATGTAGAAACTGTTCATATCCTTGTCTTCTCCTTCATACATCTGGGACTGGCAACCCCTGGCTGACAACCACCCGTAAATCGGCTCACCCTACTCTAGGTATGATTCATCGCATAGCGATGCGCTCTGGCGGGCCACAATTACCCGTACACTTCCAGGCACCATTTCAACGTCTCTGCCACACACAGTGGAACTCGCTTGAGGCTATCAATTGGGAAAATATCACCTCGTCTAACACCCACACCTGTGCTTCAGGAGTACGCCCAATTTAATAGACTCAGTGAACTAATCGACCACCGGGAGGCAAACAGAGCTCGCAAGCAGTCTCTGCAACTTTATTGCTTACAGACATTCTAATCCTACTTCAAGGTCACAGACCACCACTCCATTGTTTCCCCGTCGGTATCCCCGGTGGCATATTGTATACCGATACATCAGACACTGCACGGCATCACAAGCTATTGTGCATAGTCCCTTCCATCGATATCTTGACCCTCTCGGAACATTTACTGCGGGTACGTGCATCGCCCTGGTATTGGAACTTGAAGCCATTTACAGTACCATTGCTTCCCTTCCGCTCGTTTTCACATTCAATAAGGTCATCTTTACACCGACTCCCTCGCCGCCTTTAAACAACTTAAGTTTGTTCGATGCACATTCAAGAGTACACAATCCATTCACCTTGTCTGTGCAAAGTACCTATGTCCTGTGCGCATATATAGGATTCGTGGACATGCTCACAATCCCCGTAACATTCAAGCGGATGCTATCACACAACTTGACACACTAGTCAAACCGTCACCTTCCCCTCCCACCCCAAATGCATTCCTGTTCCTTGTTTCCGATTCACAAGTTCTCGCTCAGCGAATGCGCGCTGCAATTCCCCCGTGTTCTCACCCTCTCCCCTTTAGTTTTACTCGGCAGGAGGAGGTATCCGTGTGCCCGATTCGGACAGGGGCGGCTGTGACCCCATCTGCACATCATCGGTGGCGTGCAAAAAGATCTGCGAGCAACTGACAGGTGCCCTAACTGTGGCGCTGCAGCGCACATTGCGCGACACTGGATTTGGACTTGCCCGCAACGGCTCGTGTTTGAAAACTGCTCCTCAGCAAATTCGGCCTGCAATGGTTCCGCAAATATGAATACGAGAAGTGGACAATCGACAATCACTGCACCGGAAACCTCTGCGACTGCTTCAGAGAACCCGTACCTCACTCCTTATTTCAACTTTCGACCTCCTGCATTCCATTCCCCTTTGCTCACCTTATGTGTCATGGCGCATTTTTCTGAGAAAAGGAAAGCACTGTGGTTCCAACAGTGATTACGGGTTGTGGTAGCGTTTGTGGCGTGTATGGCTCAACCTGTCCTTCGAACTACGGAGGTCCTTACTATTATGCGTAAACGTACTATAAACATCTGCAGTTTATTTCATCTTCTTTGGGCTCAGTTATGCTTAACCTTCCGGTAGCCGAACGCGTTGCTCGATGTATCAGCCTCACAGCACTCACAGCGGGGAGGGCTGGGCACCTTGCCCTCTGACTGCGAAAAGGTCAGTGCCATTCTGATGAAGCTTCACTTTTCGGCATTGCCTACCTCTCACTGCGACACCTTAAATATTGCGTAAGATACAAAAGTATTAAAACTGATGGCAAGTCTGGTTGTTACAAGAGTGGCTACGAGCTTTGTCAGTAGTTGTGCTGTGCATATTCGCTTTCCGGCATTATGTCTACCCTGAACCTTTGTGTTATCAACTTTTCCACCACTACACACTTTTTGATCTTCTACAAGCTAGGCTCGAACGTCCCAGCCAGCGTGTTTTAACAGCTGTTTAATCAGCCTCCTGTTTCAATGATCGGAAAAGAGCTGGCATGAAATAATACCCTGGTATCCCCAGTGTACGGAGGTTATTCATTCTTGGTTGTTCAATTCTTTATTGTTACTTTCACGCTGCTCCTGCGGATGTGACGCCCGATTTTTAGTTTTGCTTTAACTGTAGTTCCGAGTCTATTTATTGGCAGGCCTTTGCCCTGCAGTGGGTGTAGTCAGGCTGGTGATGAAGATGATGTAGTAAAACGGTATGTGTGGTAAATAGCTCGCGTGTAATCTTTCACACTATCACGTCAGCGTAGACTATCAAGGCTCCACATTTTGCTTGCTAGCTCGATCACAGAAGTGATTGCTCAAACTAGCTTCAGTATGAAAGGCTGGGGGCTTCCAGGCCATTGTTTTAGCCATAATATCCAGTGTTTCTCGAGGTTGGTTGATTTTGTCGTAAAAAATAAAGTGGCTTACCCCCTATTTCAGCGACAAGGAATGCTGCGAATGGGAGCAGTTGCATGTTCACACTTCTGTTTGCAATGGCTGAAAAAGAAACACCGCGAGATGATAAGACTATTATAATTACGTTGCCTGTTCAAATCTTGACTACGCAGAAGGCTTACTGAGGAGGAAAGGAAGACAAAATTGGAAAATTCTGTTAACACTAAAGTGAAGCACCAACGACTTTCAGACTCTGAATAGTTGTGTTCCCCAGACAACGCAAAATAAATCAGTGTATTCTGCGCGGACTGCACCATTTTTCGCAAAGACGTTGTTCAATCGGGAGGAGTTGCCCCTATCTGCTCTCATTGGACCCTACCGAACGTGTGGTTGGAGCGTTCATTAAGTGCTCTCAATCCCATTAGCTGCCAACGCATTTTTGGCAGCTTTATTGCATATCCCTGCAGGACACCGCACCACTTCGAATTCAGTTCACGAGGGCTTTTGATCACGTCAGGTATTCCTTCTGCTGTCTCATTTAGAGATCGCCATTGGTAGTTTACTTCCTTTGCTACAATAAATAGCATTGTTATATTTCCTAGATTGGTATAATTGGAAACGGTTCTCTTCCACAAATAGTATGGACGCTTTCCTTTTACTGCAATGTTGCCCGCTGTGTACGAAACTGTTCAGTATTTCTTTGAAAAAAGTGCCGATGAGCAGACTTAACACATGTTGAGTTTGAAGTTTTACCTTCTTCGATAACGAGGTGGAGGCATTAGCGTATGCAGATTATCTTGCGAATTTTTCCTGCAGTGCAAGCCAGTTACAGATCGAGCTTTTTTTCTGTAACTGAACGATTTCATTCGGTGTCTTGCTTACAAATTATTCATTCCAAGTATTCCGTTCTGTGGTTTGGATTATGGTGCTCTGCGCCTTTATATCGTGCCAATGTTGTGTTGTGCAAACGTATGCGCTACCCAAACCCGCTGACATTGCACTGAATGTTTACAATGTGGGCACTACGTGAAAGAACGTGTGTCCATTCCAGGCCAATAAATCCGTAACAATATTCCACATGGACTTTCATTATCTTGCAGAGCTAACACCTGTAAGCAGCTGTCTGCGATAATTTACAGCATTCTGTGTACCGACGATGACATTAGGTTTGCATTCATCCCTTTCAAACAATATGTCAGAATTGTTTCTGTGGTCCAACTTTTGAGTTCATTATAACGGGTTTTCTTTCAATCCCAATACACTGGTTATTTTCACCAAACCCTCCTGTATGTGCGTGAGATCGGCTTAAGTTCCGTTTTCTGTCGCAACATGATATGATGGAAAATTCGTTTGCTCTTGAACCACATTTATTTATTGAATTTCTGGTCTTCATTGATTCTTCGAAATTTTTTATTAGCATTTTATATGGATCCTAATGAACTGCGTGGCACACAGTCTAAGGGGTTGTATAAAAATAATATGAATAATTCTAAACCAATATTGAGAAGTCTCAGAAAGTAACACTAGTTTACGGTAGGCAGCGAGACATTGCTAGTGATCGCACTTAGGGCAGGTAGTGATCGCATATCCGGTCCACGAGAATAAAATATCTACGTGAATAAGAATGGGAGGATTTTGCCAGCAGTATCAGGTTATGAATACTTTGCCGATCGAACCGGTACTAACTTATGGTGTAGAAACAAGAAGGCTAACCAAAACAGTTGAACATAATTTGAGGACAGCGAGCCGGCATTGCAAAGGAAGATGATAACTGTAACGTTACAAGACAGAATTAAAGGGCAACAGTTCAGCTAACAAAGGCGAGCTAACTGTATTCTGGTCGAAATCATGGAAAAGAAACGATCAACAGCAGGGCATATAGAGCGAAACCAAGGTAACGGGTGGTCCTTTAAGTAAAACATCCGATACCAACAGAGCGCAAGCGTACAACGCGACGGCCGAATATAGGGTGGCCAGATGATTTTAAAAAGTTTCCGGGGAGAAGGTGGCTGCAACTGGCACTAGACGTGGCTCATTCGAGACGTATGGGAAAGTATTCAGGCGAGGGTTTCTGATATGAAGCAGATTACCGTTTGAGTTGAACTGAAACGGGGTAGCTGCGATGCTCAATTTTAGAGAGGCGAAATTCTAGAGGCCAAGGTACTGAACGATGTGAGTGTACGTTAAAGCACCTCAGGTGGTCGAAATTTCCGGAGCCTTCAATACGGTGTCCCCCATAGCCTGAGTCGCTTTGGGACGTTAAGCCCCCCATAAACACACGTGGAGACAGTTTGCTGAAAATAATATAATGAATGTTGGTATCGAATTGTTTGTGGGTTTTGCGTGCGACTGATAGGGTTCCATTCCGCATCCTCATGCCATAACTAGTAAACTTCGAAAGGTGTTATTTCCCGTGTCGGCATTACTCCTAGCCTTATTATTCCAGCAACTGCTAAGCAGTATGGGTGTTCCAGATGATTGGTGAAGGTGCAGGTTCTACAAATATTTAAATCTCGGGATGATACTAATCCTAACAGCTATCGACCCACTTCTCTGACTTCAGTGCATTGTAAACTACTGGAACTTACACGCCGGCAGTCATGCCATACCCATTTATATGAATTTATTCGAGATCTTCAGCTCATCATTCACAATGTCTTGTACACTTAAGCAGTTTTTATTGGCTTTTCTGAAGCTTTTACTCTGTTACTTCAAAAGAGTCTCATCATAAAGTAATCTAACATGCAATATGGTCATAATACTGCGTAGTAGATATAACATTTAGCTGAAAGGGAACAATATGTATCTGCGAATAACTCCATATTCAAAACAAAACATATCAGATAATAAAACTGAGCAGAAGGCTTTTTTTCTTCTCTGAAAAACTCGTTCTGTCCCCTACACTTTAAAGAATACTGTGATTGAGCACACATCAATATTAAAATATTCAGGCGTTACTATCACTCCGGACATAACATGGCATAGTCACAGATAGTACGTCACTTTCTGTATCTCTTATGCATCGCTAGCTGTACTGCAAGAGAGTCTGTATGTCTTGCAAATTCTGATACCAAATTCTCGCTTGCATGTCCTAACGCGTAAGGTCCACGTTTGAAGTCTAAAAAAGGTTTTTGCAGCCTATTAAATCCACATCGGCTGAACTCGCCTTAATATACTGGAGCCAAGAAAGGCTTGGTAAGGCTGCACGTAGAGGAAGTAACGACTTATAAAAATATTTGTCAGTTGCCTTCTGGAAAAGCAAAAAGTGATCAAAGGAAAGTAAAAAAAAAGGAAAAGCGAAAGGAAAAGCGAACAGCGATGAAAACAAATGTGTCAGCACGAAAATCTCTCACGACTATGTACAGAAAAGACAGATGAGCATTTAGTTACCTAATAAGCACAACTGAAAGGAAGCGGTGGTTTTCGGTTTTGAAAAATAAAAATCCTGAAACACGTTAGTGGACAAAAACTGCAAGAAATTCTGCCCACGATTAGGCTGTCTTTGAAAGCGCCCCAGAAAAGTCAGAAAAATTCTATGTGACGAGTTTACGTTCTTCTTCGCACAATGCATCAATTGCAGTAATGTCACAATGCAACGTGGCACGACCCGCAACAGACACGAAGTGCTCCCAGCCAATGCAAGCCTGCTTTTTTTTACCATATTCTTTTCATTAGAGCACAGATGGCGACGACGCCAGCACAGATGGCGACGACGCCAGCACAGGCCACATTTTACGCTGTACTAGCGAGGAGCCACGATTACGTGTGTTTTTGAAGAAATTGAGCCATAGGTGGTAGAGATATATGAGGCGAGTTAAAAGGCGATGTAGAGGAGGTGATGCAAATAAGATATTTTTGGTAAACTCTCTAGATGCATGCTGCAGGCGTGCCGGGGTGTGTGTGTGTGTGGGGGGGGGGTCTGGCAAGCCGTTTTGGGGGGGACAGAAAGATGTCTCAGCTGTATATACCTTCCTCTCATAGCGGGCGCATGCAGCGGTCCTCACGGTGCTCGCGTAAGCACTCTGCACAGGAGAAATTCCTGACTGACATAAGCTTCAAGTGAGATCTATCACTCTTCTGAGGGGGTCTCCGAAACTGCTGAAGCTGAAACGTTTTGTAGATGAAAGATCCATCAGCTTTTCTTCTCATGTACCTCATCAGATACAGTCTAGTGTACATAACCGACACTAATTCTGAGTTCACTTGAATACGCGGCTCCTGCGTAAATTGAAATCATTTTGCTGCGAACAGTAACTTAAAGTGGGTAAAGTCAAAACATGTCGCATTGAGCCAATTTTGCAGTTTTTTATATGCTGATATCACAAAGAAAAGTAAACAGAAAAACTAATTTTTTATAGTCTGAACCCGTTTGAACCGGTTCGACGCGATCAGAACAGGTTCGAACCGGAACGGAATGTCGCTCCGGAGCCGAACCCGGAACTGAACCCGAAAGGCGTGAACCCGAACCTGAACCGAACCCGAAAACATTCCGGTTCGACACCCTGGTTAAGACACGAATTAGGAACGTGGCGATGCCTATGAGTAAGTGTCAGTGTGGTTATCTGTTTAGAAGAGCAAGTTGCTGGGCTAGTTGGTGCTGTTGCATCGTGGTGGAGCAGCGCAAAGGACGGGACACAAGAAACAAGGAAAGACGCCTGTGTTCGTATTTCCTTGTTTCTTGTGTCCCGTCCTTTGCGCTGCTCCACCACGATGGTTATCTGTGGTGGACCTGTAAAGAAAACACTGAATGCGTGAGCGATTCCGTTACGATCGGTGAATGTTTTGCCCTCAAAACTTGCTTTACTCACATTGTTTCTGCATGTGCTGTTGAGAGATAAACTAGAAATAAATAATTGTGTTTCCGGACGTTGTTACCTGCCGAAAACGTGGAGAGACCCAGCTCAGCGAATAAAAGCTTAGCTGTCGCTCAGCCCTGCGTTTGTTAGCGGTTCAAGCATCGATTCGTTGGTGCTGTGACGTTACCAACATGCCCGTCTCAAAACTGGCACCTGTGTTGCCACTGAGTGGACAATGCAGTAGGTGAAACACCCTGCGACACTTTTTCCGTCAACGATTTGCCCCCCTTCCACGATCCTACTCTCTACGCTCCTCAAATCCTAACGCACACTCGGACTAACATCATGCGAAGTCAGTAGTGCGAATCATGATGAGCTACAGTGACACCCTGCGAGATTGTGAAGGAGGAAAGCTGCCATTTGCGAATATACAGTGTGCTGATCGCAAACTTTCTCACTTATTGCAATTCACGAATATGACGGAGCCGCATATAAGCTTGGGCACCCCAGTTTCTTCATTGTGTACTCGATAATATGTGATTCTTTACTATGTCTGTTTTGCTTGACCTCATTCTAGCGGCGTCTCTTTGCCTCTCCGTCCTGTGTGGACTCGCACCAATATGTGGGGTCATCACAGCGGTAAGGATCCCCTCTCGCAGAAAAGCCGGCGTCGGAGTTTGTGTTGTTTGCAGAGAACGAAAACTCTGCAAAAAGTCCTCAGAGAAGCAGCCTAGGTGGAAGGTGGGCCCCTAGGTCACGTGAACGTGTGACGTGATCACAACTTTCCCACTTGATTGTGAGCCAACTGCAAACTACGCCAGGCAGCAGTTAAATTATTGATTCGTCGCGAAAGTTTGCTTTTGAAAGGCAACCTGGGTGTTACAAACCCAACCGAGGTCAGTAGCTCTCATAGCAGCACAGTGGCGCGCCGCTTAACAGCTATGCAGCTGCGCAAGGAGTTCTTTCTTTATTCGATACAGTTGCGTGCAGTTGCCTCAGGAGGCACAATAAAATGCCCGAATGGAGCGTGACGTGGCCATGCCGCACTGACGGCATTTGTAACAAGAATTTACATGACTCAGACATCATACCCACATGAAGATAAAGGAGCTATAGTGGGATAGAACTACAAAAACAGCGGTTGCTAACACTGAGCCGTGCTCTGCGGCATCCTGTATTACTTATCTTTCGCTTAACATTTCAAGCGAGGAGGTACCTTAGTTTATTTTGCATCCCCACAGCTCTGGAGACGCCTCCCAAGCAGCACATGACAGTGGTCCAATGTAGGAATTGTGTTGGCAAACTACAGTCCTATGAAGGCCCCGCGTTGCCAATGTTCTCCCCGCCTTGGCTCAGCCATTTTCCAAAGTTGGCAGTATTGGACCAGATCCTCGGGCGTTTTCCCCGCCTCGGCTCAGCCATTTTTAGAAGTCGACAGTATTGGACCAGTTTCTCGGGCGTTTTCCCTCTCTTGGCTCAGCCATTTTTAGAAGTTGGCAGTATTGGACCAGTTTCTCGGGCGTTTTCCCTGCCTTGGCTCAGCCATCTTTAGAAGTTGACAGTATTGGACCAGTTGCTCGGGTGTTTTCCCCGCCTTGGCTAAGCCATTTCTAGAATTTGGCAATATGGGACCAGTTTCTCGGACGTTTTCCCTGCGTTGGCTCAGCCATATCTCGAAGCTGGCAGTATTGGACCAGTTTCTCGAATGTTTCGCTTGCATTCACTTTATCATATTTCGAAGTTGGCAATATCTCACCAGTTATACAATCTCTTCCTGCAATTGGCAGCTCGACTTCGTGTCGTAGGCAGCGCGACGCTGCCTACGACATTGAGAGCAGTCTAGGAAGGGAAAAAAGGGTGGGTTAGAGAAACAAAAATAAAAAGTCTTGATCCCCGTTCTCGAGTCGCGAAGCTATGTTGGAAAGCTTTTTCTCAAATATGGAGATTAATGGGGCATAAGCCCTCCTGTAGCTTGAAGAAGAATTAGTTGGGCCAGAACGAAGGCTCTCTAAGAAGAGCTCCGCGTTTACATAAATACCGCAGTAGCGCATCGTAATTACCAGTGGCGGGGCTAGTTATTGATGTATTTTCTTTTCCCGAAATTTTCTCGCGGAGGGGAGATGCCATGCTCGTATGTAAGCATACGGCACGCGGAAGTAGAGGGAGGAGGGGAGGGTGGGACAGCCGGTCACAACTTGAGCGTGGTCTGCTTTGTTTTCCTTCCGAGAGGGTATTGTGTAGGCGCCCAGGGCGGAAGAGGGGGCCCCGAAACTAGGGTGTCTCGATGTGCGGGAGGGGAGAGCAGAGAGTAGGTTGGTTTGGTTTGGTTTGGTTTGGTTTATGGGGTTTAACGTCCCAAAGCGACTAAGACTATGAGAGACGCCGTAGTGGAGGGCTCCGGAAATTTCGACCACCTGGGGTTCTTTAACGTGCACTGACATCGCACAGTACACGGGCCTCTAGAATTTCTCCTCCAAAGAAATTCTAGCCACCGCGGCCGGGATCGAACCCGCGTCTTTTGGGTCAGCAGCCGAGCACCATAGCCGCTGAGCCACCGCGGCGGCCGCAGCAGAGAGTAGCGTACGCACATCTAGGCGCCCTACGAGCACCTGTTTCTATTCACCCCAGCATTCGACTTGCACTTGCCGATCTGCGCCCTGCCTGTGGGATTAGTGCATTTTCCTGGCGCATTTTCCCTGTTTACATGAGTGGGATGCACGAGAAAGTTGACATGATGCGCTGATCTCGCGTTCATGTAAATTATCAGCCGTCCTAGTGTTATGCGCTTTTCTTACAGTTGCACTGTAAAAACTAGCCGTCACTTTGGTGGTCACTCTTTGGTGGCTCCTCGCTGTATTCCGAAAAGACGACTCTTTCGGCGTGAATCAGAGGGAGAAGGAAGAGCAACGAGGAGCGCAAAAAAATCAACAAAATTCTCGGCCTTCTGATTAGCTCTTCTTCGCAAACGTCATACGACCGTTGACCTATCGCGATGCGGTCGCGTTTGGCGTCGCGCGGACTCTGCGTGCGAAGCATTCCGGCCTCCTCGTGCGATCTTGGCGTGGTCGGTGTGCGCGGGCCTTTCTTTTTCGTGTTCTGGCGCCATTTTGTTTTTCCGCTTTGGTGAGAAGACGGCGAGGCTTGGATTCATGGAAGCGGCTGCTGTCTCAAACCAAGTGCGCCTGATTACGGTAGGTGTACTGCATGTTTACTATATTTGCTTACATTTTCCTTTCGGAACGTGGTGTATGACAAGCGCGGAGAGTCTCGTTCGAGCCGTCGTGGCGTGCACACCGCGGCGGCCGGCGTACGTACGTTTTTTGCCTCAAGCCCGTCGTGGATTCGTCTCGCGCTGTGCTCGCCCGCTTTCCTACACAAGGGTTACCATCTCTGCAAGCTTTCTTCTAACGCGAGAGGTGGCCTTGTATGCTTCTACACACAGGTGAAGGGAACACGCGAGCCGATAGCGCGCTTGTGGCTGTTGCAAACAACGCGCTGTCGAACTTTTGCGCGGTCTGCTTAGACTGCTGGTCGCGCGGCTGGTAAGATGTGGTGTGACAGCTATTACCCCATAGTGCTCCTTCGGTGCGTATTCGGATTTCGAATTAAATCGTCCTCACTGTTTTTAAAACTCTTACTGTTCCAAAAGTATAGCACGCACGCATCGTATTGCTCAAGACGTGGCCTGCCTCCAGTTTTTAGAACAGCCGCAGGGGCTCGATCGGCCCGCATCGCGATGATCCCGCGTGTTCGCTGCCGTATTGCTTCTACCTGGACTAGATGCGTTCGCCTTTCCCTTCGTTTTCTGCGGGGACATCTCGAGCACGCATGTATCGTTTACTTTCGCGCTCTGCCGCGCCTATTTCGTCTGTCCGCAACTGTCCTGCAGCTCTTCGGTCGGCTGTACTCGCCCCGGCTCCTAACGCTGCAGCCGTGCGAGGCGGCGGCAATCGGCCCGCTGGTTGTTGTATGTTCCTGCTGCACTGGCCGTAGTTCGACGTGATAACTCCGAGGTCCGGTGTGCCTGCAGCAAGCTGTGATAGCTTCGTGCAAGCGGGCCCCGATTTTCTAGAACGAGCATCTTGCTAGGAATACATATTCGAAAGCAAAAGTTCAGGCCAGACCGAGAGCCTTCGCTGCCCTGTAACCTTAAGAGTCAACCGAGTATAATCTCTGATGTCTTTCCTATGGCACCAAGCTTGCCGTATGCGTAGTCTGTGTTAGTCTTGAAATTACACAGCAAAACTTTTGACTCAATAGTATTACGTGCTAGTAATTCTGTTCCCATGCAGGCTCAGGTGTGGGCGACATCCACCTATTTGCCCTTGCAGTCGACAGAGAGGAGTGGACAAGTCTGGACAGGGCAGTGGGACTCCTTCTTGGAGCCTTTCTTGGTTTCAACATCTGTGATCCACCCGGCAGCCCTCTCACTATGGAACGTTTGCAGAGGTAAATGAGTGTAAAATAATTAGAAAGACCTTTTCTATAAAGGTTGGGATTTCAGGAGCAGTCAAAAATGTATTCAAATAATATGCGTGACTTAAAATCGAGTACTTCTTCGAACGAAGAAGCTTAGCTGACCTCTGGTCAGCTTCCTTGGCTTTGTGGGTTCTTACAGGGTGGTGCAATACAAGGTGCAGGACTGAAACCTTTTCTTTCAGGGATTTATGGTTTATGCACTAGTGAGTATTCTCATAACTTGGCAACCCTTAGCACAGCAAGCTGGCACTATTCATATCGTGCATCATCGCTTACAGCGTTTACCAAATTTGTTACATGTTATTCAGTGTTCTAGGAAAAAAAACAGCAAAAACTGGGACACAGGTCGATGGGACGGTACACACACTACCGCTGAACTTACAGCTGATTTATTTTTGCAAGCGCATATGCAAATGAAACAAGCCTAGTCGTCAGTCTATTCCCGATAAAAAGCGCCACTCTTTTTCTGTGATAAGGACAGAGAAACACTTATTCTTTTTTACAATTTGTTAGAAGTGTTTCAAGCAGTTCTTGCTCATGCCTGGACTTACCCCTGCTAATAATGTTTGTACCACTTATTCTTTTTTATAATGTGTTAGAAGAGTTTCAAGCAGTTCTTGCTCATGCCTGACTTACCCCTGCTAATAATGTTCGTGCTGTGAAACAGAGGCTGGCATCTGATACAGTCCTTCACATACAAAGCAAGGTTGCTACCGGTGCCTGCTTGCAACTTCTTGCCATGTTATCTGCGACGTTTATTCAGGCATTGCCGAGTATGCCTGATGTATACTTTCCCACTGGACATATGGATTTAATACACAACCCTCATTACACACACTGTGAACTCCAATTGGTGGTTGCTCTTGCAGGCTGAAAACACAAACTGGATACCAAAATTTTCGGACACTCTTTCAACCCATGGGAAATTTTATGGAAGTATGGGACAAGAATCGCTCAGGTGATCCTGTTCTTCCATAAAATTTCCCATGGGCTGAAAAGAGCGTCCGAAAAATTTGGTATCAACATGGTGTTTTCAGCCCCTCATGAGCTATCTGGTCTTTTCACTCGCATCTCTGGCTGTGCAGAGAACAAGCATGCAAGACCAACCACCAAACGAGGTTCACAAAGTGTGTGGTTGGAGTTGTGTATTCAAACTCATGTGCTGTGGGAAAGTATACATCGAGCAGGCTGGGCAGTGCCTGAATGAATGCCTAAGGAAACACATTGCGTGTGAGCACAGGGAGCAACCTGGCGTTGCATGTGAGGGACTGTAGCAAATGTTTGCCACTGTTTTACCGCACGAGCATTACTAGCAGGGGGAAGTCCTTGCACGAGCGAGGACTGGTTGAAGCATTTTTAATCAAAAAGAATGAGCAATCCTGCATAAGCGAGCAATCTATCCTTAGCATAGTGAAAGACTGCTGTTTTTTGCCTGGGATGGAAAGATGATTGAACTCGATTTCTTCATTTACATGGGCGCTTGAGCGAGAAAATGGCTTCGAGTACGTGGATGAGGCAAAAATGAATCATATGTAAGTCCGCCAAATATGTGTGACTTCTTCTGGTCCTGTGTCACGGTTTTCAGGACATTGCAGAAAACACCTGGTATAATTGTTTATGTAATTCAAAATATCTTTGGTCATCTATGATGCTCACTTAGACTTGAAGCAAGTAATTCGTAACCCTATCAGTACATGTGTTGTACACCTTGTGACGGTCACAAATGCTTCATCCAGAATGATGCATTGATCTGCCAGAGTTGTGCAGTTGAAAGGAATGCTTCTGATACCTTCCACTTCCAGACCTGCCTTCTAAGACCGCCTAGATTGGTTTATGTGCCGTTGCCTGCTGATCAAAGCTTTGCCTTGAGGAAATGTGATGTGTACTCTGACAAATTAAAGTAGAGTGACTGTGTTGCTTTCAAGTGGTAAATGTAAAGGTAATGTCGTGTATATAGCCTGAATGGTTGCATCAACAAAAGGATGATGCAATAAGGGAACAAGACAGTACACCTTTTGAACTATAATGCAAAATTTTTCCGCAAGGTGCGATATATTACAGCGGTAGACTGTCGTCGCAACTTGACAAAGCGCATGCCTTGCAAGCCACGTTAAAGAGTTAGAGTCAGGTTAAAATTCATTGTTGTGCATGACAGTTGAAGCGCAACACAGTTCATAAATGGAAGTTGGACAGATGCGTTATCTCCTTTTTATAGAAAGAGAATTATATTTTGATTTCATTTACAAGCATTTAATGATGGCAACAAATTCTAGCTTTAGTAAATAGTTTTTCATGTTCCCTTTAATTAACATGCTTTCACAGTTTTATTTTAATTGTTTGGAAAGCTTATTGGAGCTGAAAATGCCCTTCGAACCTGCGGTGTGTAATAGAAGCTGCAGTCAGTTGCCTTCTATTTATAGGCATCTATGATGCAACTTAGCAGGTGCAAGGTGCTCAATCGCAAAGAGAAGTCAGTGTCAATGGATGGAGGCCCCTCTAGTGATTCTTTACTTCATTGCTTAGTTGTGTCAAGGTTTTGTATGTTGCCTTGATTATGAGGCACGTAATAATATATCTGTTTACTATATTTTTTACCTGATGTCCTGGCTCAGGTGCTCAGCTACTGATTCCAAGTGAGGGATCAAACACCATCCATATTAGCTGAATTGCTCTGGAGGCTAAATGCAAAGAAGCAAGTGTGCTAGGCGATGTCGGTGCATCTTAAATTAAGAACTCTAGGTGGCCAAAATTAATCTGGAGCCCTTCAGTACAGCATTTCTCATTGGCCATTTCCTGGAATTTATTTTCTTACATTTCTCTAAAATGATGGACATGATTTTTGTCCCTGTTGAAAATTCCAGCAAAAGTCACGTTGGAGAAAAGGGTGGGCCGATTGGAAGTGTTGGTTTCCATGTTGGAGAAAACGGTGGGCTGATTGGAAGTGTTGGTTTCCACGTTGGGTGCTGGTGGAGCGAACGGGAGAGATGCTGGATGCACTAATGGCGACTTTGGGCCACCCTGGATTGAGGGGAAATTGTGGTGGCTGCACTGGCACTTTCAGTAAACAATATTGGGCTGAATGGAAACCACGCTGGACACTTCAGTGAACACGATGGGACGGGATGGGCTTGGTGGTATCCATCGTGATTATCTCGGTGGGCCTGGCAGGCAACACTGGACTATTTGGAAACCACGGTGGGAGCCTATGGATGTGTACAGTCGCGAGCAAAAAATATTAGCACAGATCACTGGCGATCAGAATTCGTATATCTCACCACGCGGCGCTGCGGTACGCAGAACTGCCTAACGGGCCGTTTCCATGTTTGCAGCCTAGGGGGGGGACGGCAGGAAGTAAGCTTTATCAAGCGTGCACCGCCCGAGCGTTGAAGTGCCGACCCTACGTGACTGTGCTTGCGGAATTTATTTTGGCTCGGTTATCATGCGCAAAGATGGCTTCTTTTTATTACTGTTTTTTTATGTCCGCGATGGTTTGTCAAAAGGAACTCGCGGGAACAATAGATGATAGCGCTGCTTTTAGTCAGCAATTTTGCTGTCCGTGGCAGTCCGCTAATTTGCTGTCCGTGGCAGTCCGCAGTAATTTTACTGTCCGTGGCAGACCCCCTTAATACTGTAGAATGGGAACGGCCCGGCACTCCCGTTATCAGGCTCTCCGCCACCCGCAGTGCCAGGCGTTGTCATTCCGGCGCTCTGGTGTTCCGTCATGTGTGCTAATCTTTTTTACCCACGACTGTACCTACTTGTTTGGCATGGCACAAACCATGGCTCCATTTGAATGGCCGATGCTGGGCAGCAGATACTGCATGCATGTGCCTATATGGTTGACAAAATGAAACTCATCAATGCACTAACAATCTCAGTGGGTCAAATCCATCAAACGTACAGTCTTTGTCAAAAGTAACCAGGCTGCATGGTTTGCTTCTATCTCGTACAGTGGATCCCTCACAGCTTCCCTAAAGCTGGAATGGTAGCTAAAGGTAAGGACTGAGGGTCTTATTACCTTCCAACACGTTTTGATCCTTAGGAATAACACAAGGGCTCCACTATACAAGCTAGAAGCAAACCATGCAGCCTGGTTACTTTTGACAAAGACTGTACACTTGGCACTTTATGCTGTTAGAATAAAAACTGCAAGACAAATTTCTCTTTTTTACACGTGCAGTTGTTGGCTTGACAGTTTCAGAAAATTTTTTTTAAAAAGTAACGACTTATATACTTGGGCTTAGATTATCATTAGCAAAATATTTGAGAAAAAGTTTAACTTCATTGTTCACAAAATAATAAATTGCAGGTTTGCAGAGCCCTGCATGCCTGAATCCGAACACTCAATTTCATTCAGAAAATTTTATTGAGCGTGCATTTCAAGACATTACTAATTCAATTAACAAATTGTTAACCACATAGCTGGCCACACAGCTTCTTTGTAGAAGGGTTACGAATACAAATATATACACAGAATATTTCGACAAGGCTGCACTCTTATACATGCACCTTGGTACACAATTACCAGTACAACACTGTTTTTCAAAATAGTAATGCAGATATATAAACCCCATTTGAGGATATAAATTACACAGCATATTTCATACTAAGAATTGATTTGGTTTTCACGTTGGATGAGAGAACTCCACTATAGAAAATGCACACCTTCACTGTAGTCTCAAGAAAGCATATACCATGGAGGTTGTTCTCTCGACGCGCGTTTCAACGCTGCCGCCTCTCACGTCGTGCTGCCGATCAAACAGCGTCACCATGTTTTTACGAGATCCTACTCTCTACGACTGCTACGTTGGGTACTTTGTTAGCCTTGCTGATCTCCCATCAATATAAAAAAAAACTTCCCCATACAAACAGAAATCTGCATGTAATTTCGTGAATGAGCAAAGCAGCAAGCGATACTGCCGTGAGAACTCATGCATTTTTCAACCGCAGCGCAAGCAACAGGTCGTTAATTCGCGCGTTTCTACCAATGGTAATTGCTCGCAATCGCTGCAATTTCTGTGGATGCCGATACGGCTGAATACCCAATAAAAATACCAAAAATTAAATAAAAATTAGGACACAAGCTTTTTCACAACGAAACCGAAACAGAAACTGGTTGTCACCGCCAGGTGGCTGCCGGTAGCTGTTTTTCTTTTAGTTTTTCTGTATAACCCTCATGGCGGTTCGGGTGCTGCGTCGCGTGCGTCGCGCTTCGGCGCTTGGTACAATTCGCTACTTGGATTGTGAGCCGTCGTGAACTGTGTTGTGGTTTGCGTGTGTTTCTTCTTGCACAAGGGTGCGCAATCGCGCAGTGCGGTCGACGTAGCCTATTCGAGGCAAAGTGTCATTTTTCTGGTCTCTCTAACTTTTCAGTCTGTGCGCTTCTTTGTGTAGTCCAGGATGGGTGTCCAGGCACAAAGACGCGCGGGCAGTGTCGCGGTGGAAATGTTCCAAATAAGGCCTGGAATATTTTCTTCTGTGTGACTACGTGGTAGAGAGTGCCGGCTACGTAGCACTCGTGCTGAACTCTCACTGGTTGGTGTAGTGCCCGTGACACGAAGGCAAACAGCGTTCTGCACGACTACGCAATCATCTGATAAGGTAAGCAGTACTCGTGCATTATCCGAAGCATATAATGCTGGAACGGTGACCTGTCGTACTGCTGCAGTATTCGTGTTCAATGCTATAAAATGCGTTTAAGGCGCTTTTGTTGTCGCCGCGGTGAGTTGCTCTGCCAAGAATTGTCGCTGTCGGTACTTGTTTTGGCAAAGGGGATGCGACCGTGCGTACGCTAGCTTTGCATGATTTTGGTATGCGCATGTTTGCGCGTTTTGTTTCTTGTTGAGCACAGATTTGTCCTCGTATATGCCTCGTTCTACGCGTTTATGCCCATGCTTGTTCACACCACTGCGCACGTTTCAAGGACCGGCACTTTCGCTGTGCGTAAAATGTATGATTGTCTTTCAAGATAGCGTTAGCACTTTGAGGGGGATTGAAACAATTTTTATTCGCCGCGGTTTTTGCTTCGCCCTAGACTGTTGAACCTTAGGTCGTGGGGTCGATCCTGATGGCAGTAGCCGCATTTCGATTTAGGTGAAATGAAAAAAAGAATGCCCCTGTGCTGTGCGATGTCAGCTCACGTTAAGAAATTCTAGGTGGTCTAAATTAATCCGGAACCCTCCAATACGATCAGTGCCCATTTTCCGCATCTGAATTCAAGCCCCACTATAACGAAAGCACTGTCTCAGGTTGCAGTTACAAACGAAAGTTAATTTCCGGCCGTCATGATCTAATTTTTAAATCAGTATGTGAACATATTTTTTTTTATGATGCCGATAGCGTTTCTGGCTACCCAGAGTAGAGGATCTTGCATTTCGGTCACTCTGCTGTTTGAAAATTGGTTTCTGAGCAAAAGAAGTGACGCAATAATTGTCTCAGTTAATACGATGTTTACCTACGCTTTCGAACGCAGATTTGTTTTGCTCATAGCAAGATTCCTTTACTAGTGCTAGGGGAACTGATGCATTTTAAACAGGGTAGTTTTCCTTTGTATTGAGGCGTATACTTGGGCAAGTATATTTTTCCTGATCTTTTTACATTCATGTGATATTCACTGTTGGACCGAGTTCGCATGCTTGTTTTGGTACTCCTGTCATAGTGATAATGGGAAATTGGTATCCGCAGGCGGCACATCTGTCTTCCAGTCCGAGTCAATGGCATGGATTTTGTGGCCACCAGATGAAGTCAAAAGCTGTGTTGTAAGTTGTTACTGCATTGGGCAATTTCCTCGCTAGCGTCCCAGAACCCTCCTCGCAGCGCCGCTCCTCCTCCTCCGCTCCCCTCCTCCTCTTTTTTTCTTTCACGGCTGTTGCGCTCTTCGGTCTATTCCTCCGGCGAGTCTGCCTCTGCGCACCGCCGCCGCGAATCTGCGCGTCTTCTGGACCGCGGCCTAGCCAGCGCGCCTCTCAATGGGCTGACGCATGAACACGTAGGTGGTGGTGGAAACGTTTATTGCCAATGATGTAAATCGTAGGGGCGCCTGGTTTGCCGCAAAAGTTTGCATAATGACGAGAATTGGTCTGGGTATCGGGCATGCAGCAGTATTGGGTA
This sequence comes from Amblyomma mixtum, assembly GCF_055824585.1. Classification (NCBI taxonomy): domain Eukaryota; kingdom Metazoa; phylum Arthropoda; class Arachnida; order Ixodida; family Ixodidae; genus Amblyomma; species Amblyomma mixtum. The sequence continues at coordinate 183,047,181 of NC_143016.1, read as the reverse complement.
TTGAGCAGTCCGGGTTTGTAGTTGTCGCCAATGTGCAGCCTGCGCTATGGTGAGGGACCGAGCGGGGGGTGCGTATTCCCTTCGTTTGTCTCGGTAATACGAGAGAATATCACGGAAGGAGACCAGGTAGTGCGCGGGCGAACGGACCGTCGTGTGAATCGCCCTTTAACGCCATTTTAAGTACGTGCGCAGTCGCCTTCTTTGCGCGAGGAACGTGCCGGCCACACAAATGGCTCGAAGGGCAACGCGAAAATCGCGAGCCGGCCGCCCTAGAAGCTCGCCAGGAGCAGAACAGCTGTAAAAGAAAATACGAGCAGAATCGCTTTATTAAGGCGAAAGCCTTTAATGCCTCATACTGTCGTGAGCAGGGAACGCTAGCAAGTGTGTTCGAGTTCCGGCGAAGAAAAAAAAACTTTATTGAGACTGGGAATCGAACCAGGGCGTTTGGCACTTCAAGGGTAGTCGCTGCCATTCCGCCACGAACACGGTTTGAGCAAGAATAAAGACAGATCTAGTGAACGCGCGGGTTTCGTGAGTGAAATAAAACAAATGAAAAAATGCAAATATGAAAAGAAAAAAAATAACAAAGAAATTAAACTATAAATTATGAAAAATATTAAAGAACACAGACCGCGTGGTCCAGAAGACGCGCAGATTCGTGGCGGCGGAGGCAGACTCGCCGGAGGAATCGACCGAAGAGCGCAACAGCCGTGAAAGAAAAAAGAGAAGGGAGAAAAAGAGGAGGAGGAGGGGCGGCGCTGCGAGAGGGGTTCTGGGACGCCAGCGAGGAAATTGCCCTGCATTGTGCTTTGTTTTTGTGGTTGCCATGAAATGTTCTCTTACTTTTATTGCTCTTTTCCTTAATGCTACTGCTTGGAGCAGTTTGGATAGCTCTGGCCTGATATGTTTACATGTTTATATGAGTAATATTAGTTCGCTGTCAGAATGGGCCGGTTGCAGGCCATTTGAAGTTTTACATTCAATATTGCTCGTCTTTTAACCGTTGCATTCTATGCATGAAGTGCGAAATGTCTGCATGTTTTTGGCTGCATTATGTGACACTATTTGACTACGGATATTAACATTATGATGCATGTGTGTTAACTTAAATATGTGTTTTTATGCCACTCATCGCAGGTCACAGATGTAAAAGAAAAAGTGCACACATGAGAACTGGTTTCATTACTGCTGCCTTGTTTTTGCTAAGCATGGAGAGCTTAGCTAATTGGTTCTGGGTAGAATTATGAGACATCATTCCAGTGTGCAAAAACACATGAACGAAGAGAGTAGACTCCATAGACCCCAGACTTCAACTGAGGTTGATTCCACAACATGAGCTTTTTACATGCAAAGTGGTACTAGTGACCCCTGTGGCTGAAAAGTGTTTCCTCGACCAGGTAACAATTATTCAAGGTTGCAAAAACAAAAACATAGGCGTAAGGTTAGCTTGTCACTCAAGTTGAATGCATTGGCGTGACTAAACATTGCCTACCTGGCTGACCCAACACACATTTGCGTTGAGATAATCTATTTCTTTTTCTGCCTGCCTGCTCCAGTCGCCTTACTTCGGCATTGACGCTGTCACGACTCTGTGACAGCATCAATGCACAAGTAAGGAGACTGGATAAGGCAGTTTTCACAGGAGAAATTGTAGCCTTAGTGGTAGAAAGCCAGGTTCGAGAGATGAAGTGTGCTGGGCAGCGCAAGCCGGAAGACAACGCACATTCGCAACAGTGACCTGTCATTGTGCCCTATTGCCATCAGGTGTCACACCGCCTCAAGAAGGCCAGTGACAAACATGATGTACATGTCGTATTTTCAGCTTGGGAAAGCTGGGATGCATGTGCCACCTGATAAATGACGTTACGAAAAAGCCTGCCTACAAAACTAAGCACACCAAACCCCTCGTTAAACATGAGGTTGACATGGTGTACAGCATCCCCCTTGCATGTGGCAAACATTACATTAGACAGACGAGGCTTGCATCAATGAACGCTTGCTTGAACATCGCAGGACAGCTGATTCATTAAGTGGCAGAGGTCATTTAGCTGAGCACATTCGCCTTTGCTCGCACAAGCGAGCATGCAAGGCGTTTTTGAAAGAAACACATGCCTTGTGCAAGTTTAGCACTTGAAAAGGCTGGGAAATTTTTTAAGCCTTTTGTATCTCTGCTGAAAAAGAGAATTACGTCAGCAGCCCTTCTGCAGCGCTCCAGAAAAAGAAATAGATTATCTGGAGGCAAATATGTTTGTTGGGTCAGCCAGGTAGGTGATGCATAGGCGTGCCGATGTGTTGAATGTGAGTGGGAAGATACCTTTGCCCCTATGTTTTTTGTGTTTTGGTTTTTGCCGTCCTGAATAATTGTTATCTGGTGGCGGAAATACTTTTGAGCCCCAGGGATCACTAGTACCCCTTTGCACACAAAAAGCCTGTGTTGTGGAATAAACCTCAGTTGAAATATGGTGTCCATGGAGTCTACTCTCTTCATCCGTGTGATTTTGTGTGCCGGAGTGATGTCTCATAATTCTCCCTTGTTTTCAGTGAATAAGGAGGGCTTCTGGTGTCTTTTTTTTGTATGTGATGGTTATAACAAAGTGGCTACCAATAAACTGTCATTTTGGGCTTAATTGAAGGATCCTTGGGAATTTGTTTGACAGCATATTCCATGGGCACATTCATGAGAAAAATCTGTTATTTGTTACCCATTTCACTGCATTAACCATTGCTTCTCATCATGTCTCGAAAGTCATTGATAAGCACAAGCTTTCGAGTACCTGAGGGCTGTGTGAGAAGCCTTCTGACATACTTTACACTACTGAGGATATCTGAAGACAGATTTTACCAATAATTGTTAGCCAGTCCAAACCTCTTGGTTCTATCCCTGACAACCTGAAGCTGACCTGTCAATAATTAAGGCTGGAAACCGTTCTGATCCCGAAACTGTTCTCCTATTTTATTGATGTGCATTTTGCATGAACTGTTAGAGCACGAAATGAGTCCGCATATTACTTGCCACCATAATTCAAACTAATATTTCTATACCAGTCATCACGGCTCCCATTCTCTTTACTCATGTGCAATCCAACTTTTTGAATTCACAACACATTTTCACCCAAATTTAGATTATTTATTTTAGGCAAGTGTCATCGACTTGAATTTCTCCAAAGCTTTTCATGTTTGTCATTATAACCTTTTAGCTACACTTTCATGCTTGAGCCTTCATTCTTTGATATTAGTGTAGATTCATTGCTTCCTGTTCTACGGCTGGCCTTAAAAAACTATTGTACTTCTTCTCTTATGAAGCCCAGCATATCAATATGCAAAATCATAAGGCGTCCCTCATCCTGAGTCACTTTGGGATGTTAAACCCCCATAAACCAAACCAAGCACATTACTAAAGTGCATTAATATTAGCCATTCAATAACAGTCTTTGTCTTTATGTCCCAACCTTGTCTTTATGACTGCATTATTCAGAAGGATGCCCCTACTATCTCAGCTACTCTGACTGTATTGACTTTTGCAAGACGGATGAATGGGCTTGTTTGTAATTCATCGTGTCAAAACAGCGCAAAGAAGAGAAAGATGAGGAAGGAATGCGACGGTGCGAGTGCTGACTTTCAAGAAGTTTTATTGGAAAGCACATCAAAATATATACATTGTGGCCTAAAAAAAGAATGAAGAAAGGGCGCCTTGTAACATTCACTTTGGATCTGTCAAAAACAAAACGAAAGTTGAATATGATGCATTTAAGAGCATGAACTCTTTCTTAGGAAGCGATAAAGAAGGTGTGTTAACACATTGATTGCGTTTTTTCTACAATTTCAGTGGCCTCGATCATCTCATGCACAAACTTTTCTGTGTCTGTCTAGCACAATGCAGCACAAGAAATTACGCCTCACAGCAATCAGGATGTGGCAAACGATCGCAGTCGCGACAGTGAAAGATCAGATTCCCCCTGCTAGCTTTGTTCACATCGTAACGGTGGTCTTTTGACCTCTCATTGGCACCTCTGCTAGTTTCTTGCTGAAGTTGATACATTAGCCAGATGGTTCAACTTTAGATTATTACATAGTTTCTTGGCTCTGGACATTGCTATTAACAAATCAGCTGCTGTGTGACACTTGAACTCAGAATTAACCGCCTCCGTTGCCTTGGACAGAAAGACGCCTTTAGACATGACCACAAAACCACCTTCTTTATCAGCAGTTGAGTGCGATAGGGCCCACCGTCTTAAACCCGTTACAGTTCAGCCTGCGGGCAAGTTCCTGGCATGGTTCAAACCACGACACCCCATCAACCAACGCCCCCTGAAACACACCTGTCACGCTCAGGTCCAGGCACAGGAAGGCAAGACGTCAAAGTATGGCAAACAGAATAGTCCTATTCGAAGGAACAATGGCAAATTTTGGCCCCTATATGCTTCAAGCAGCAGACGAGGCAGCAACTGAGTGTCGACATTGTGCACCTTGTTTTCAGACACTCGTGCCTTGGCTTCTCTGCTCCGGGCTAGTGAGCGCAAAGTGGCATTCCAAATGGCTTTCACCTGGTCAACGGTGCGTGACACCGTCAACCAGCCACTCCCGGGCTTGTTTTCAGGCACAAGAGTTTGACAACAAGGTGCACACCTTCAGCTTTGAGTCGCTGCCTCGTCTGGTCCTTGAAGTGTTTATGGACCAAAATTTTCCGTTCCTCCGAAAGAACTATTGTGGAGATGCTTGCCATGGTTTGACGAGTTGCCTTTTCCACGCCCAGACCTGAGTGTGACAGGTGTGTTTCGGGATGTTTTGATGCAGTGTCACGGTTTGAACCCTCTTTAGGAACTTGCCCACAGGCCGAACTGTGTCGTATTTAAGAGGGTGGGCCCTCTTGCTTTCAACTGCTGATAAACGGTGGTTTTGTGGTCGTATCGAAAGGTGCCTTTCAGTCCAAGGCCACAGATGCAGTGTATTCTGAATTTGAGTGCCACTTACTATCTGATTTGCTAAAAGCAAAATCCAGTGCCAAGAAACATTAACAATCTAGAGTTTAACCATCAGGCTAATGACGTCAACTTCAGTAAGAAAAATTGTCCAGCTATCTTCTTTACCGCAAAGGCCCATAAAGGTGACTGCTCCTTGAGGGTTGTAGTTTAAGAGAATGGAACCTGTCAGAAACAAATCGCCTTCTCTTTGCGACATAAAATTAAGTTTCTGAGCATTGATGACTCCTCTCGTGTAAGATCTGCAGAGAAAGTAACGCAGTTTCTACACAATAACTCTCGCACCAGTTTCATGGCGTGCTATGTTGACATCAAGGATTTATATTACGCCATCCCTCAATCAGGATCAATAATGTGTTGAAGAATTCATTAACCTAAATGGAGCAGTGGCATTCCAAACGTCTCAGGCGTTTTGGTGAATAATTTTGTCGCACTTTTAAGCTCATACCTTCAGTCCACCTTTATTACATTTCAGAATAGCTTGTTTTTGCAAAAAAAAACTATATTAGCGCCGCTGTTACGTGGCTTATTGCAGGATCTCCAATCCTGACGAAGCATTGTCTAAGGTGAGAGAGGAGTTCAGTCAAAGCCTCAGTCCACTTTGAATCACCACTGAAATTTTAGAGGATATGTCATCACATTTATTGGATCTCAATCTTGGGTGGCTACACTTGTTGGGCTTACGAGCCAAGGGAAAACAAGCTACTTTTACCATTTTCTTCGCTTCAGTCTAAGCTGGTCAAGAGGTGTCACTAACCTTTGCTTCAAAAATTCCTTATTGGAATCCTGTTTCATTGCAATGGCATCCAGTTTTGCCCAGCTCATATGCCGTTTGTCCTTTACTGGATATTCAGAACCTTTGTCAGTGTCTTTAGCCGATTGCTTTAAGCAGAAGTTGAAACATTCCTTTTGTGCCCCCTCGAGACTAACTCCCAAAAGGAAGTTTGTACGTACCTGTTCCCTACATCCACAATTGGTCGCACCGGTTAAATAGGCAGTCGAGTTGGCGTTGATATTGTTTTTCTAACCCTATGAAGTTTCAGTACCTGTAGTCAACCGAGATTATCCATCAGAGTCTCTTCGTGCACTGCACAGAAGACATAGTGTGTTCGAACGCCTTGAAATGCGGCTATGTTTACATTGGGAAAACAGGCAAGTGTGTCACTGAGAGGTTTAAAAGACCACCACGACGATGTGAACAAAGCTTGCGGGAGAACATTGATGATTCACTGTCGCAATTGCAATTGTTTGCCAGATCCTAAACGCTGTGAACCGGAATTCATGTTCTGCATTTTGCCTGACAGACACAGAAAAGTTTGTGCGTGAGATAATCGAGGCCGCTGAAATTTAAAAAAAAACGCCATCACTGTGTTAGCACACCTTCTTTATCGCTTCCTAAGGAAGAGTTCATGCTCTTAAATGCTTCTTTGTCAGTTTTTGTTTTGTTTTACACTCATGCAATGTGGTTGACACAAGGTGCCCTTTGTTCGTTGTTTTTTTAGGCCACAGTGTGTATATTTTGACGTGGTTTCCAATACACATTGGCGATAGTCAGCGCTCATGCCATCATATTTATTCCTTCGTTGTCCTTGTCTTGTCTGCATTGTTTTGTCACAACGTATTGACCTCCTTTCCCACCTCTAGGGTTAATGGTATGGAGAAACCTTAACCAGATGCAGCCCCACATACTTGGAGCATGTCACGATACATGCTGCTGGCACCACAAGGGCACTCGGGTTTATCAGGAGATGTCATGATCTGTGTGCTCTTGCCGTGCTGCGCAATGCATAAAAAATTTATTGATTCCAAACTGAAGTATTCCCTAGCTCTTTCAATTTTGCACCAAACTGTTTGATGCTACGCCACCAACTCCCTTTAATCCAACAGCGACACTTGGTACAGCATATGTGTAATCAGTCATCTCATTTGACCACCAGACATCACTGCATAAAAGGGGAAATCGCTCGTTTAGGTGTGTTCCATATACTCTACAATACTTTTCCACAACTTAATGTTAAATGTTGCTGCCCCGCTTCAGACCAGGATGCCATCACCACTAAATCAAGAAATTTTTCCTGTTCCCATTGAAGAATAAATTGGCTACCTCACCACATTTTCATTGCATGTGGTCCCTCAAAATTATGGAAGTAAGTGATATCGCTTGGAGCATTGACACTGGTTTGTTTTACCTTTTGTTTGCTGCTGTTTTTATTTTTTGCAACTGATGTATCAATGGATTGTATGCCTCTTTTCTTAGTGTATCGTCTGCGACATCTCAGCTGTGCTACTGCAGTCACCCTTCTGATATTACCTTTATATTGTCCCTCTTATTAATACCCCATTAAAAGCCTTCAGAGGACAAAAAACGATGGCTTTTTTATTTTGCTCATTATGGCACACGTCAGGCTTATGTTTAGGGATATAGGAGAGGCCTTTGTCTTGCAGTGGTGCTAGTTATGCTGCTGATGATGGTACTTAATGACGAGCATATGATATATTGAATAAGAACCTCAAATTATTTTTCTTTTTGAGTGCGAATAGCTTCAGTGGTTCTTGATTTAGGCTCACTTTATTCCTGTGGCCACAATACGGAGTTTACTTTTTTAGCACTCTAATACTGGCAAGAATAAAAACTTGTGGATCCTAATTCTTTCATTTCAATCTTTTCTGCAGAGTGCATCGCCCAGTTTTCCCAAGCCCTCATGCACCGGTGGTACATCAACAAGGCTGTTTCATGGGGCCCAGCTGCATTGACAAGTGGCTAAAGAAGAGCAAGAGGAGCATGAACACAAAATAAAACTGGCTGTAGGAGCTTCATATATTTTGAAATTTGCTGTCTCATTGCGACAGACATAACATTGCCACATGGCCCCTGCCCCAACATCTCCCAGTCATTCCAACCTACCCAATCATTCCAATGTACCCAATCATTCCAACCTGCCCAGTCATTCCAACATGCCCAGTCATTCCAACATGCCCAGTCATTTCAACATGCCCAGACATTCCAACGTGCCCAGTCATTCCAACCTGCCCAGTCATTCCAACATGCCCAGTCATTCCAACATGCCCAGTCATTCCAACGTATTTTCCATTACCATAATCCACCAAGGTTTCCAGTGTTGGTTTCCAGTATTTACACCTTTGCCTTTTTTTCCAATAGGGGTGTGCCTGGAAATAATGTCTATTTTCTTTGTTCACTTTTCCTGTGCAGATGCCATTTGCAGAAAACTGCATTTGATGCATCAAAGGCACAAGGTTTTACTTGCAGGTGGCTGCCCGGTTCATGTGATAAGAGGGAGTGGAAGGAAGAGACGCTTTGCCGAAGTCTTCTCCCCCCCTCCAACCAAGCACGCCACCTGCGAGTGCGGGGACAGCCCCCTGCACTGTGCCCGCATGTGTGCCTCCCAATACCCTGGCCTCTTCCACTTCCTGAGGGCCCTCCCTCTCTACAGACCCTGCCCCCATTCACCCCACAGCCCCTGCCACCATCCCACAGCCCCTGCCATCAGCCATCCGACAGCACCAGCCACCACCCATCCCACAGCCCCTGGCACCACCCTTCCCGGCCACTAACGATTAATTATATTTGGACTTTTTCATAAAATAAATGTTCTTTTCATGAATACTTTGGTTGTCTCATTTTATAAATATTTGTATGATTGTTTACGAGTGAACATTTGCATTAATGTTGGCCATTGAAGATAAAAATTAACATAGGCTTTACTGGCGAGTAGGAAATAGAAAAGGGCAGTGGCATGCCAATCTTAAAGCCACTGATGTGACAGGTTGTATGCATTGCCATGAATGGAAAAGCCTGTGCTTAGTCTGCATTGACAGTGCCAAATGGCTGAACATATGAGTCTTGGCATCAACAGTGGGATATTTCAGTACATATTGGTAGGGCCAGAATGGCTGGCTATCCATGGGACTAATATTGGCATCAACAATGGGACATCATTGGAATAGCTGATCTTCAGTACATAGTGGTAGTACCAGCATGGCTGAACATTGGACCGATACTTGCAGGACCAATGAAGTATGAGTGGAAAGGCCAGTGATATGCCCATACTGGCAGTGCCGGAATGGCTGAACAATGGGACAATCTTGGTATGATGTATGGGCCAAGGTTGGAAAATGTAGTAATGTGCTTGTATGCCAATGCCAGCCCAATATTGATGCCACTGTATTCCAACAATGAGCCATTGTTGGTACAATCCTGGCGTGCTGCCTGGGCTGTTCCTAGCGCGTCGAATTGCGGTAACCATGAAATGCTCTCGTCAGACGTGACACCTGGGAAACGTATTGTGTTTGCCTGTTGCACAGATGATTCTTTTAAAATGCTGGTTTGGTTTTGTGGGGTTTAACGTCCCAAAGCGACTAAGGCTATGAGAGACGCCGTAGTGGAGGGCTCCGGAAATTTCGACCACCTGGGGTTCTTTAACGTGCACTGACATCGCACAGCACACGGGCCTCTAGAATTTCTCCTCCAAAGAAATTCCAGCCGCCGCGGCCGGGATCGAACCCGCGTTTTTTGGGCCAGCAGCCGAGCACCATAGCCACTGAGCCACCGCGGCGGCCGTTATTTTAAAGTGCAGACAGTCGCATATAATAGGAAATCTGAAATAGAAGTATGAACGAGAGAATCTGAACGAAAAAAAGTAGCGTTGAAACAGGACAGAGAAAAATGAGGACAGGACGAGGCTACATGTAGCCCCGTCCTGTCCTCATTTTTCTGTGTCCTGTTTCAACGCTACGTTTTTTCGTTCAGATTATGCATCACCAACTGGCCCCACAGTGTACTGTGTTGAACGAGAGAACTTTGGAGAAGACGAGGTTGACGATAAGCATGACGTGTATTAATCCAAGAATAAAGAAGATGAAGAAGTATTCGGTGAGGTGGGAAGAAATGATTGGTAGAGAGGAGAAGCTGATGACGCCGACGACAAGGATAACGCGTACCAACGCCAAGGCTATAAAGCGCGGTGAATAGCGTGGCACGGGGGTGAGAAGAGAGAAGCGGAGGCTCCGACAGGTCAGCAACGCCTGGAAGTGAGCAACGCCGGCTACTGCTCCAGTGATCTCGAGCTCTACGGCGCGACACCATACACTTGCTGCCGTTCCTGAGCCCGTTCCGGGGAGTCAACAGCTGACGCAACCAGCTACTACGAACAGAGGAGCCTCCAGCGCTGTTGCCACCCATCCGGGTGGTGCCCCAAACGCCAACACCACCAGCATCGCCTCCATGGGCACTTGGACCGGGAGCTCGTATGACGACGCCAACGACGTCGGCAGCGATGCCAGCCTGAGCACTTCGAACGCCGCCTCGACGCCGGCTACCTAGATGCCCCTGACTGGACCCATACAACGCATCAGCAGCACCGAACCGTGAGCACGAACGCCGAACGCGAGTAGACTGGGTGTTCCCGGGCCGTGTGTATTGGTAGTCTGTGTTTTGTGTTAGTTTTGTTAATTAGTTTTGCGTACCAGTGTTTGTGTCGCGAGGTTGTATTAAATGTGGGTTTGTGTGGGTACACCTGTCGCGTAGTCCATTCTTTCGGCCCCAGTGTTCTCGGCGGATCTGTGACACAGACTTAGGGCAGGTATATTTGCTGTTCTTTTGCCTCTGAACAGCAAGTACATGGTCTTTTCTCCATTCATTTGAAGTTTATTTGACTTCAAGCAGATGGTCATGTTTTTTAACCAAATGCTGCCCTTGTAGATATTACATGTATGTTATGTCAAGAGGAAAAAAACATTTCTGTCATCTGTATATGGGACTATATCTTTATATCCTCGGATATTAACAATGGCATTAATGTAAAGTAAACATAGTACGGGTCCAAGAATTAGTGGTATGAATGTGAAGCAGGGAATAAGCAATTCCGCGTATATTGCATTAACCAATTAAGCTGTTACATCATACCCTTAAGGATCAGCTTAAGTGTACCGTTCAGTTTTCATTCTAGTTGTTGCACTATCGTGGTCGGCATCTGCGCTCACTGTCTGCCCTAAGTAGGTGTATTCACTTACCACTTCCAGCGCCTCGCTATCAACCGTACGCTGCTGTTCCGTTCCGAGAGTGTTGAACTTATCTTTAGTTTTCTGCGTATTAGTTTTTACACCTATTGTTCTGCTTTGTCTATCTAAGTCACTGATCATGCCTTGCAGTTCACTCTCTAATTTACTTAGCTAGCATATGTCATCAGCAAATCGCAGATTTTTAGGCTATATTTATTAGCCATTTTCCCCCTGTTCCCAGCATACGTCTCTGCGTACCTCTTCTAAAGAGGCGGTGAAAAGAACTGTAGGGATGGTGTCTCCCCGTGACACGCTTCCTTAGCGGCGTTTAATTTCTCTCTTAGTCGGGGGTTGTGGTGGCTCTGCAGCTGTTATGGATAGCTTCCAGTATTTTTACACACAGCTCTTCTACACCCTGATTCTGTAATGCCTATATCACCGCTGGGTTTATTACTGAGTCACATACCTTCAATTAATATGAAGGCTATATATAAGGGTTGGATATATTCTGCGCACCTATTTTCGCTTTTATCGATAGTCTGGATGCAGTGTAACGTCGAGTAGCCTTTAGAGTTTGCACCTATCAGACACAATCTTATTTTGGGATACCGCGTATAGTGAGACGTGCAACTAATTCAAACACTACTCACCGCGCAAGCTAAGACATCGATGGTGGCAGACATCTAGCCACTACCTGTGGCACTAAACGTCGCGAATTGATCGCAGGGTTTAATGATGGGTATAGTATTAATATATCGACTGCTTTCGGTGGTAGACAAAGCTGTCCGGCTACGGGAGAGTTGCAAGCAGAAGTTTTTGACATGGGAATCTAAAAATAGCAAAAAGCAAATATGGGCCATCTTTGCAAGCAGACAAGCTACAGATGGCCAGCGAGCCATTTCTGCTATGGAAGCGCGCTGTTTCACGCCTGTTTCATATTCTGCAGGAAACAATATGGTATTTTAATGCATTGTGTATTCCGAAACACAGATGGCGAACAGGCCTAGAGACATGTTCTGACGGTCTTGTCTGAAGAGGAACTAAAGAAAAGAGTCTGGAGAAAATACGTCGCTTAGGAAGAATACAGTAAATAAAACACCTTTTGTGATTATGGGGATTTTTTTTAGTTTGCTGAATAGACGCCAGTTCTCAGGAACCTTTGAAATGTGATGTCAAGTCAAACGTTCATATCCGAGACTTCCCATCCAAGTTAAAAGAAATTACAAAGTCGCTCTGGCTACTGTGCACATGATAACTAGCCTGTGGATAAAGTGTGCCTTAATCAAGACAAATTAGTTGTCAGCCAAAAGGTGTGCGCGTAGGACGACGGAAAAACCAAAGGTATAAAATATTTGATGCAGCTTCATGTTGATACCGTTCATAACTCTCAGTGAAGCCTAGCGAAAACCTCTGTGGCAGGAAAGATTGACATCATCCGCAAAGAATACGTATTTTTGCTTCTAATGCTTTACATCCCACCAGTTCAGAATCCCTGAGGTCTTCTTTCGACGCCCAAAATAGTGGGAATGAAGATAAACAAAACCTTTTTTCAGATAAGATCAATGCACGAAGGTCTCTTGACTGCAGACGAGACCAGGGAGGTGCCAGCTACGTGCGATAAATTTGAGCTATATAAGGATTCTAAAAATAGACAGCCTTGATTTACAGCTCCTTTCTTACCATCTGCACCTGCTGGTGACTGTTTGAGGCATAGTTGTACAGCGACAATACTGGTGAGAAAATTGTGCCACCGGAATAAGTCCCATAAAGACGTGATTATGGCTCACGTCGTGGAGGCATTAATGTCACTGGGAAGTGAAAACCGAACGTAACTTTCCTTAAGAATATTCGTCAGCTTGAAAGCTTGTTTTTCACGTTGTAGCTTATGTTTTCAAGCTTTCATTTCTGACGGTTATTGTGCATGTGATACTGCAGATTCCAATATGCCTAGTCTTTCTTACTCTTTACCACTTTGAAAGAACCGAAGTTTATTTTTCACCTGTGATATCATTTTTAATGATCGAAGGGGCTATAGTGTCGCATGGCCTGAGACCTTAGAACAAATAGGTATTCAATTTCCATTGCGAATGATATGCGTTTTGTGTGAAGTGTCACCTACTCGAAAGAAACTTGTGATGTGTATTCGCATCATATATGTTATAGATTGTCATCTTATCTTGCAACGCAAATTTACTGCTTACAAAGCTCAACAGTATTTTCGTCTTGCAGTTATTGTTCAACCATATTAGGAATTGTCGAATGGAAAGGCGTTTTAATGCATGGTCTCATCCATGTGACCGTCTTCTTTTATATTAGGTCAAATGCTTTCAAAGCATCACGTTCTCACTTACGCTTAGCCGGCATATGGTGTTGCATAAGGCAAGATTTTGCTAGCTCTTGATAAATGCAGTGAGATAGGTAGTGAGCTGGAAGGTATATATATGTATATATAGTAGTGTTATGTATTGTGTGTACGCGTTAGATACACAACAGACTTTTATTTCACATTACACAGCAAGTTTTCTATTTTGAAAGTCGAGATTTTTATAACTTATTTGCAAATACGTTAGGAATTCTTCAGTGAGGAAAAATTCAAATGCATGCTCTTTGCTGAGCGAGCATTTTTCTTTCATATTGCCACCACGTCGCCCCAGGAACACCTAAAGACAAAGTGGTTAACGTCTGCACGCGCCCGTTTATTTTTTTCAATTCATTTTTTTCCATTATTTTTTAATCTGCAACTGCAACCTGCAATTTTGCAACAAGCCGCTTTAAGCTTTAATGCGCACGCAGAGCAGTCTAAATCGCATTTTGGCCAAAAAAGAAGTGCTGAAGTGTGTGTACATTACGACCTGTTCTTCACAACCACAACAGTTATTTTCTTTTCGTTTCTTTTTTGCGTATAAGATGGACTTATTTCTGGCATTTGGCAGCTGCACATTACAACCTGTAGAAAACAAATATAGAAGGCCATGGTTGATTTTGTTTTTTGTTACTGGCGGACAGTGGTGACAGGGAATTGACTGCTTGCCACTCACTGTTTCTATAAGTGTCGCTGAAACTTACGCAGCATGCCATAAGCTATAAAACAAATGGCAACGATATGAAAAACATGTACTTGCTCAACCCCATGCTTTACAACCCACATTCGACACGTATTGAAGCTCGCTGTACTTGTTTATGCGGTTGCACAGCTGCCAACGATTTCGGTTGCACGAAGGCTCTTTCTCACGCAGAAGATTTTATCCGCTTCGTCACGGGCAGCGACGGTGCTCTCACTAGCCTCAGACCAAGTCCTGCGCTTCAGAAATCGAGTACTATTGCAGTCGAAGTCTTCTCGCGCCATTTTCGCGGGCTGCTATGCTGCGATTCGCCCCCCGTTAGTCCCTTTCTCCGCAATTAGTCCGTTGAGTTTGCTCACGGCGCGCATTTGTGGTAAGAAGAGCGCCGTGTGCAAATTTAGCGACTAACGGGGCGTTTTGAGGACAAAAGTTGTCTTTACTCCCCCCTGGGCCGGTTTTTTTCGTAGAGTGTGTGCTTACCAGATTCCAACGTGCACGCCTTTTTTTCTGAAAAGTGTGTCTATTAAACTGTCGCGGAGTGGTGACGGTAGTCAGGCCAGAGAGTAATGCAGACAGGATAAGAGAGCACATTCCCATGGCACTTTGAGGCCGACTTCTGCTCTCAAAGCACCTAGCGGAGGCGTGGAAGTGTACCAGCCTCAGAAGTGGCCACCACAATGTTCCACATCATGGTGGCCACAATTTCATTTCCAGTTTTGTTATCTGCTTGCATGCATCACGTAGCTTCAGGCAGGCGCTTGAGCCGTTGCGCCACTGTTCACACCTTGCGCCGACAGGAGCACGGAACTATTGCGCTACTGAATTGTCATCCAGGCAAAAAAACAGAAGTTGGCGACGCACCACAGGAAACCCTTACAAAAATGAATTTGGAGCTACAGTTGAGGTCTTGTTGAGCTCAAGTTGAATCAACAGAAAGCCAACATGGACTCGGAGTATGTTGAGTTCACTCAACTGTACCTCAAAAGAATTTTCATGCACTCTTCCCAATAAAATTTCTGTTGGGGATTTTGTGTTGATTTTCAGTTGTGGTTTTATGGAGCATACAAATAGATAGTAACAGTGACAGTAGTCTGGGAGGCATTTTCAAACTTCAAACACACATATATATTTTGTATAGCTGCACATGTGGCATGAGGGCAAATGTTTTAAACTTTTGGAAATGGCTTCTTAACTGTTGTTGGACTTGGAGAGCCATCTCAGGGACTTTCCTCTACCTTCAAAGATGACCAATATAATTGTGGTTACTCTTGCGCTAATTCCTTTGCTCTACTGCTTATTGGCAGCATTGAAGTACTTGTACACAATAGCTTGCGGCAGCAACGATAGCTTTTTCACACTCTTCACCAGAGAAGGGCGCCTCATAATGAGAGTTCCTGCTGCTACTTCTGGCATTTTATTTGCTTGTCTTTGCACCGCTTGCTTAATTAGCTCAAGTAGATTATTTTTTTAGTTCTCTTCATAGCTCTCTGTCCAGAGAATCCAGTACAGAAATGAAAGTGTAATTTATGACAGCAAGGTGCTAACTGGGACTGGTTAGTTCTACACACTGATTGATTTAGCATGCTTCCAGTGGGAAAATATTTGCCCTTTGTAGCTTCCTGGTGGTAGTGTTAAATACTTCTGTAAATTGTTGTTACTGAAAAAGTATAAATTATTTACGATAATGTCATTAAAATATTGCCATTATATTGCCATCACCATCAAAGCAATATCTTGGCGATGACATGGCTGTCTACAAAAATCAATTCATGGAAACAGCATAACAGTCGTAAAGCACAGCTATTGGTACACAACTGACGTCTTGTCAATCGAGATTTTGGAACGTTTTGCTTCATTGTGTTTGTATTCCTGATATTTAGGGCCAGAAATGTATCACACAAACACAACAGGCTCCCTTTAAAAATGTGAACATTATGAAAATATTCACTTCTAGGTGCATTTTATTTTCTGCAACTCGGTGATTTCATTCAGACAGAATTTTCATACAATGTTCGCGCTCACCGAAACTGACGTGAAAACAGGACAATTGGCAAAAAGATCCCTGAGGCTAATGAATACTTAAAACAGCAGCAGCTGTGCAACAGATGTGTAGGAAGACAAATGGCACTCTGAATAATTAAACTAAATTATCTGAAATAGAGGGATCAAACATTACTGAGGTTCAATTATCAGCTCAGCCAACTGAACTCTCATCCATCCAACTGGTGCTCCAGTGCAAATGGTTCAGACCAACAAACCAAGCATACAAAACTATTACAAAACTATACATACAAAACTATACAAGCATATCAAGAATATTAATATTTACAGTTGCTACAATGACACAAATGCTGCACTAAATTAAACTCTGTCAGCATTCGGCTTCATAGGTTTGGTGCAAAAAACGGTGACATATGCAACACAGTCTCAATAATCAGATGGTAATGAAAGATCACGGTTTTTGTGGAGTCATACAGTAAGCAGGGAAATGACCTCCAACTTACACAGACTCGAGTACCAGGTTTTCATGCAGTCACACAAGCTAACAGACTCGCCATTGGCTAGACAAATGCACTTTTTCAGGCAGGCTGCACTTACAATAACATTTTGACTGGTCCACCGTGCCTCCACAAAGTCTAAAAACTTGTCAAGAACATGTGCGCTGAATAGCCTTTTTGTTACGCTCAAAACATTAATGTGCACATTCACTTCACTACTGCTCTCCAAGAACACAACTCGCACAATGCGCCCAAAAACACCATTTGCACACACATAAGAGTTTTTTCTCCTCGATTTGTCCAGCCGTGCAGTGCAAAATTTAAATGATCCAATCACCATTTTTTGGAACTCTATCCCTTCGTCTTTCTGCACGCCTTTGCACAAAAGCAACACTGATCCATTTTGTACAAAATGCTTTCGGAGAGCATATCCTTTCAGCAAGCATTTGAATGCTGATCCAAGAGTGCTCTGCATATTGTGAACAGAATTTGTTGCCCATAGCTTTGTCAGTGCCTGCAGGACACAAAATTTTTGTGCAATCAGAAATGTGCATACCGTGTGCCTTGGAACAAATTTAACTAGGGTGTCATTCATCGCTTCAAAAGGAAAAAGCGAGTATCCCCATAATGGGCCCCAGTTCTTCACACTGTCAACTAGATGGAGGAGAAGATGAGTATTATATGTCATGTATTGAACACCGTACAAATGTTCATATTCGACGACAAATTCAGTCATTTCCTTCTGCACAGTGACAAGATGTTCAATACAAACAGATGGGCCAAGGAGATAATGCATTATCGCAACAAACCGCATCCAGTGTTTGTAGTGCCGTTCCGGAATTTTATCTTTAAGTATTAATGGAGAGTAAAAGAGCATCCAATTTCTCCACTCGGATGCCTTCCATACTTTCCTGTCATGCAAGGACCGAGGCAACCTTGAAAGTTCCCATGTTGCAGTGAGCCCCATTAGTTGCCTGTCCACATCATCAAGGCACTGGCGCAATTGAAAGCCCCGGCAGCGCTCCGACCTAAGCCACATGTACAGTGTTGCACGAACAAAACCGGAGCAGACTGCATGCATGTAGTCAATGACGAAGCCCGAGGCAAATGTGAAGAATGCCAACAAACTAAGTACGCTAGACCCTTTGATGCCGCAACTTGGGCGTTCTTTTGCTTTCGCCTTTCGTGCATGTTTTTGAAATGAATCCTGTGTCCTCAACTTTAATGCCGAAGAATGTGAAGGGTAGACCCGACAGAATCCATTCCCTTTAGGCACGACCTTGCCTGGTTCCTCACACCAGGCACAGCCATGGAGTCCATTAAACTGAGTCATTTTCATTAGCTCACACCTGGCAAAACTGTCTACAGCACACGGGCCAGGGAACACCTTTGTTGTATGCATTTTTCCCTCATTATCTTTCCATGTTATTCGTCTGGACGACAAGTCATTCATAATTTTGACAAATGGCATCATAAAACAGTTAACAGGAGGCTTCCTAGCGCTGAGCCACAACCCGGCCAAAATCAATCTTTGAATGCGTTGTTTGAAGGGAAGTTCATTAACCATTACCAGGAGTGGCCACATACTAACTTTAGAGCTTTCAAAAAGAGGTACACCATCTGTATTGAAAGTCAGTGTAATGTCTTCTTTTTTTAAGGGCAACCTGTGGTACTCCATGCTCTCGGTAATATCAGTTGCATCATATGATAATGATGCGCGGCTTCTTGGAACCGCTCCAGACTCTAGCAGCTCACGTAGCTGGGCTTTCAAGTCCAGAATAAGAAAATAGGATGAAGACTTTCTCAGGCTATCAATCGAGTGTTGATAGCTGCATTTTTTACATGAGACATTTGTGCCATCAGTAAGCTCTCCAATATATTCAGTACACTCACTGCAGTAGAAATGTTTGGCATGCTGTTTTTCTACTGCACAGAACTGCTGAAAAAATGTATACTTTGAGGCTGGGTATGACACTCCACTCGGCAGATGTGCACCAATTAGTTGAACAAGGCTTTTGGTGGCTTCCTTTGAACATCCATGGCGCAAACTGTGTGCCATAACCATTAAGAGACTTTCTGCTCGTGTAAGCTTGGCTCCTGGAAAGAGGGCATCATCCTTGAAAGAGAAAGACAGCATGCAATTATTAGGATGTAATAACATGACAGTCACATCACAAGCTTCAAATGCATAGTGTGAAATCTCAAACAGCACAAAAAGAATGAGAGGAGGCCTTGTCAATCTGACTGCAGATCTTCATACATTTTAACAAATATTGAGCTGGAAGAAAAACAGCTCAAATATGTTTTGGTAAAAACAAGCTTAGGGAATGTCATATGTTTGTCTATACAATCATGGTTTGCTGGCTAACACTCATTGCAGATGATCATTTACCATTGATGAGGTCTGTGCAGTAGGTACTGAAGGTCTTCTCTTAAGAGTTTGGCAACTTAGATTAATGATGTTCCACTTCCCATGAAAGTATACCTCTAGCTAGCTCATACACCTAACCCAATGTTCCTTCCACCTTTGAAAACATCATGCTCATCTTTAACTCTTTTAGAAGGGCCAAAAGCTTCATTATACTGTATAATCGCCTCAGCAGCCTGAAATCCTCTGTCCTAAGATCTGGTTACAACTTTTTTTTTAACTGTGAGTCACGTGTAGGTATATATCAAAGAAGTGACAGTCGTTAAAAGCATTCAAAGCATAGGCAATACCTTTTTGTCATACAGTGGTGCTAAGAGGATTGGGAAATTAGCTGCATATTCACTTCAGATAGCGTAAGAAAAGACAATCTTGTGCAACGGCGCAACCTGAAGCCACGACCTCCGTGTCACGTGCAGTGCTCAGCCAAATGAGCTACCGTAGCTGCAGCATCCAAAACTTGAGTGTGTTGTCTAGTGCAGTCCCTGATAGAAATGATGGATGTGGTGCGTCATGTACGAGCTCTACATAGAACATGATCAAATGGGGAGTGGGGCAGCTGTGTGACAGGCCTTTAGTGCTAACTAAGGCATCAAGACAGCCAGAACCTAGACTTTCGCTATGCTATTGAGTAGACAGAGGTTGGATAATGAGGAGCTCATACAAAATATAAACCTCAAAAACCAAGGAAAGCACAGGCTCTCTATGTTATGCTACATGAACACATTCGAAAGTACACACTGAGACAGGGACAGAAACAGCTCAGTTGGTACATCATTGCATGCAACATGTGGTCGTGGGTTCAGATCCCACTGGCGCCATGTGGTTGCCTTTTTTTTCTATCTTCTGTAAAATTATCTTGTATATACAATAATCATGCAACTGAGTGCCTACTCTTATCAACACAGCTAAAAAAATAATTCCCCTGTGCTTACCTCAATTGTTTTCAGTAATAGGTTGCTTTTTAAAGCATGCAATGTTGTTAACAGTCAATGTTAACAGCCATGCAAAGTACCAGTTCGTATTTTTATAGCTTAAAACGCTCAGGCGTTTAAAGTTCCATGAAGGGCCAAGCACCATAAAAATGGTACAACCCAGATGCTTCCAACGAGGTAGCATTAGCATCAGCAAAAACGAAATTTAAAAAGTAGCACGTGAAGGCGAGTCCAGATTTGCGCCTTCTGCGCTGTGCAAGAGGACTTCGCGTTGCTGCTGGTTTTGAGATAAGTGCTAGCGGCTAGTGACAGCTCGCTTACTCGGACGCACGGAGCATGCGTGGTATTTTTCAAATATCGCGGGATTTAATTTATGGAAAAAGGGCTACGCTACCCCGTCGGAAGCACCCGAGTCGGACCATTAAATCACAGCACTTCAAAACTTTCCAATCCACATCTAAAATTTCTAGTCA
Organism: Amblyomma mixtum; assembly: GCF_055824585.1. NCBI lineage: Eukaryota > Metazoa > Arthropoda > Arachnida > Ixodida > Ixodidae > Amblyomma > Amblyomma mixtum. The sequence goes on along the minus strand of NC_143016.1, from coordinate 183,026,791 downwards.
TATGTAGTTCGTTGAATAATGTCTTTTAATTATTAATGTAGTCGGAATGTTAACATACTAGCTGTTTCTAGCCGCTGACAACATTCACTTGATTTCAGTTCGGGAGAACGCACTGGCTTTCTCGCATCCCGTACTCTAGTAACGGACACAAGGGTATGGGACAACTGAGGATTGCAATGCTTTACAAAAAAACCCTGGCCGAAGTGTGAGGAATGGGCAGGCACATTGTCACAACCGAGCTAAACGGCATAAGTGCACTCGCGGAAGGGCGCACTCAGGTCGGAGTGCGTTCACAGAACGCTTCGAGGGCTGAGTGCGTAGCCTCACCAACAGCCAAAGAACTCACAAGTTTATTTTACTTGCTATAACATTGTTTTTAAACAAATTTTTCGTTTCAGCTACAACCGAACAAGCACAAGAAAGGACTTCAGAAGCAACTCCATTTCGCGTAGCCATCTTGTTTGTTTTTAAAATTCTGGAAAGTCTTGGTGGCTGGTGTTGTCTTTTCTCTATTTCTACTTTTCTGCATAGTTGAAAACTGTTTAAGCACGTTTATTTCGCTGCCACGCAAAAAACAAATCAATTAAAAAAAATTCCTTTTCTTATCCATCGCCCTCTTCAAAATTTCCGCTAGCTCATTATCTGTCGCAACTTTTTTTAAATACGAGTGCACTTTGCTTTTCCCGTTCAGCATCGCGTAGATTAAAAACACCAAATGTGTCACTCCAGATTCCGAAGCACGCTCCCCTTAGTGCACTTGCGCGCTTTACTGGATTACGCTTGCAGAGAGAATTTTCGCGGGTGCATCAGATTCGCCAGGTAAGGCACGAGGCTATTGCAATGCTGCATATGCAGAGAAAGCACATACTCGACACAAGTATGATGCACTGTCTGGACTGTTATGGGCGATTGTTATCCAGTACGAAAGCAGCTGCCATGAACTTAATTTAAAAAGAAAAAAAAATCTTACCAGTTCGTTTGTCTGGTTGTCACGGGAGGGCTGCTAGCCTTGAGAACAGTTGGAAGCAGAATCAGAATCAGATTCGAAGTCAACACTTTCATCTGACGAGTCCCCAGTCACATTCTGCTGTTGCTCACATAGATGCGGGTGGCTGTGCTCCTCGCCAAGGAGTTCGTCGCGATCCTCGTTTCCAGCATCGGCATGACGAGTAGACGGAATTACATTCTCCACATCTCGCTCCCTGGTGCTTTCACAGGAGCTATCACCGCTCGAATCAGTGTCGGCTGGGGACCCCGGAGGCTCAGGAAGTGAACCTTGCAGTGTAAACCGGTGTTTGGAACGGCGGGGCACTTCGACTGACGAGTCCCATAGATACTGGCCGAATTTTGTTTTACGCGGCATCCTGACCATTCATGCGATCATTCGGTCTCGTCGACCTTAAGCAGGCTGCCACTTAAAGCACACGTAATGCAGACGGCACACAGGTCCCTTCATGCACGCGGTAGATAACTCGGCAAATCAGCACTGCAGGAATGCAAGGACTGCGTGGACTACATGTAGAATCGACAAACGCATTCGCCGTGGCGAGTCGCGGAGGTCGCAGTTTAAATAGGTTTACTACGCGTCCTTCCCCGCTTCGTAGTGGTTCAGGAACCGTGACGTCATATCACCCTCCACCAGCTCTCTTCCCACGTGCAGAGTGGCAGGACAGGGGAAGCAATTGTTAGAGCTTGCGGACCTCTGTACATTTCCGCTCTTTAAAGTACTTCCTAGAACTCCAGCTCAGGGAGGACGGGAGAAATTCCTGACTATTTTCGAAAATCTCTCTATTCGAGCTTCTCTGCAAGGTTCGTTTTCCAACGGAAGCTCGTTCCTGCGAGACACTCGCAATGTTCGCGGAAACGAAAGCAGGCATAAGGTGCACGTGTTCACGATCGCATAGCTAAGGGGAGACTCGCTAATCGCATTGATGTGCGCAAAACTTCTTGGAAACCACGTGCGGCAAATACGAGCCAGGTGTTGTGCGGGCCGGTCCATAGACATGCAGTGCATTGTACCCTCTACTCGCGCTCTATAAAAAAAAAAAACTTCGTCTCACAAGATGTTTGCAGCAGTACGGAAGGTAGAGCTCTCTCGTCCAATCAGGACTGCAGAAACACAGAAAATAGTCCCTCGAATATTTGAGGAGTGTATGACTATTAATCAAAACAGTAAGCATTGCAATTAAAAACATGGTTTGGACAGGTATATTTAAATGGTAGGGAGTGTTTCAATCACTGGTGATATTACCAGACAAAGCCCGTACGGACACAGCTCTGCGGAGGCCTGCTGCGAGGTAGTGATGCGTCGCCACTTTCCAACATGGCGTCGGTCGAGTCTGTTGTGTCCATGGAGGAAAAAAAACTGAGGAGGGAGCACGACGTCACGCGGCCAGCGTTCGCAAGCCGAGTGTTTTGAAGTCGTTTTCTCCCTCAGTTTTTCGCTCTCCGAGCCGGTCCTTTATGTTTTGATTCCGGTATGTTTTAGTGCGCGCGTATGCGCGACCCGCGGCGCGAGCGTCTAGAGCAAGGAAGTTGATCTACAGTTAGTCTGCCGCGCTAATCGGCGCATGCGCGCACGCAGCGGGGCTAGACTTTACCGCACGCTATCACGTGGTGCGATCACGGGGGGACACACTCTCTTTTTTTTGCTATATCTTTACTTGTTAAGACCAGGCTTCAAGGTTGTCGCCGGACGCTCCCTCCTCAGTTTTTTTTCCTCCATGGTAGTGTCTCCTGTGTGCACTACACCAACAGTGCGCTGTTTCCCCAAGCAGGCGAAGCAGGTGGCTTCGCGACAACAGAGGAACTGATCAGAACAGGTTGCGGCAAAAAAAAAAAAGTGGGGCTAGTCCCTTTGGAACGGGCGTCCGCCTGTCCAAAAACAAACCAAAAAAGAATAAAAAGACATCAAGCGCCACCTGCTAGAGGTAGAAAGAAGCCACCTGGACATCAGGTGGATCAAGCCACAGGCGCGTAGGAACACACTAATGTAGTGCGCGCCATCCTGATGGGACGAGAGAGCTCTACCTTTCGTAGTGCTGCAAACATATTGTGAGACGGTTTTTTTATAGCTCTCCATTTCCAACTCTTCCCACGTGCAGAGTGGCAGGACAGGGGGAAGCAATTGTTAGAGCTTGCGGACCTCTGTACATTTCCGCTCATTAAAGTACTTCCTAGAACTCCAGCTCAGGGAGGACGGGAGAAATTCCTGACTAACGCCCGCTGACTTCCGAGATTGGATGCACCTGCAGGCAGCGTGGCCGCGGGCAATTGAGATTGAACTACCGTATATACTCGTGTAAGGGCCGCACGTTTGCAAGGGACTCAGCCCTAACTTTGCGGCCGGTAATCCTAAAAAAAAAGTCAGCCAAAAAGTCAGCTACCAACTAGGTATTCATCTTTACACTGAATAATTGTATTCTCTAGCAGCTCCCTTGATTTTCGGGCCTCTTTTTTGATCCGCTGTGAATCCCTTTGCGTGAAGTAAGCCATCGTCGGTGTGCCTCAGGCAACCATTTTTCGAACAAGAAATGGCATGAAAACATGACCGCTCAAGTGACGCTGCCTGGGTGTTTTCACCTGGGTGTTTTCACCATTCTGGGTCTGGGTGTTTTCACCATTTAAAAAGCAGTAGGCACATCCTTTGCAGCACACTCCCAAAATATATAAAGACCTTTTGTGTCTTCTCATGCAAGCATTCTTGTATAGCCAATGTAAATGCACAGCCAAGGTCAGAAATTCACCTTTAGCTTGTCTATGCGTGCTGCCGCCAGCGAGACTTATTAAGAATAAGAGCTCGCGTAGAAGACAATACCTACCCTATATAAACGCCCTGTTTCGGACTGCGTGCGAGGATTCAACAGCGTATGGTCAGCTGAGGCTGGGTATCCCAAACTCAGTGCTTCCGGGACTATTTGTCCGGCGTTAATCAGTCACCCGCGAAACCCGCAGCTAAAAAAAACATATTTCGAGAGAAATCCTGCTGAAGTAGCACGGCAGGCGTGCTTCAGGCAATTAAATTGCCTCCATAAGTCTAGAGCCAATGTTCCCTGAAAAGAAAAAATGCTAGAAGCTTTTCTTTGTTGTGTTTTTGCTGAATGAACAGCAACAATCCATTTAAACCTGGCGATAATCAGCGTGCCTGCTTTGCAGTTTCTGTTCAACATAAGCAAGCTTCACGTTTTAGCCGGCATCAGGTTGAAAAATGAAGCATATGGTTGGTCCCCACCCAGGTTCTGAAAATTCAATTTTCGGGTTGAGAAAATTCTTGGCAAGCAAGTACGAAATTGAATGTTGTGCAGGAAAAGTGAAAATTTCACATCGGGAAAAAAACTGATATTTAAAAATAATATGCCATACCCTGCCCCGTGCTCCGCATCGAAGCTTGAGCGAAGGCACGTGCTTTGGACCAAGACACAGAACCATAAAATGACTAACCTTGTTACCAGTTCACCATCAGGCTATGAGGTACTTCGCATTCAATTGAACATATAATTGATTTCTGCAAGGCAGCGATGCGCTCGGAAAAGCAGCCGTATGCGAAGGCCACCTCACACCGACTGCCGCGGATTGCAGGCGTGGAGCTCCGCTCCAAAGCGTCTGCCAAGCCGTCAAAAACGCCGTATCTTAAGAGGACCTTAACAAATTATGATCACGTATCGTTTGCCAGTAAATGACTGTATTGATCGAGAACTCGTTAGCAATTTTTACTCCGGGCGTTTGGTTTTGTTGGCTTATGAGGCTTAACGTCCCAAAGCGACTCAGGCTATGAGAGACGCCGTTGAGAAGGGCTCCAGAAAATTCGACCACCTGGGGTTCCTTAACGTGCACTGACATCGCGCAGTACACGGACCTCTAGAATTTCGTCTCCATCCAAATTCAACCGCTACGACCGGAATCGAACCCGCGCCTTTCGGGTCAGCAGTCGAGCGCTATAACAACTAGGTACCGTGGCGGACTCCAGGCGTTTAACTTGCTCCGATCGTCGGGAGCATGCCGTATCATATGCCTTCAATGCAACGGCCGGCTTTCACATACTGCTTCTGTCACCTCTGGTGTTCCGCAGGGATCGGTACTGGGGCCTCTACTGTTTGTAATTTATGTCATTGACATCGTGGAAAATGTTACCTGTCAGGTGCGGCTGTATGCAGATGACTGTGGCCTATATCGTTGAATTAAAGCGTAATGTGTCACAAATAATCTGCAGCAGACTTTGGACCGCATTCAGCGGTGGTGCGAGAAATGGGACATGGTTCTGAATGCTGAAATGTTACTATATTTCTTTTACGCGCAGGCGTACTCCTGTTTTGTCTGACTATGTTTTAAACAACCAGCTTTTATCTGAAATAACAGATTTTAAACATCTCGGGGTTTATTTTCCGGCTGACCTGACATAGAGAAAGCAAATTGAATATATATCTGCAAAGGGCATCAAGAATGCTAAATTTTTATGCTCCTCGGAAAGTTAAACAACTTTTATACTTCACTAACATATGACGAATTATGGATCATGCCTGCGCAGTCTGGGGCCCTCACGTCGGAACCTACTGTGATATGCTGGAACGCGTTCAGAATCGTGCGGCGCGGTTTGTCACCAACAAATATTGTTTTAATTATCGAAGTAACAGTATCAAGCAGGAGCTGAACTGAGACTGAACGCCGTTTACGAATCAAGTCAGAATTCTTTTACAGCATTTATTTCAAGAATACTGCTATCAACCCCGAAACTTATTTGCTGCCGCCTCATTTTGCATCCAGAAGGTGGGACCACGATTAGAAAATACGTGAGATAAAATGCCGTACTAGTGTGTTCAAACCGTCCTTCTTTGCGCACGCCATGAATGGAATAAGCTGCCTCATTGTATTGTGAATGCCAGTCCGAATGCCAGTCCGAGGAAAAGTTCCGAGCACTGTTGTCGGAATTTTGATGCGCACGCATGCTCAGCTACTGTTTTGCTGCTTTTCCTCTCCTTGTCCTTTCCCAAGCATTTGAGTGATGTGAATGCGCTGTTGGCGCTCTTTTTCATCATTTGCCATCGATTCTTTCCCATCCTGTAGAAAAGGTTGGCACCTGTAGCACGATTGATTGTCTATGTATGTATTCCCCCCTGCAATTATGCCTTCATGGCGCTGCAGAAATGTAAATAAATAAATGAATTATGAATTTGAAGAATTCGCCAGGGCTGCGCTAATTTGTCAGCAAAATGCGTGCCGCCATAAATTTAACGGAAAAAATGGCGGTCCTGCGTAAGAGCTCCACCTCGTCAGAGTCACGGAAAAAAAAGGCGGCCCCTACACGAGTACATACGGTATGCATTCGTAGTATTTAATCATTGTAAGAACGCTTCCGTGAGCTCTCTCAGCAGTCCAGAGTCTTTCCAAGAAGAACACGACAGTACCAAAGTACTGGGCGGAACCGACTTGTATTGGGAGAAGGCATGGAAGGGAAGAGAGATTGACATATGGGAGGGCAAGAAAGGGCAGGCCGGCAAGCCCGGGTACCATACCCGGCAAGTATGGAGGAAAAAAAACTGCTGGCAACATTCCTCCATGGCTGGCAAGAAAGGATGAGACATTCCTAGCCACGCAGGAAGCCGGTCATACGGCCGGTCGCAAGCCACTTCTGCTTGTAACTTGGCCATACCTTATAAATTTATGAATTACTTCATGCTTAATTTAGCATTAGTTTAGAATTCAGTACTCATAAAAGTTTTAATAAGTTGGAAGTAAAAACCTGAATAATAAAGCCTCTAATGCGCTTCAACTAGCGGTATTTTCGCGTCTACGAGCGGCTTTGAACCAAGGTTTCTAGCCAAATCCATATCCATATACTAGTCATATCCAGTTATTGCATCGCTGTTGTGTGCATCGTACTATTGTGGCCTCATAATTGTCCCGTGGAATATTGCCATGTGCCGACTGCTACTTAAGTGCGACCCCCGATTTGGCGAGCAGCATTCGTCGCTCGGCTATTGCCTTGTACGGAACAGCAGCAGTCTCGTCCTCGTTCGACCTCGTGTTAGAAATGACGCATGTTCTGGTCAGGTGGTGTGCGGAGTCGAAATGGGATATTTATCCCATACGCTGTATAGCAGATCCGGCCATTGGGCTGAGACTTTTAACTGACGAATTGGCGTTTAGAGAATTGAAAAATACGGTTATCAACGTGTTCTGGAGAGAAGGCGAACAAGCAGAGCCGGCAGAGCTGATTCTCATGGGTAAGTATTTCCTTTGCGTAATTGTGCATGACAGCTGAGCGCATGTATGCGTGCGCTCAGTCGTGAGCAGGCTTGTCTAGACCGTTCGACCTGTGGCAGGCGAATGCATGTAGCAATTTTCAAGCTTGTTGCGCTCTAGCGCCGTTGGAACGCTGAACGCTCATTGTAAAATGTTTCCCTCTGTTAAGCCGCTCGCTTATTCGCGCTCGAATTGGGCGCCGAGATAACATACGACAGTCTTGCTTTTTTTAATACCAAGTTTGGACGATGTGCTTTCCACATTTCATCAGAATTAATTATAAATCCGCGCCGTCTACAGCACGGCTAGCACGGCGGCTCTTTACCCTCCTCGCAGCGCGCCCGTCCTCCTCCGCTCTAAGAGCGTGTTCGTCCTATTTTCTCGTTTTCGATTGTTTACTGGATGTTTCTGTTGGACTGATCTGTGCACCTTCTTTCAATTATTCGTAACGGCGACTTGGGTTTTCTTATAATATTTGCACTTTTTTGCACCAGAGGGAAATAAATTTGTGCGCAGTTGAACTACTGCTTGCCACAGTCCTAGAAGGAATGCATCCAAGTCTGCAGAGAGAATTGTGATGCTGCATCTAGTTTGTTTCATTGCCGCTACATTTGCTCAAAGCATAAATTAATTTCTTGCATGTTCCCTCGAATGGCAAATGCAACACTTATCCGGCAATTCCTGAACGTGGTAACGTTTTCGCGGTATCAGCGTAAGTTCGACGCGGGAAAACCCAAGTCGCCGCTACGAATAATTCAAATAAGGTGCACAGATCAGTCCTACAAAAACATCCAGTAAACAATCGAAAACGGTAAAATACGACGCACACACTCTTAGAGCGGAGAACGAGGGTGGCGCTGCGAGGAGGGTTATATGCAACACCAACGAGGAAAGAGCACGGCGACCCCCTTAACAAGCAGCTTTCGCATAGTGCGCGTTTAGCGTTGCGACACTCTGTATGATAAAAGCATGACAGTGACCACAACAAAGCGCTGCGGAACGAGTTCGCATTATTTGTTCCGCAGAACACTGCTGGAGCGCTCTAGGCTAGCATGTTCAGTTCTGTAGTACACGTAGGTTTTGTTATGGTGACCTTTCCGTGTGTCATGTAACAGTGCAGTGCCTTGCATTGTTTTTGACAGGCAAACCAAACTATTTGGAAAAAAAGGGCTCGAATGGTCTCTGCTGCTGGATTTGACCCTGGCAGCAGCTCGTCTTCTGGGACAAGAGCTTTGAACGTGCGTATAGGTGTCACCTCAGTACACGTGGTCATTGGCGTTCGTGCAAACAGCCCACTTTCATTCATTCTGGTTTTGTTGACAGCAGCTAATGCACATTATTATTAAACCTTGGTAATTCATTTTTATTTCTCGCTAATGGCCTCCTTTGTCTGTGGGATCAAAATAATGTGTACGTTATACTGCCAGTCCGTGGTACCACTGGTGACCTCCATGTACACCTGGCATCATCAGTTTGTGGAGTGATACTGACAAAGATGTTCTGTTTTTTTTTTCTTCCTTTTTTTTAGCCAGGGCAGATTGCTTCAGGTTTAGTGCTTCACTCGCCAGGATTGTGCACAGATGCAGTAGGGAAATTAGGTCTCTTAATATTGCATTCCATGAACTTTTTCACTGCAGATGTACTTGTGTTTAGTGTGCAGTGTTGCACAATTTCTGTTGCATGATTACTGAATGCTAGCTTTCCACGTCATCAAAAAGTACTGTCTCTTTTCTGTGAATTTTTACTGTGTGGCTTACTTTTTCTGCTTGCAAAGGCATTTGGTGCAGTACCCAGTCTCGACCAAATGCCCAGAAAATTTAGTTTGACTTCAGTGAAGAAACTCCTTAAAGGGTGCCCATTTCACTTGGTATGGCTGTTCAATACACATAGCTAGTATACACTGCTGCAAAGGTGCTGGTACCCTAAAGCCTGCTTCAGTATGATTAGCCTAAACTGTACTTGTTGATGGACCAAGAATGCAGGGGGGGTGGCTCTCAAGTTATACAGATATTCATTTGGATATTGTGACACTGCTTGTTTTAAGGAGCACCATGATCCAAAAAGCCTATTTTTCCTAGACTGCAGTGGCCATCCTTACAGGTTCTTTGCTGTTTGTGTCAACAATGTGCAGTGTGCTGTTGTTAGACAACTGCATTAAACAAACAAACAAGTACTCGCCTCTCGGGCAGAACCATAGAGGTTAGCAGAATGGGTTGAACTTGATTTAAGGAGTTGAAGCACCAAATTTTAGTTGTGTGCTCTTTCTTTTGTATGATGTGCAGTTCATTGGAAAAATTGTGGGAATAATTGGTAAATAATTGGTAATTGTTTATTCTTTCACACTTTTTTGGTTTGAACTGCCGAATGACGGCTGTGACGTTTCAGACTATTTGAGTTTGTGTGAGCATGCAATCTGCAGTGTGCCCACTGCTTTGTATATTTTAATTCACACCACCTTTTATGCAGGCCTGCTGAAGAGTTGGAGCCTCAAAAAAATGAAAAGCAGCAATTGTATCTCAGTTCATGACTCGCATGACCTGAACTTGTCTGTGACGTCATTGCGGTCATTTGGCGATTGAAACTGAAATGGCATGGGAAAAATACTCAGTTATAAATTATTTAGCTTCCATAGGGGAATGTCACATCTTGAATTATAATTTTCTTCAGCACTATTCAAATATTTGGTACCTACTCTTTTAAGAGACTGTAAGAGAGCAGGTCAGGTTACAAATGGGAGTTAATGACGTCCTAGTCTGAGTTAAGAGAGAATGGGCATGGGCAGGGCATGCGATGCTGAGGCAAGATAGCTGGGTAATGGATTGTATTCCAAGAGAAGGCAAGCATAGCAGTGGGGCGTTGTGGGGCTGGGTGGGCTGTTGAGGCTAGGAAGTTTACGGGATGAAAGGAGTATAGACACCTAATTTTGGTGTCATGTTTTCTTCTCCACAATGATGCAGAATACAATACTACGCGTGAATCACCATGTGGTATTCATGTATGACTGCTAAATAACCTATAATCATATTTTTCTGTTGTGCTGTTTCGATTTCAACAGCGGGACGATGGCTGTGACGTCAGAGTGGTTTTATCTCAGCTGAAACATTTAAAAACTGCGATGTAATCACTGCTTCCTGGTTTACAACCCTTTCACGAGAGCTACAGCTCTCAGCTTATCAGATCATTGCGAGAAGGTTAGGCAGAAAAGGCACTTCAGAGATGAGGCCCGCCTGTATCAAGGGAGCCACAGAGATCCTTTTCATTCTTTTTAACCTCTTCAGGCTGGTTGAAATTTCGTTGAAAATTATTGTAGTGCTAACTTGTTAGTGTTAGTTCCTCTTAGCTTTCTGGCTTATGGGGGTTTAACATCTCAAGGCAACTCGGGCTGTGAGGGATGCCGTGGTAAAGTGCTCCGGAATTTTCGACCATTTGGAGTTCTTTAGCATGCACTGACATCTGATTGTTGGAACATTGTTCGCTAGATGTTGATTTCTCCATTCAGCTATGGCGTTAGCAAATTCGATACATGGCTGGATCACTGCCCCCCACAGCTTTGACCTCAGCATGGCGTTTCTGAGTCTTAGACCTTTGATTTTCACTGCGTAGGGATTCTGCTTAAACTACTGTAATCTTCATATCAACATAGACAATCGGGCTACATGGCGAACCTTTCCTTGTCCTGCCATTGTCATGGTGCCATTTATTGAAATTGTGGATTTACCTGTTATGAATTGCATGGCACAGCTGGAGTATGTGGTTTAAACCTGCACATTTTATGTGCAGCATGCGGGAACAGTGGTACTGTGTGCAGTGGCTCTGTTTGGGCGCACTGATCCCCTGTAAAGTTATGTTTCCAGGTGTTTTCTTTCCTTTGCTACTACTATGCTTGCAAAAACTAATCGTCGTGCACATAGCCATACCAAATGATGCATGTCGCAAACTGCAGGAGTAGGTGGTTCTCTAATGTGACCAAAGCGCATGTCAGGGTTCCTTTCATTCACATCAGTACATGCAACATGTGCACAGCTAACAAGCTGCTCTGTGAGTCATTAAGTGCCTTGTCTCTTGACAGTATGCAGCAGCAGCAGCAGCAGCTTGGTTTGCTCGTGTGATAGCTATGACTACTGGTGAGCACGCATCATATGTTTATGAAATGGCAGAGTTGAAGGGGTTTATTGCATGCTATATTAAAGGCATAATAAAATAATCACAACAGTCCTGCGAGCATTTAGCTGAACTGTAGCCTGCCTCGATGAATCATGTTGCAAATCTAATTGGTGAAACATTGTTTTAACAGAAATGCGGCTCTTCAAGGAGGTCAGAGATGGAGTTCCAAGTCCATTTGTATACTTTGACAATTTTTTATTTGAAAGGAACCTCGTTAAAATGAAGAGTGACCTTGAAGGAGTATAGACACCTAACCTTTGAGTGTATGTTTTCTGCTTTGTAATGATGCATGAGGCATTATTATACATGGATTACCATATGGTTTCCTCCGACAACCACTAAATAATTTATAATCTTATTTCTTTCTTGTGCTGTTTTCGTTCCAACAGCCAAAGAATGGCTGACATCAAAGTGTGCTTGTTGGTCATGTGATGTAATTGTTGCTTCGTCGTTTGAATTCACAACAGTGCTTAAGGCAGCCTGCCTCAATAGCTGGAATGACAACGAATGTAGAAGCAGCGATTATACTGAAAATTTTTTTCATGCCTCACGTGGGCTGTGAGCACACTTTATCGTCATAGTCATCGATCTGTTGATGAAACTGAAACATCACAAAAGAAAATTTCGATTACAAAATACGTAGCATTTGCAGCAAATACCACGTGGTGATTCATGTTTAGTAGTGTCTTCTGCATCATTGCAAAGAAGAAATCATGCCACCGAAATTGGGCGTCCGTTCTCTTTTAAGAAGAGTTGTGTGTCATGTGCACAGCCACGATAGGTATTGGCTAGGGCGTTTCACAGCCAAGCGACCAGGGTTCGATCCAGGCGGCAGCTGCAGCATTTCAGTGGAGAAGAAATGAGAGGCACTCTAGCTGCTGCTTGATGCAGTTGTGCTTTTCTAATCGTTCCCTTTCGTTTATTTCAGCAAGAGCCATGCTGCAATCACATAAAGGAAGTGGAGGAACTGCGGGGCGAAAATTCCGCTTTAAAGCTTCAGATTGACAGCTTGAAAAGGGAACTAGAAGAGGCAGAGAAGGCAGCTGGTGAGCTTTTCTTACTTGAACAGTTGTACTTTCAGCAAGCTTCTTTCATTTGCTGCTGCTTTTTTTTAGAGGTTACCACAATACTTGCTCAAAAAAAAGGAGAGAAGCAGCTTAGGCTATTACATAATATATTGCTTACTTTTTAGCTGTCCAAAATTGTCTTGCGGCTCAAAGACTTGAATTTTTGTATAAAATTCTATTTTCTGACTTGCTTAATGGGATACAGACCAAATATTTTTTGCACTGTATTTCCGCTTCGAAAAGATGTACAAAGCATAAGTAAACATAGGCCAACACATTTGGCATAACTGTGCCCCAGTAAATAATAGTTGAACTTATTTTTCTGTGTAGTTTCCTTCAGCAGTTTAATGGTTCTGATGTTACAAGTAGGTTTGTCAAAGAAAACGTACACTCTCAATGATGCACAGACAATAAAAGGAATTGACGTTTCGGCGCCCATACGGGTGCCTTGATCACAAAGAAGCGAAGGACGGGCAGGGGAGCTATATATGGGCGATTTTTCGAAGGGTGCGCAGGTATATCTCTGGGAGATTGCCACGGGTCCGGTTAATCCTGTTTGGCGTGATTGAATGTACAATGATGCTATGACAAGGCGCTTTGGTAATGATTTTTCCTATGCAATTACACATGCTGCGTCCCAGTCGATGGTATGGCCAGTTTCCTGATGATGTTGCGCTAAAGCGTTTGAGTTAGATTTTCCTTTAGCGACGTCATTTTGGTGCTGTTTGAGCCTTGTCTTCAATTTTCCTGTTTCTCCGATATAGGAAGCGTCACAATCACGACAAGGGATCTTGTAGACCACACCTGGATAGATATCGAGGTCAAGAGGGTCCCTGACTCGCAAGAGTCGTTGCCGAAGTTTTCACTAAGGAACGTGGGCTACATGAACATCATAATCTGAAAAGATGCGAGCAAGGTTAGGTTCTCACTCGCGTCTTGGGCATAAGGAATCGGCATCCGCTTCTTTGCACATGCCACAGTTCGGATACTCGGAGCAGAGGCGCATCATTCCTGTGATCGTAGTATTTGGGCTGGATAATCGTTCCGTATCAGGTATTGCCTGACCTGCTTCACTTCTGCTGCTCTGCACTTAGGACTTGAGCATATCTTGAATGTGCGGCTGAATAGAGACGCAGCGACTGAGCGCTTGTTGGGGTGAGGTGCGACTGAGTGCACCTCAACATGTTCCAGCAAAGCATTCAGTTCGCCCTAGAGGAGGAGGTGGATGGCCACATCGCTTTCCTCGACGTCCTCGTGGAACGCTCACCGCATTCTCTGCAAACCACCGTCTATCGTAAGCCCACTCACACCGGAAGGTACGTAAACTTTATGTCATCTCATTCCATCGGGCACAAGCACTCAGTTGCTGCATCTCTGTTCAGCCGCGCTTTTAGGATATGCTCAAGTCCTAAGCGCAAAGCAGCAAAAGTGAAACAGGTCAGGCACGACCTGATACGGAACGGTTATCCAGCCTAAATACTACAATCTCAGGAACGACGCGCCTCTGCTCAGACTATCTGAACTGTGGCATGCGCAAAGAAGCGGGTGTCGATTCCGTATGCCCACGGCGTGCGTGAGAACCTTGCTCGCAACTTTTCAGATTATGACGTTCATGGCAACGCCTCTTGTGAGTCAAGGACAATCTTGACCTTGATATCTTTCCAGTGTGGTCTACAAGATCCCCTGTCGTGATTGTGACGCTTCCTGTATCGGAGAAACAGGAAAATTCAAGACAAGGCTCAAGCAGCACCAAAATGACGTGGGTAAAGGAAAATCTAACTCAAACGCTTTAGCGCAACATCATCAGGAAACTGGCCATACCATCGACTGGGACACAGAACGTGTAATTGCATAAGAAAAATAATTACCAAGGCGCCTTCTCATAGCATCATTGTACATTCAATTCACGCCAAACACGATTAACCGGACCCGTGGCAATCTCCCCGAGATAAACCTGCGCACCCTTCAAAAAATATAGCTCACCTGCCCGTCCTTCGCTTCTTTGTGATCAAGGCACCCGTATGGGCGCCGAAACGTCAATTCCTTTTATTTTCTGTGCATCATTGGCGAGTGCAGGTTTTCTTTGACAAATCAGTATGAGTTTTTCTCGCCAGACGGGATTCCGTCGAACCGTAGACTTTGTTACAAGTAGATATCACATTACATAAGCTATACAAGCGCTGCAGTATAATATCTGTTTGTTTACTTGCTGTCATTTCGTCTTGTGGAGCTGGCAAGGGTAAGTGACAAGGCAGCATTTATGTTGCAAATCAGCAGTTCTTGTGTACCTCATGTGATCTTATACCTGCTTTGATGTTGCTGCCACCATTTGGTTACTGTAGCTGCACGGAAGCAAAAATTCAGTTATAAATTGTTTTCTGGGCATAGACGAATTGAACATTGCGACCAATGTTACTAACGTCTTGCGGTCATTTCAAAGAAAAAAAAATGCACTGAAAAATTTGCCCTCTTTTAGAATCGTTGCATAAGCCGTGGCTCACGTATATGCACCATGGCCCTTAGGAATGAGTGGTTGCAGTGAAACAGCAGCAGATGGGAGCATTCAGTACTCTATGGTTTTATTTTGTTTAGTACTGCAGAACCTAATTTTTGGTTGCGTGTTGTATTGTTTGCAATCACTCGTTAGGCATTATACTTTACACGAATCACCTCATGCTGTTTGCCACCAACCACTAAGTAAATTATAATATAATTTTTTTTCTTGCCTGATTTGGTTTTGGTTTCAATAGTCAAGCAATGGCTATGACATCAAAGTCTAGGTCACTTGAGTTATGAAAAACTGTGATTCACTATAATGCTGAAGTTGGCCTCTATCATGAATAGGAGTTCACAGCAATTAAGAGGCAGCGATTATTAGTTTTTCATCCCTCACGTGACCTAGACCTAACTTCGTCATCATAGCCAATGCTTGGACGTTGAAATTTTCATTGTTCAGATTTCAAAGTGTGCATGCTTTGTTGCATATGAATTTGATTGTTTTCTACTATCATGTTCCTGATCAGGATTGATGGTATGTTTATAAATGAACAAAACAAGAAAAGAGGATAGGGTACAGTACTATTTAGTATAAAGCTAGGTAAGAGTACATAACAGTTGCTACATTTTCTGCATAAATTGGGCAATTTAGCTTTTGTAGCAATGCAGCAATGATTCACAACAACAATCCGGTTAATGTCCCATTACTATACTGTGGTTCTCTGCATATATCCATTTGAACTTATGACAGCAGTGACACTGCACGTGCATTTTTCTTGGACATAACGCTTGGACCAAGAGCCGTCTGGATGACGCTGAAAGAAATGATTAGCCTGTCTTAGTTCATGGTTCAGGTGCTGTGAACAGAATGATTCGATTTTCACTGTAAGCTATATGTAGTATATCTCAAGTCAGTGATAATTAAATTAGTGTTCAGTTCGTGACCAGCTGAGAAATTTGGCATCTTTACTTGTACCATAAAATGCCAACCGCAGTGAGAATTCACTTCGGGTATGTGTCTGATATGTATTCTGGGTATGTGTCATAGTAGCGACAAAGTTCCAAGCATGTAAGGTGACTATTATTTTTGTTGCAAGTGTTTAAAAAGCTGTGTGGCAGATGACTTGGGCACTTGGTGGCATGTCACAAAGTTAGGCAGCTTACTGGATATGACCTAGGTCAGTCATGCCTAATTGGTATGGACAGATTTTGGACATTGGGGAGAGAATGGCTAGAGGCTGAAATGCGGCTTGACAGGGTCCTAACTTTGGTTCAGTGGTAAGTAAACAGCTGGAAACTGCAAGCGCAATTACTGGGCCGAAATGCTGTGTAGCAGTCACTGGCACAAATGCGCATGCTGGAGAGAAAAATCTGTGTGCGTTTCCGAAGTAGGGCAAACAAGCATGATTTGGCCTGAATTTCTTGTGGCTGTTCTGGCCTTAAAATGTTTCTGGCAGAGCTGCTGTAGACGCGCTATTTCTGTCAGAAAGACAAAAACAAACGCCGCAAAACAAAAGGCAGCCCCTGTTTGTGGGTGTTGCTCTACAGTGCTGTAGATGCATGCAGTCTGCAATTTTGTCGCTCAATGCTTCAACACGTACCCCCTCGCGTACCCCCTGTGGTTTCTGTGGACAACTGTGCGTGGCCACAACACCACAACTCTCTTTTCAGTCCTTCCTAGATGTACTCCTTTACAATGCGAAAAACTTAGTGGCAGTTGACTTCTGACGGCTTTCGACCCCTTTCACTCTGTTTATAGTCCTTAATAGCATCAACTTTTGGTGGGTGAGGTTCCTTTCATTTATTCTATTAGTGATGCCAAAGTTAGAAATCTATTTGTATGTTCCCATAGTCCGAGGCTGACAGTAAACCTAAATGTTCATTATTTTTCTTTTCTCTGTGCTTATAGCACCTGCCAAGATGGTAAAACGGCTGCAGAAAATGATCGAAAAAAAAAGCGATGACAGTGTCATACCATCTGCTAAGGTATGCACATATTTGAGTTTGCTGCATGCATATGTGCTTTCTTAAATCTTTTCTGCTACTGAGTTGCATTGAGCCTTTCAGATATGGACTGTGTGTTCGAGTATGAAGGGCTGCCGTAAGGATAATTTAGTTAAGCAGGGAATAAAATTGGACTCTCTGTCAGCTTTTGTTTGCTCATAGAATTTACATGGGATGTAATAGAGCAGATTAAGAACTCGTGCATGTGGGCATCTTTTAAACTGCCACATTTTGCGTCAAGGGTCTTATCGCATGGTCGCTGAAAAAACCCACATAAAAAGAATGCAACAAGACTCAACACAAAGAACGGCCAAAGCATTACTTTCGGACATGGAACGCATCTGTTTTTCAAGGTTTATGACATGTGTTAAATCTCTTCAATTTGTTTTTCTGATAATAGTTGTTTGCTTTTGGGAAGAAACCATGCAATCTTCTATATTCAAGCTGAAAGGCATGCAAAAGACCATTCTTGCACATCTGTGCTGGGCCTGTTGTTCAAAGCCATTGTTTCACTGAATGTTGCATATGTGTGGGAGATGTATCATAGAGTGAGCAGGAGGATTTGAGAGCACAGAAGCACATTGCAGTCTTCTGAATCTGATGTAAGTTTGTAAACATTACTTCTGTGGCTGTAAGCAATAAGAAGAGAAGAATAGAAAAGGCGTAATACATTCTATGGCCGCTACGTTAAGCACCACGTTCAGTTACGTTCAGTTTTATTCCTTATAAGCCCCCTTTTCAGGGGGTGTTACATTAGGGAGCCATATGATCAGATGTCACTAGATCAGCCTCGTCCGCAGATGACGCAGGCCAACAACAAGCTCGCAGGTTTCTCCTCTCAAATTCTGGTGGCAGTCTACTGAAGATGCACATCCATCTCTGAGCACATTCTCTCCCTTCAGTAATATCTGTTATTGCTATTTTCATTATTTTTTTACTCGGGTATGGGGCTTAGTTGTGTGAGCAGGTCTGTTTTGATAGCCAGGTGCCATCGCCTGCTCATTGCCTTTGTGCTGGTGGAGCTTTGGGTGCGCTGACCACCTCGCTCCTGGGAGGGAAGTGCGAAGAGAGCAAGAAGGCTAAAATTTTCTAGAATTTCTTTCATGTGCTCCGTCGTCATCTCTTGCTGTTCGGCATGTGCATGCAAGTTGCTGTCACCTGCACGCGAGGCACAGCGGGTGACGGGGTGATCTGTTGTGTGCATTGGCCTTTAGCAACAGTAAGCACTAGAAGCATGCGATGTACTTGTATTTTAGCTTCAGGCTGGGCAGCATACAACACAGCCTTGGTATCTGAGTTACTTCCATGCTATGGACACACAACGTGGTTTATAAGAGGTGCGCAGATAGAATCTGCGTAACATACACAAGGGTATGCGCTGCAGCGGTAGAATTTCTTTGGAGGAGAAATTCTAGGGGCCCGTGTACTGTGCGATGTCAGTGCACGTTAAATAACCCCAGGTGGTCGAAATTTCCGGAGCCCTCCACTACGGCGTCTCTCATAGCCTCAGTCGCTTTGGGACGTTAAAGCCCATAAACCAAACCAAACCATCAATCTACTGTGTGTGTGTTCATCGCAGTCTACTGTGTGTGTGTGCGCACACATACGTTTGTACATTCATATGTCATTTGCTTTTTTGTGTTGGGGCAGGATTGCTGCTTTTTTGGATTCAGGATGTTATTTATTTTTTTGTTGCTATGCTGTGCCTGACTTAGCTAACACTTAGGGGGCACAGGTATTAGTAGTCCCATTTTGATTTTGAGTCCTGCATTGTTAAGAAGGTCGTCTCAGGCCTGCTTGAAAATAATGTCTAGTAGTAGCCTTTCCCAGTTATGGAAAATCATCACTTTCCACTAATTCTTGATTTCTTGTTTGCAGGTTGACATTGGGGGGGGGGTCATTGTTGAAGAGGCTGTTATTGGGCGGCTCGAAAGGACATGCAACAGTGGCCCTGGCAAATTTGCTCGGGCCCTGTTGAGGCATCTTTTTACTGATGACGAGCTGAGGGGCAAGTCCCTCTTTGGGCAGAAGAACCACGTCCAGAAGCATCTCCCTGTCAAAGAGGGCCTTGACCCTGTGCGTCTAAATGCGGTGATGGGTAAGTGTGCTTGCTTTCTATCTGCATGTGCTGCTTTGACTTGTTTTGCTTTCACCTTATCATCAGAAGAGAATTTAACGCACCTGTTTAATATGCTATCTAGAGCATGTAAATGAGCAAATGAGCATAGTGTGCAAATGGAGTGCAGCTGCTTCACAACTACCACATTAAACTGTTTTGATACAGTCTTCTCACGGTCAGGATAAAGAGCTTCACTGTACTTCAATTTCAAAAGGGGGGGGGGAGAGGAGGGGAGGAAGAAAAGAGCAGTTTGAAGAAAATCTAAATTGGTTTAAATAACACTGAATATGAAATGAGAGGACATCCATCCCTCTTCCAGCATCTAAAGCAATCTGTGGTGTCTCTTATTTCTAATTAATGGTTTTTGACAGTGTCAAATTTGTGGTGGCAAAGTATCTTTTAGAGTGATATGTATTTTGTGTGCATCGCAATCATTTGTCAGCTGCCTAAAATGGAGAGCCCTATATTTCTGATATGTATTTATGAAAATAAAATTTATTTACCATAGGGTAAGTTTTTAGTGCAGGCTGCATTTTATTGTCACTCTTGGTAAATTAATCTCATTTTATGATGCATTTGTTGCACATGTAAAAGTTTGTTATTGCGGACACTGAATGCTTTATTTTCTGTTTTCATTTTTTTTTCCAACAGGCTACGTCAGCACGAAGTTCCCGGCTGTTAGCCTGAATTATGTGAAAAACAGCCTGTCATCGATGCTCGCACGTGAAATAGATTAAAAATAGACTATTCAATTTTCCACTGCGCATCTTCTGGTCATGATTCACAAGCAGCGACGGCGTTAATGGCTCCTGTCTGCCATTTGTGTACATGCACATTGCAACTCTCTTAATCACTACTTCCTTGATTTGTGCCTATGTTATGTCATGCATGCTCATTAGCATACAGTCCTAATCTACCACATGATGTGCAAGACCAACTGATATAGGTAAGCTCTGCTTTAACCAAGCCACACGAACGTTCCTGCATGGCCTAGGGGTAGAGGTAGCCTGTCTGACTCGGGATCCAATTGGTGCCGGTTGGATGTGCATGTCGCCCTCCCATCTCAAAGTAGCCACTGGACTGTCATGTAGTCTCGGGACGTCGCACAATCCACCGACCTGGCCATGTCGCCTGTTAACTACCACCTACCAGAGGCATGCTCGTGATTTTTCACTCGCAGTTAACGCCGACGCTGGATTTTCTGGAGAACTGGGCCGTTAGCGCTGTCACATAAAAAACTACTCGAGGACAGCATAGCAAGCGTTTGGGTTTTTCGCATTGCTTTGTAAGCTTTCAATTTTGTGGTGCAGAAGTTTCATTGCAGAATGGCATTGTGCATCAACCGGTTTTCGGCATTTCAGCAAGGTAACTCAGCATCAGTGTTGAGCTCTGTGAGCACAGACACGGTGGTGACTTCTACAGGGAACCTTCATGTGCCCAACATAAATTCACCATGGCATGTTGAATTCTCCCCAGTAATTGCAACACGAATTCAACATGGAAACATACTGAATTGGCATAGAGAATGCTCAACTCTGGCACGGTGGCCACTTTTCCGTTGAGTTTCACCTCGGCCTCAATGATTCAACAACACGAGGCCATCCTGGTCCCAACACAAACTCAACATGGCATGTTGAGTCTGCTCTTGAGAACTTCAACACTGTCTCAAGAAGCATTTTTGTAAGGGAATGTTGACCAATGAGGAGAGGTTTATTAACTAAAATAGGCTTCAAAAATGTGTTGACAAATTTAGTTCAGTTCAATTCAATGAAGGGGCACATACAAAGAGAGTGATGCAAAAAAAATCATTTTTAATTAGTAAACAAAGCAGCATACACAAGTTTACACACGCAAAAAACTTGCCATGAGACAAAGCACGACTTATTCACGTGAAGAATTTCCCCAAACTTGAAATAAAGATGAACCTTGGTTGCCCGTTTTACCTTCATATTGTAACGAAGACGAAGCTGGCAGTGGCGCGGGACGGAGCGCCCGCGCTACGCCAGCGGCCATTAAATCATCTCATAGCCATCGTTCATCACGCCTCATTATTCGGCTGGCCGCCACGTTACATTTGGTGGAGGTGCTGGGATTTCTTCATCGCCATCCTGGACACGGAGCTTCGGCGTCCTGGGCCTGCCGCGGACGTCGGCCGTGAGTACCTGGTCAGCGCCGCACGGCCGTGCCCCAGCCCGCTCGACCTGAACCGACCTCGACGCTCACCCCAGCCCCGTCCCCCGCCCGGACCACACTACACGACGACCCAAGACCCGACGGACCCAAGACACCACCGACCCAAGACCCCACTGACCCAAGACCCCACTGACCCAAGACCCAAACGTGAAGACACCGTCCCCCTGCCTCTGCCGTTCGGTGCGTCCAGAGACCTCGGCCGTCAGCTCCTGGCACCCTACGGCCCGAATGCTTCGTGGACCGGGACTCATTCTCTCATCTTTCTCATCGTGGCGGCCAGCACTGCACCATCTTCTACATATTGTTCGATCCTTCACTCAAGACCGTCGCCATTTCGCCGTCTGTTCGTCACCGATCGGGACGATCGCTCGGAGGCCCCGGGTAGTGTGACGAAGACGAAGCTGGCAGTGGCGCGGGACGGAGCGCCCGCGCTACGCCAGCGGCCATTAAATCATCTCATCGCCATCGTTCATCACGCCTCATTCTTCGGCTGGCCGCCACGTCACCTCGTGGCCTCGTGGCAGAGCGCCCGCCTCGGCTTCGGGAGGTGATGGGTTCGACTCCCGCCACCGGCCGGGTCCCCACCGGTTTTCTCAAAATGGGTACAAGCTATGGCCCGGCCTGGTGCTCGGCTTACTAGGGCTACATTGCTTGGGAAAGGAGCCTGCGCCTTCAAATCCCGTCACTGTGGGCAGAGAGTCGTGTGGACAAAGCGAAAAAAGGGCCACAAATTGGGCTTATGCCGCACGAGGCGGACTTATGGTTGCTCGGCGGGGGAACTTATCACTCATCCGTCAAGGCAACTGTTTGGTCTAAGACCCTTTTCCCAAGCATTTCACCCTAGAAGAGCCGAGCACCAGGCCAGGGGAAATCTTGTACCCATTAAAGAAACCGGTGGGTACCCGGCGGCACTGGGGATCGAACCCAGCACCTCCCGAATGCGAGGCGGATGCTCTACCACAAGACCACGCTTCGGCTCTAGGCCACGACCGCAGTCGTGGCCTAGAGGCTTGGTCGTCCGCCTCGGCTGCGGGAGGTGGTTGGTTCGAAACCCACCGCCGGACACCCACCGGTAAAAATGGGTACAAGCCACCCCCGGCCCGGCGCCCGGCTTCCTCAGGGGTGTGCGCTTGGAAGAGGCTCCGCAAACCCCGCTGTGTCCTTTCGGGGGCGAAACCAGTTTCGAGCACCATCAGCCTGCAAAGGTGGTTCGTGATTCAGACTTTACAGGTTCAACGGAGTTTGGAGAGCTCGATGAAGTTTAAACGAGTTCGCTCTAACGTGAGCTCAGTGGCACTGCGCCAACTTGAGAAATTGAAAAGCTGCGCCTTACAGAAAAAAGGGCCACAAATTGGGCTTATGCCGCACGAGGCGGGCTTATGGTTGCTTGGGGAGTGGTACCTACCGAAGCGTGGCCTTGTGGTAGAGCATCCGCCTCGCATTCGGGAGGTGCTGGGTTCGATCCCCAGTGCCGCCGGGTACCCACCGGTTTCTTTAATGGGTACAAGATTTCCCCTGGCCTGGTGCTCGGCTCTTCTAGGGTGAGATGCTTGGGAAAAGGGTCTTAGACCAAACAGTTGCCTTGGCGGATGAGTGATAAGTTCCCCTGCCAAGCAACCATAAATCCGCCTCGTGCGGCATAACCCAATTTATGGCCATTTTTTTTTAATGACTGCTGCTGATGCTGCTGCGGTGAGCCAGCGGAACAGTGGGAGATTTGGGCGTTCTGAGGCGTAGAACTGCAGGACGGTGAGGGAACACCGTGGCGCTGAGGGAGGTTTTCCCTGCGGAGGGGCTTTCTTTCTCCTCACGTAGAGTGAAAGGCCGTTGCGCTAGGGCGTGCGTGCGCCCATTGCCAGCGTTAGGGGCTTTGCTCGCGTTCGAACCGCGTTGTCCGAGGGGTACCTACCACCTTTAGCAGGCTGCGAGGTTGTTCGAAACTGGGCTTGGGCCCGCGAGGGGCACAGCGGGGTTTACGGAGCTTCTCCCAAGCGTACACCCCTAAAGGAAGCCGAGCGCCAGGCCGGGGGACGCTTGTACCCATTTTACCGGTGGGTGTCCGGCGGTGGGTTTCGAACCAACCATCTCCCGCAGCCGAGACGGGCGCTCAAACGACTGGGCCACGACTGCGAACAATATTGCTGAACAGTTCTTGAAAGATGTGCCTTTCTGTTAACTTCGGTAGCAATCTGAGCCGAACCTCGTGTTTGGAATGGTACAATTTGGTTATATGTGCCAAGTCCACAACCTCACTTTGAAGTTTGCATATGTATTCAACATTAAATAGCACAGTTCTGAACCCATCACCAGAAATCCCAGACAACAGAATCAGCACGGCTCTGTCTGCAATAGTTGACCTTCGCTCCATACCATTGTCAGTGAATCCTTTTAGAACACCTTGCGCTGCATCGTAGCTTAAATTTTTTTAGCATCAATTCGTCAAATATTACCGAACAGACAAAATCACGCTAGCACCACAAGTTGATTGCTAACAAGTTGCATGGCAATATGCCCCGATTTATTCTAGGTGTAATTCTTAGGAAGGTTAATTCTAGGTTAATTCTTCTGACGGCTTTCGGAAGTCATTTTCTTGCGAAACCCAACTTGCCAGCTTCACTATCAAACTTCATCATATTTTAGATCGCGCATCAGAAGCTGACTGCATTTTCTTTGATTATTCTAAGGCATTCGACAAGGTATGTCACCGCTTATTATTTTTAAAGCTAACCCAACTTTATATCGACTACAACGTTCTGAAATGGATTGAATACTTTCTTCTTAACCGATCGCAGTTCGTTTCCGCTAATAATTTTAACTCACCTTTCAGTGAAGTTTACTCGGGCGTGCCACAAGGCTCCGTGCTCGGACCACTTTTATTTCTTATTTACATCAACGACCTCCCTTCCATTGTATCATCTAACATTCTTTTGTTTGCTGACGACTGTGTTGTTTTCCGCGAAATAAAATCCCCCGACGATGCTAACCTTCTTCAGCGTGATCTCTCTAATATTTCTCTTTGGTGTAATGAATGGCTTATGGAACTTAACACTAATAAGTGCAAAATTATGCGAATATCAAGAAGTGCCAACGCTCCGCCTGTGTACTACCTAAATAACGTTCCCTTAGAAGCGGTTACTTCATATAAATACCTGGGTGTTCATATTTCTGCTGACCTTAACTGGAAGCGCCATATTGAGTACATTGCTAACAAAGCTAACCGCATGTTGGGCTATGTCCGCCGTAACTTTTCCAAAACTTCGTCTTCCTTAAAATTATTGCTTTATAAAACACTAATACGTCCTAATCTGGAATACGCCGCCGCCATATGGGATCCCCATCATGATAAACTGATAACTTTGCTTGAGCTAGTTCAAAATAACGCTGCACGCTTTATCCTGTCCAACTTTAACCGTACCGCAAGTGTAACAAGCATGAAAGCTAATCTTTCTTTGCCTCTTTTAGCATCCCGCCGGCAGACAATTCGTTTGAGCCTCTTTCATAAGCTATACCATCATCCCATGCTGCATTATGCCCTCATTTCCTCCCCCAGATACGTGTCAAACCGCATTGATCATCGTCACAAAGTTGGCATTGAAACGTGTAACACTGTAACTTCATTTCAGTCTTTCTTACCTCGTACATCACGCGAATGGAACCGCCTTCCCGCAGATATCGTCGACATAAGTGATAACCAGCATTTTCGTTCTGCACTAGCTAACATTGTATAACAGGAATATAATCTTTTTTTTGTATCATGCATTGCATCTGTTTATGTATCTTCATGTTTTGTAACCACTCCCCTCTTTAATGCCTTTGGCCTTGAGGGTTCAATAAATGAAATGAAATGAAATTCTAATGTTAGGCAGCCACCTGGCAGAATGTTTGATGAGCTAAGCTAGAAAATAAGACAAATACCGATATGCATTTGGCCACAAAAATGCAAGTGAAATGAAATTTTCTTTTATTCGTTGGGTTAACCGCCTTCCTTTGCCTTTCCCTTTCAGATTAACATGGCTTTGTAGCAGCTCAACTTCGCCCTCTGTCACTTGAGGACGGACGGCACCAAGCACTTCGTCAACTGTGTGCATGTCTTTCACCTGTTTCCGCAGACTGGCAATAGTCTTCCTATATTTGGAGACCTGCCCCTGAAGCCGCCTGACGGTGTCTTTCCGTCGAACAAGTACATTTCTCAGCAAGTGCAGCGGGGGTGCCCGCAGAAGCTGTAGTGAAAGAGAAAGAAAATAATGAATAACTTTAGAGTGCACTAATGGACACCTCTTTTTACCCTTCCTGCTCCAATCTGTTCTCTTGTGGAAAAATTAACATTGACATAACAGGACCAGCTGGGCAACAAAGCACACTGAATATAAGCACATGGATCTACTTTCACGGGCAGAAATTGCAAGTTATATGTGATACACTCTGCAGTTGTGAGTGCATAATACACCCAGACATTTGATTCGTCAAAAACATCTAAGACTCATTACCACCTTATTTAACGAGCTACAATGCCATCCTTGATTGCCTAAGTTACAGCTCCAGTATGTGTCCTGCCGCCGCGGTGGCTCAGCGGTTATGGTGCTCGGCTGCTGACCCAAAAGACGCGGGTTCGATCCCGGCCGCGGCGGCTAGAATTTCTTTGGAGGAGAAATTCTAGAGGCCCGTGTACTGTGCGATGTCAGTGCACGTTAAAGAACCCCAGGTGGTCGAAATTTCCGGAGCCCTCCACTACGGCGTCTCTCATAGCCTTAGTCGCTTTGGGACGTTAAACCCCATAAAACCAAACCAAACCAGTATGTGTCCTGAATCCTTTAGTGCTCTCCCTTTTAGTGTTTCTGGGCTTCGCACAGCCTTTAAGTGCACGTCCAAGCCTGTATAAAAAGAAGTGCCTCTGTGGGGGGCGCGGGGGGGGGGGGGGGTGGCAGGTGAAATGGCGAATGTATTTTACGAAATGTTGCTAACAGAAGGCATGCGGCAATACCAACCATGGAAATGCACACAATTTGTGCACCTGCTTTTTTACACAATTAAGAAATTCTCTTTTATTTGCCTAAGATTTCCGACATAGCTATTGCATGACATACAAATGGTACACGGATGAAACGTAAGGCATACTATGATAGAAACTAACTGGCTCTCACAGATAGTTATCTTACACAACAGATTATCTCCAGGCTAATGTGACGCCTTACTCAAGGAAGAGTGTGGGAACCTATACATGATACTCAGGAAGCATGTCGTACACGAAAAATATTTACCTCCCAAAAGAGAAAAAAAAAACAGTTGTTGCACTCACTGGACGTTTGACAGGAAGGAGCACTTTCATGGCTTGCAGCTTGTTCTGCAATACCAATGCACAAAAGTTACACAAGCAACAAGGACTAGGTTGGCCTCTTTTCAAGCAGGTGGGATTTGGCCATTGTGCCCACATTCCAGCATGTACGCTGTTAGGTTTTTCGTTGATTCATCATACAAATCCTTCAGCCTGCGATTGCTGATTCTGTCTGAACCTGCCCCCGTTTTCGTCCTCAGTATGTTTAATTCCGCCAACACCTTTCGGATGGTGATCGGCCCGTCCAGAATGAGAGACCCTACGCCTTGTACTCTGCATCGCAAGTACCTGTCCCCCACTTCAGAGATTTGTTGGTAGATAGTTCCTTCGTTATTTTATACGAGTTGCGGTAGCTGTTGACACGACTCATGCTTTCTTTTGTGCGGGTGTAAGAGGTGTCTCATCATTTGCCACGTGTTGGCTTTGCTCTTTCTGCTGTACTTCTTGTGCACCTGTCCTCCTCAGCTTCCGTTTCGTCTGCTTACACCTCTTCGGTGGCTTCGTTAACTGTTGCGAGATTTTAAGTGCCCCAACAATCTATGTCCCTAATTTAGTCTTGGGCATGAAGGTTCCCTCTGAATAGATTCCGATTTACCGCTGCAACCTTTTTGGGTTTCGGCGCAGGCGGTCCATCTCCTACAACGATGTCGCTAATTTTACGGTCACTTCCTAGGTCCTGCCCCAAGTTACACCACCTTTCCGTGAATTGGACGCTGATTATGTTAAGTCGAGTGTAGTGTACCTACTTATGCTATTGCCCTATTTTGTTGGTTTGATGGGGTCAGTAACTAAGATTAGCTCATTCTGTGGAATGCTATCTCAGAGTTCTCTGCCCTTGATGCGCGTAATTTTGTACCCACACGCGGTGCGATGCGCAATAAAATCTCCTACCATGACGACCGAGTTTTTCCCGCGATCTGTTTCGTTTTTCTGAATGTCCTGTCGAACCCGAAACCTTTTCTCTGTTCCGGAGAGCTGTATACACTTAAGACGTATAGGCTGTTGTCTTTCCGCATTTGTGGTATGATTTCGTTGAGAGTGTAATCCATTCGAACCTGTACTGCATTGTGCCGCAGTGAGGTAACGTTCCGTTTGACGAGGGTGGAAATCTGCTTATTATTCTCTCGGGACGGGTACGTTTTGTAACCGGCAGCTTCGCGTTTTTCCTGCACTCTTGTTAGGCTGTAATTTCAGGTTTGTCTCCATTCCTGAAATTACAGCCTAACAAGAGTGCAGGAAAAACGCGAAGCTGCCGGATAGTAAAACGGTTCATTTACACAGAAAGCCAGTACAGTTCCATGCCCAGAGAGTATTGTAGTAGTTTGGCCAAAGCATTTTTGGTAGCTTGGAATTGCGCGCACATAGATGGTGCTTTTTTTTCAAATTCCGCCTTGAGAAGAGCGTCTCACTTCTAAAACTCTACTCTGATCGTTTCTGTTTCTTGCTTCATGAATTGCAGTAGTGTTACGTTTAGTAGTTTTATGTCCTGTTCTTGTTGGTTATTTAGTTGTTCGAATTTGGTCTCAAGATCCGACTCATTGGTTTGTTTCATTTTTAATGGGGTTCCTCAACTTTCATTACATCTAATTTGTTATTGCGCTCCCCCTGCACAGACGTCGCTAACTGTGCCTGTTCGGATTTGTTTTCTTCGGGTTTCTTGCCTGTCGTTTCTTGCAGTGTGATCTGCTCTTCTTGCTTCTTAATATACACAGAGTCTTATTTATTTATTTATTTATTTATTTATTTATTTATTTATTTATTTATTTATTTATTTATTTATTTATTTATTTATTTATTTATTTATTTATTTATTTATTTATTTATTTATTTATTTATTTATTTATTTATTTACATATACTGCAGCCCCGATGGGGCTATTGCAGGAGTGGGAGGAAGAAGAAAAAGAAAAAAAAGGCAGAAAGCGACAACATATTCAGAACTGAACACCATTAAAATACAGAACAGAAATGCAACAGACTAATCACAGATTTGCAACAACATTAAAAAATAGGTTTGGTTCCAGGGAGCGTATATCACCGGGTAAAGAATTCCATCGTTCGATAACACGAGGAAAAAAACTAAACTTGAACATATCAGTGCGCGCGTGAATGGGTGTTACATTCAATGGGTGGTAGCTCCTTGTAGATGAAGATGGTGAAAAATGCAAATACTCAGACTTAATCTGCTCTGCCTGTTCTTTAATGAGCTCTTTGAATTCTTTGTCTCGGTGTCCAGGGAAAGTTTAGCTGGCCAGCTCACCTTTGCAGCTGGCTCCTTGCGTTGCTGTTGCCAACTTGATTGTAGCCGGGTTAGGAAGAACTCAGACCGGTCCCTCGTTCTCTTACTGGATCTATCACGGGCGCGGCTGCAACCTTGAGCCTTGTTGCTTCGCTTTTTCAGCCTATAGTTTGGGGTCCCATTGGACTTCCTTAATGACGTACGGGTTCAGAAAGAGATATTTTCACCTTTTGTTTCGAGGCCTAGTACTCTTTGCCGCATAGGTGGCACTCGCAAGCGCAATCTACGATATCTCTCGCTTGTTGACGCATTTGGACGATGGATCAATAAAAACAAACCTAACAGCGTACATGAAGGAATGTTGGGACAAGGGCCAAATTCCCCCTACTTGGAAAGCGGCCAACGTAGTCCTTATTGGAAAACCAGGCAAGAAACTTAAGTCTTTAAACCCTGAGGCCCATTTCACCTACCTCATGCGTAAATTTCTTGGGATGGCGTTGCGCACACGAACAAACGTACACAGGAAGAGGCAGAAGACAGAAAGAGCTATGCACCAACTCGCCCAACAAGAAGTTCTTCTACATCTCATGCGTAAATAAGCTATTAGAGCTCGTCATTCAAACGAGGCTAAACATATTCCCAGACTTTGCACAGATACGCTGATCGCATTCAGGGCACATCTTTCTGGATGCGACGGGATGCTTCAACTTAAAGTGCAAATGCTAGACAACCAAACGGCCGGTACGAGAATAATAGTGGGCCACGTCTATAGACGTCGGCAGAGCTTTCGACAACGTTTACCGGGCAGTCATACTAGAACGCTTACAAAGTTATAGATAAGGGAAAGGTATACAACTACGTCTACAACTTTCAAACAGAACAGTTCCTATCAGTCTAGGTTTGAAGGAAGGGAAATGCATAAGAATGGGCAACAAAGGTCTCCTCAAGGCTCGAGCCTGTCACCAGCACTCTTCAACATTGCAATAATTGGCCTGCCGGAGAAACTGGCCGGTATAAAAGGACTCAATCACACAATTTATACGGACGCCCTCACCTCTGGGTTACCAGAGGCAGTGACGAGCACATTGAAAGTATCCTGCAAAGAGCGATCGAGGAAATTAAGTCTCACCTAAAACAAGCAGGACTGAAATGTTCTGCCGAGTATCAGAGGCGCTCATCATCGAACCACAAAAGAGGCAAAGAAAGCCCCATGAGCATGGTATAACGCTAACGGTAAACGAGGACAAGTACTGGGTCTTAGGATACATTCAAACGGTACGAACACCGAAATGAAACAAAAACTTGAATCGAGTGCGCGCCAGACGTGTAGGCTACTCAAAAGAATAGCAAACAAACACGCTGGAATGAAAGAGACGTACCTCTCGAGAGTAGTACAGTCATTCGTAATAAGCAGAATCATATAGGCGGCACAATATCTACGGCTAGCCAAAGCCGAAAGGAACAAGATCGACAGTATAATCAGGAAAGGCATCAAAATCACCATGAGCCTCCCCCCGTGCGCATCCACCCAAAAAATTGTCATACTGGGGATTTAAAACACACTAGACGTCCTCATGTAGGCTATCAGAGTGCGCAACAGCAATGGCTCCTCTCCAGCAGATCGGGGCTAAAAATAACAGAAAAGTTAGGCTTCAAACTTCGAGCGAGGCTCAAACACACGTAGAATATTTCAACAGACTTAAGGAACAAAATAGAATCCCACCAGTACCAAGGAACGTGCACCCGGTGCACGATGAGGGTAGACTAAATGACAGAGCGGAAAGACTACAGAAAAAAAACTAGTCATCAGACAGGACATGATGCTTGGGAATACGAATGCAAAACGGGTTTCGTAGCCCTACCGACCACGGAGCGCGGGACACCGAGTCTCGTGCTGCAGCATCCATCCGACAGAGGAACGCTACAGCGGCTGAGAAGGTGGCCATTGCGCTGGCCCTAACTGAACAAAATGTTAGGATGATTAGAACCGATTCCAAATCAGCTATCCGAAACTACAACACGAGTAGGGTATCTGCCGAAGCAGTCAATATTATGGCTGCCGGCCAAACGCCTGCAAAGCTAATAACCTAATTTGGACTCTAGCCAACGAACGCCTACGAGGAAACGAGATAGCTCGCGCATTGGCCCGAGGACTGAACACTGGGATCCCAGTGCAGCCTCGCCGAGCAGATAGCCCCTTCAGAGGACGACAACCTGAACACGCACCAAGATAACCTTTGTCATTACAGATTAAGAAGACAGACGTTATCTCGAGCAGGCAAAGGCCTCAGCAAAAAGGAAGAGGTCCTATGGAGAATGTTACAGGCGGGGATTTTTCCCAGCCGACTAGCACACAGCAGGTGGCATCCGGCGATCCACAGGGTGCGGGCATGCCCTAGCGGAAACGATCCAGACGGGATTATGGAGTCATGGAAGGCTTTAATGGTCAGCCAGAAAGAAGGAGACCAAGAAAGTAATCCTTTTGGCCCTTGACACCGCTGAATTCCAAGATATCTCAGGCGGCGAAAAGGGTGAAAGTTCTTCATCGAAGTCTTGATCACCCTCCGATTCCTTGCCAGGTGCGAATAAAGGGATTTCATCATCATGTATGATGCTTGGGTTTGCTGCCCTCTCCGAAATACTCTGGCATTCATACTAAGCTGATAAAGTAGCTCACTTATTCTGATGCCCCTGCACGTGGCAATAGCCAATAAAACACAGAAAGCCCTTCGCGCCGACTGGCACAGCTATGACTACAGCCCGCGATTTCTTGCACTAACAGGTTAACATGCGTCTGAACGAAATTCAGAGAGAATAACATGTACAAAATTAGCTGCCGTAACCTTGTAGGTTGCGTAAGCCCGTATTGAGCGCGCCGCTTAGCAAGGCGCTGTTCGCGTTCTTTATCTCTCTCCGAAGCCCGTTGTCGTTTCCTGGCTTCGTCAAGCCGACGTATACTCTCTGTTTATCAGGCGGCTTAACGACTGAGCCGGCAAGTTGTGGTGACTGAGAGAAGGATGAAAAGGAAATTGCACGGGCCTGCTACTGGCTCGAGCCAAGCCACCACCGCTGCCAAGTGCAGATAGAGGAGAGTTAAAAGATCAGAGGAAGCAGAGAAAGGAAAGGAAAGACGCGCGTCGCAGCAACAACTGCGTCCGCCGGAGCGGACGCTGCTCAAAGCGGGCGCTGCGGCGAGCGCGGCCGAAGCCGCGCTCGCCGAAGCGAGAACAGATAGCGAGCGAACGCATTTAATACCGCCCCCCCCCCCCCCCCAACCGTTCTCCAACCTCCTCTCCATACTCCACAGCTGGCGAGAGCTTGGCGACGGCAGCGCATCCACTCGGCCGAGGCGCTGCTGCAGCTGTAGTGCGCCGTGCCTCGCGCCTGTTGTAAACTCCTATCAGGAGTTTCGGGAGGCCCACCTCGCGAACCAATATACGCGGCTATCGCAGACGGTTCCTGAGCGCCGCCTGCTAAACGCTTACACATCCAACACACATACATACCAGAGAGGACGGAGAAATCCCGGTGCTGTGGCGCCACATGCTCTGGATCGCTGCGCTCCCGCGTAACAGGGACATTGCTTCACATGAAGGCAGACGACAAGTGCGGTTTCGCACGCTTGAGAGACAATATGGATCTAAAGAGGGCGTCTACTAAGGGGACATCACAGGGCCGTCGCCCACGGGATTCTACACGGCTGCCGTAGTCCACTGAGGAATGAATGTCGATGGGCTATCTTTTCGGGCCCCAAATTCAACACGAGCAGCGGAAGTTGCAATAGCTCTCGCTGCCGCCGATCCAAAATCGAGAACGGTTATCGCAGACTCTCGCCGGGCCTGTGAACATTATCTTGCAGGAGAAATATCACCTCTTCCCTCCCAAATTCTTAGACGGGCTTCCGCAGATCCAACTCGCACAAACGTAATCTGGGCTCCTGGCCACCAGGGTCTACGAGGCAATGAGGCCGGTGACGCGGCCGCCCGAGCGCTCACACACCGGGCTCCTCATCCTAGCTCTCCTGGCTCAGAAGCTCAGAAACCGCTTCTACAGTTCCGCGAAATCTTAATCCGTTACTGCGACATCCACAACCTCAACCCGGCGCCTGCCAAGGAGCTGAGTAAGGCGGAAGAGCGAAATCTGCGGCGCCTGCCAGACGGGAACTCTTCTGTGTCCTGCCATAGCAAAACACTTTGCTACCTTCATAGCCTACCTTCAAATGATGACACATTTCAAAGGCTTTGCGCTATATTCAGGCGACCTGAAAGGAAAGCTCTGCGCTCAAATGCCTCGATGAGGTACATGCATGCCGACGGGCACAACGTCACATTCGATGCTACATAGATAAACTCCGTCCGCAAAAGATGCGTGACTTTTGTTCTACGCTGGATGTGCGCAAACAAGTAACCAATATTTGGCGGATAGTTAGAGGTACGCGCACGCCACTTCAACAACTCCATCCCTTCTCTGCACTCTCCCTTCACGAACAAAAATCTATAAAAGAAGTCTCAGAATAATACTGCAGGCTACTGTCGGCAGGCTCAGGCCATTTGACACTCTCCGCAGATGGTCAAACAGGCATGCCAAAGGCGGCAGTGCCAGCTTTAGACCTGCCTTTTACAGTGGCAGAACTATCCACAGCTATCGCGGAGACAAATAGACACACGTCTCCGGGTCATGATGAGGTGACCTATGACGCCATTGCAAAGCTACCCCACACCTCCCGTCTTCGACTCCTGGAGTGTTACAATTCTTCCTGGATGACTGGTGAGGTCCCCACCGAATGGAAGCTGGCGAAAATTGTGCCTGTTTTGAAACCCTGTAAGCAACCAATAACCTACGCATTATTCCGGCCCATTGCCCTACTGAGCTGCGTAGGTAAGCTCATGGAGCGCATGATCTGCAAACGCATAACTTTGTTCCTAGAAAGCCGAAATGAGTTTCCCTAAGAAATGAACGGGTTCCGTCAAAACAGGTGTGCGACTGACAATATCATCGCCCTCGTCTCATCACTTGAGGAGTGGCTTCATGCTGGGTACATTCCGACAGCCGTTTTCCTAGACATCAAGGCCGCCTTGGACTGTCTTTCACCATGCAATTCTGGCAGCCTTTGCCAGTCTTGGCCTTCGAGGAAAGCTATACAAGTGGATTGGGCATTATTTAAAAGAACGGCAAATTTTTATGACCACACCAAACGGTCCAACACGCTTTAACGGAGTGGAGAGGGGCGTACCACAGGGAGCGGTGCTGAGCCTTCTCCTCTTCAATATTGTCCTTATACACTTAAGAAGAAACCTTCCGCGGGGGGGTCCGCATAACAATTTATGCTGATGATATCTGCATCTGGACCGCATCACATTCGCGCTATATTACCCAGCAACGTCTTCAGAGAGCGCTATTGCACATTTCGATGAACCTGACTTCCAGAGGTCTTCGTCTCACGCCAGAAAAGAGTGTTGCAATGGCGTTTAGAAGAAAAGCGATGACCCGATATCCGCTGCTCCTAGGCCGACGATCGCTACAGTATGTACGATCTCAGCGATTCCTGGGTGTTGTAATCGACTATAATGTGTCATGGACACCTCAGATCAAAAACACTTTGCAAGAGGATCACTGCAGCATCGCAAGTGTTCAGGTTCATGGCTGGAACAAAGTGGGGTCGCAACTGCCGATCAATGCTGCTGCTTGACAAAGCCTGCGTTGAAGGAACCTCGCGCTACTGTCTACCAGTGCTTCAAAGATTACCTAGATCAAGCAATAAGACTCTCGTTGCCGCTCGGAACAACTGCCTGCGAATATGCCTTGGCCTCCCAAAGGGTTCCTCTGCATCAGGAACAGTAGCGGAGGCAGGATGTCTCCCACTAGAGATGACTGCCGCCCAGGAAACTATGCGTACACATCTCCGCCATGTCCTGCAAGGGACGAAGCACTTGCCGCACCGTGTTCACTTAACTCACAGCAACTCTAGCTTTGGCCAGGCAGTGCAGCTCCGGCCCCTCCCTACTATTAATCAGCCACAGAAACCTCTGGCCTTTCCTCCGTGGACACTCTTTTCTCTAAAGGTGAAGAAGTTTGTTCCAGGTGTGAATGCAAAGAGCCGCATGCCACAGGCAGCGCTTCTGCAAGCTACTCTCGCCTACTTAACGGAGGAATATAGGCAGCACACGGATATCTTCTCCGATGGTTCAACTACTAAAGAAACCTATTCTTGTGGCCTTTATGTGCCCTCAACAGGCCATGCCCTTTCTTACCGGCTGCAGCGGAGGACATCCTCTACGACAGCTGAGCATCACGGCATTAAGGAAGCTGTTTCTTACATCCTGCGCCTAACCGCTGGCCGTTGGGTTATCTTCACCGATTCAAAAGCATCTCTGCAGATTCTGGCCAACCTGCTGAAGAAAAGGAAAACGAAACATCATTTAACTATTGCCGCAGGCCACTGCATAATGTTTCAGTGGGTACCTGCTCACTGCGGCATTCAGGCTAATGAAATAGCAGATGAAGCGGCCCGTAAGGGCCATCAACATCGGAGATACATTCGAACTTTTTTCACGAAATCTGATGCGTCCCCATTGGCTAAAAGTTTTGCTTCCGAAGAAACGTATCGGCTCTGGACTTTGCCGACACATCAGTACCAATTTCTTCACTCAATCGACCCACATCTTAGATCAAGACTCTCACCCAGAATTCCTCGACATCTGGAAACACTTTATCATCGACTTCGTCTGAATGCTGCATATACAAACGGCTTGCGATACCGTTTTGCACAAATGAACAGTCCGCATTGTGAGAACTGTGCCTCGATAGAAGCTGTGGAACATATCTTGCTTGAGTGCCCTGCGTATGCTAACGAGCGTGCGTACTATGAACATTGCATGCAGAAGCTCTGCCCAGTGCCCCTAACAATGGACAAAGATTTAGGTCCCTTAGCCTGCTTTGGGCAACAGAGACTTGCAATGAACTTTCTATTTACATATTTAAAAGACATTGGACATATTGATAAGCTTTAAATCCACTTGCACGTTACCTTCATGCATTCTTCATGCAGTGAACTTCGTCAGCCCAATTGTGGGACTATGCACTCCATCATTCCATAGGTTACATCAATACTCGCCATTGCATCCTTAGTACCCATTTCCTGGCAGCATTTTATCTTCGTTTTTTTACCTGTTCCACCCTGCTCTCCTTCTGTCTTTATCTCCCAAATTCCCCTCCCTACGCAAAGTAGCATGCCAGCGATTTTTAATGCCAGCTAAATTCTCTGTATTTCATTAAAGAGTCTCTCTCTCTCTCTCACACACAAACAATGTGGAACCCATTACATGGAGGCGCGGATCACACCGACGGGGACTAAACAGTGTTCGCAGGGGCCGATCAGCCGGACAGCTTGGCCGCGCCATTGTTCACGCGGATGTCACAGCCATGGCCGCAGCCGCAGACACTATAGAGCCGGAGCACAGGCGACTACAAGCCACGTCCTTTTTTTATATAGGCAACGCCATCTACTGGAGAAGTGGAAGTGCCGAATCGGTCGCGAAAGCACCCAGTTTCCGCTCTCAGCTTTTATTTTACTGTATATACGGTCAGGCAGTCAGGAATACAGAAAGGTGGAGGTGGAGGAACCTGTCAGAGTTAAAGCAAACTGTATTAAACATTGAGCAGTCTGTACAACACATGTCAGATGTACACGATCAGTTACTTGAAGCATCTGCAAGGCACGAAAGGGACATTGAGGGCCTTCGAAAAAGAGTCGATGATGTCGAAAGCAGCCAAGACAAACAAGAAATTCAAAAGCTAAAACAAGAACTAAACGATCTACAACAGTATAGTAGACGCCAGAATTTGGAAATTCATGGCCTGCCCCAAACTGAAAATGAAAACCTTCTTGAGACACTCAACGACCTTGCTGGAAGGCTCGACCTGCCCCTCCTGTCCGAGAATAACATGGAAACTATCCATCGTCTCCCACCTGGCAAAGACAAAGAAAAAGCGCCAGTAACCCTTATACGGTTTCATAAACAGTCTACCAAGAAGGCCTGGCTTGCAAAGCGCGACAACCTGAAAGACATTGAAGATGATATTCGATTTTTTCGTAACCTGACAGCTCTGAACAAGGAACTGCTATGGCTCGCCAAAGGAAAAGAGAAGGAAGGGTGAGCTATCGTTTCGTGTGGTGCGCCGATGGCAGGGTTTTTGCTAGAAAGGAACAGAATTCCCTAGCGATAAGGATTGCCTCAGAAGATGATGTAGCTAAAATCGAGTGAACTGCTGTGAAGAGCGTTGAAAGTAGTTTATGAAATCTAGACCAGTCATGGCCTCTTATTTTGATGCAGACCTCTTCAATAAACTGAATGCACAAAGCCTCAAAAACAAAACCGAAGAAATCGAGGCGAATCTCGATCAATTACAGCATGGCTTTGACATTATGGGCTTCACAGAGACATGGTACAGATGAGATACGGATATCAGGCACTTTCCTGAATACAACATTTTCATGTACCGTGAGAACAAACGTGGAGGCGGTGTCGCTCTCTATATAAAGAAGAACCTAGTTTATGAAATTATCCGAGAATTCACAGTTGTAAATGAAGCATATGAATCTATTAGT
The DNA here is from genome assembly GCF_055824585.1 of Amblyomma mixtum. Lineage (NCBI taxonomy): Eukaryota > Metazoa > Arthropoda > Arachnida > Ixodida > Ixodidae > Amblyomma > Amblyomma mixtum. The sequence goes on along the minus strand of NC_143016.1, from coordinate 182,989,331 downwards.
ATTGTCCCCAACAAAGTTGCTGTTCTTTTGCTATATCGTCCACCCCACACCACGAGCAGTCAGTTTTTTGTATTTGTCGAGTCTTTCGTCGAATTTGCCGCTGTCAACAAATGGCATGTAATAATATTTGTGGATCTAAATATAGACCTCCTTGCAAACAGCAACGTAACAACAAATCTGATTGAGCTTATGTCATCTTATGGGTGCGAAAACGTCATTGACCAGCCCACAAGGGTAACTGAACACTCTGCAACATTAATTGATCTATGCTTCACTAGTTTTCATTCTCAAAATGTTGTTTCGGGAGTGTTTTCCTCTGCAATGAGTGACCATATGCCCTTTTTGCTCTATTTCCATTAAAAAAAGAAGTCTCAAAGAATGCCTACACTCGTCGGATAGTGAATCCTGAGAGAATTGGCCGGTTTTGCTCCTTGATGAGTGAAACTAATTGCGAAGAGGTGTATCACGAGACTGATCCTTCAAAAGCTTATGACATTTTCTTACAAAAAATAATTCAGAGCTACCATTGTGCATTCCCTTATGTTACCGGTAAGAAGCACAGGAAAGCTAGAAAAGAATGGATCACACCATCACTGTTCAAACGCATTAATAAAAAAAACTGCATGTTCTCTCGTTTCCTAGAAACAAAGAGTCAGGCCGATCTAATAGAGTTTAAGAAATGTAGAAACAAGTTAAGCTTGGACCTCAAGAAGGCAAGGAACGTGTATTGTGAAAATAAAATCACCCCTATAATTAATAACTCGAAACTTCTTTGGGGAGCTGTTAACAAAATTTTAGGAAATGAACGACCGCGTATACCTACTGAGTTGGACATAAATGGAGCAGTCCACTCCGGCGTGACGCTTGCAAATCAGTTTAACACTATTTTTTTTGCTTCGAAACGGCACATGCCTCAAAATCTGCTACTTCATACATTCCGCCGGCTTATAGCGATTCTTTGTTCTTGGCGCCTAATTCAGACAAAGAAATAACACAGATTGCAAGCGCCCTGAAAGACACATGTTCGCCCGGCAATGATGAAATCAGCGTCCTTCCTATCAAAGCAGCTAGCTATCTTTTATATTTCCGGCCCACTTACCTACATTTGTAACAGAATGCTAGTGACTGGTGTGTTCCCTGATACAATAAAAGTAGTACGAGTTACAGCTGTATTTAAAGGTGGTCGCAAAAATGACCTCAAAAATTATAGACCAATATCGGTATTGCCCCTTTTTTCTAAAATAGCAGAGCGTGTTATCTACAAAAGATTGTATGAGTTTATTCAAGCGAAAGACAATCACTAAACATCAGTTTTGATTTCAGTCCGGAAAATCGGCTGAATCTGCGCTACTGCCAATAAAAGAACATATCCTTGACAACTTTGAACACCGTCTTTTTACTGTGGGAATTTTTCTTGTCTTCCAAAAGGCGTTTGATTCTATTAAACACCAAATCTTGCTTCAAACGTTGACCGCATACGGCATCCGTGGGTTGCCACTTTCATTAATTGAAAGCTACCTTGCAGGCAGAGTGCAATATACACAGCTTCACGAATTCAGGTCAAGCTTGGAGGATATAAAATTTGGAGTCCCACAAGAATCAATTTTGGGTCCCTTGCTTTTTCTTTTATACATCAATGATATTGCTAATATTCCTTTTACTCCTGCCATTGCAATGTACGCCGATGACACTAACGTCTTCTTTACAGGCGCAGACCTTCACTTGATAGAGCAGCGTGCTAACATCTGGCTTAACGAGCTTCACATTTGGCTTAAAGTGAATGAGATTAACTTAAACGTAAAGAAAACACAATTCATAATATTTCGTCCAAAAAACAAACCACTACTCTACGACATAAAGTTTAGCATTAATAATTGTGAAATAATGCCTGCAAACTCATGTAAATTTCTAGGAGTCTTCTTCAGGTCTGACCTTGGTTGGTCTGGTTTGGTTTATGGGGTTTGACGTCCCAAAGCGACTAAGGCTATGAGAGACGCCGTAGTGGAAGGCACCGGGAAATTTCTACCACCTGGGGTTCTTTAACGTGCACTGACATCGCACAGGCCTCTAGAATTTCTCCTCCAAAGAAATTCTAGCCGCCGCGGCCGGGATCGAACCCGCGTCTTTTGGATCAGTAGCCGAGCACCATAACCGCTGAGCCACCGCGGCGGCCTTGGTTGGTCTGAGCACATAAATCATATCCGAGTGAAGTTATCTAGATCTCTTGGCATCATATACCGATTAAAAGATTTTTTGCCGTTACGTGTTAGGAAAAGAACTGTATTTTTCATTTATCCACTCTAACCTGACATACTGCCATCTAGTCTGGGGAGCGTGCAACAAGGTAGACTCTGAGCGTCTTTCTTCGTTACAAAGAAAAGCCTTAAAAATGATATCTTCTCATCAATCCTCATCAACAAACTCCCTGTGCACTAAGTTAAACATATTACCATTTCCACAGCTCCATAAATTTTGCTTAGCCACATTGATTTTCCGCGAAATTAAACTTGATTATGCCGCCTTTTCAAACACATGCTTAAACAGAGACATAGCATACAACTTACGCACTACTTCATTGACAGGGTTAATACCGAGAACAAACTATGGTACTAAAACTATACAGAATCAGATAATTGCGTTGTGTAATGAATATCCATACATAATTACACTTGACAAAGAAAACGTAATGATGCCACGTTTTAAAAAACAAGTAAAGCTACTTCTCCTTCCTTCAAATGTATAATAGCTTTCTCCTGATGTCCCATTGAGGTTTCCATTAATTTCTCTTGTGGTTTAGATGGCGTGATTGAAATTGATGCATTGTTGCTTTGTGAAATACTTGAGCAAAGATTGTTAGTAACTGTATAACCTTCTTCACAAATAATTTTTTCCAATGTCTTCATATGTGTACATTCTTGTGTGCATACCTGTGTAGTTAGCTATGTGATTCTCTTTGTGTCCATGTCCAACATACTTTTAGCGATTCTGTGCCAGCTGTCAGATGTGTTCGTCCGGGGTGAAGGCCTCGTCAGAAGACACAGGAGTCTCCTTTTGCCTTACCTCGTGGACATATTTCACATCGTGTATCTCTGTCCGAAATAAATTGAAATTGAAATTACTTACCAACTCGCCCAAATTTCCGCCTTGATGATACAGAAAGAAAGGATTCCGAAATAAACTGTTTATTGGGGCTCACTCGCGCCGAAAAAAAGAACTGAATGACGGCGGCGACGATAGGGAACAAGTTTGGTCGGCAGTCATCGAACAGGAAGCCCGCCTGAGAACGAACTTTCGAGAGGTGGTGGCGGTTACACATTTATTGCCCCAAAACGGAAGGGAGTAGGCGGGGCTGGGGCGAGTCCAGGGTGGCCTCCAGTCGGTGGCGACCTCTTGAGCTCACGGGATGAGGGCCAGTTGGGTTGTGTTTCATGAACTAGCTAAAAGCCTGTCCCATTCCTCCGCTGAGGGAGCTGGCAAGAGTGTCGTCGGAGGGGGTCTTCTAGCGCAATCCCATAAAATATGGTCATGGGTGGCTTGCGTCCCGTCACTTCAGTGCGGGCACGCAGGGTGATATTCACCGTTTGTGATTAGACTTAATTGGTAGGGGCTAAGAATTCACTTTGTTTGTAGACGTCTGACTTTCGTGGCTTGCGCCCTGTCCAGGTCGGGGTGAGGGGCTGGATACATGCATCTTTGTTCGCGATAAAAGACTGTAATCTCCACGTACTAGCGAGGCGCCTCGGTGTGGGCGTCCGTTCCCGAGGTCTCTAGTCCCCCAGTTGGTTAAACCGCGGGCTAGACGGCCGACCCGCTCGTTTCTGTAGTTATCCGCCAGGGCCGGAACCCATACGAGACTGATGTTGTGATTGAGAGTTCGGTTGCGCAGAATTCGCATTGCGAGCGCGCTTACCGAGTTTTTGCCGAAATTTGAATGGCGCTCTTAGAGTCGCTTAGAATAGTTTTGGTGCGGGAATTCACGATGGCCACTGCGATAGTTACTTCCTCTGCCTCACGTATAGAGCCAGCGTAAAAGGTTGTGGCGTTAACGAGGGCTGACTTTGGAGTGGCCATAGATGCCAGGTATGTTCCGGAAGCATTTGATGTATTGAGATGGTGGTGGCGGTGGCAACATTTATTTAATCATAGGGAGAGGTGTTGGCGGTCATGACCTGAAGAGTCACGCCCTTACCACCACTACCCAGGCAGCACAACAACATTGGCCGAACGTCGCGCAAGTGTTGGCAAAACTTGGCACGAACATCGGTCCTACACTGGCATTTGGGCCGAGCGCTACCACTTCACACATTGGCCTTACTTTCATGCCAGTTTTGGGCCAACGCTCGGCCGATCAAGCGGCCAACGCAGTCCCGATGTTCGTTCTGCAGCATGGACCAGCAAAGGTCTCATACTGGCATCCAACTTTCAAACATTGGTAGCCAGCTTTCGAATAATGGTTTCCAGCTTTCGAATATTGGCATCCAGCTTTCGAATAATGGTTTCCAGCTTTCGAATAATGGCATCCAGCTTTCGAACGCTGGCACATGCAATTAACCCACTCGCCAATGACCGGCACTGTGGATAGATGTACATACATAACATTCTACCTAGCAAATATTCATAAATGAGGGTGCGAAAGAATTCCAGAAAAAAGACCCGTTTATTGCTTTGAGTTACAAGAATCACGCTTCTAGCGCACACAGGATGGTTTGCGCTACCACCAGCCACCCTGGGGAGTAAAGAAAAGGGGCCCAAGAGCATGGTGGCCGAGGCTGTGGGAAAACAATTTATTTTCAAGTTTGGTGAGTGCCGATCAGGTTGGACAAAGCATCTCGGCAAGCTGCTGCGGCACGGCTAAGGCATCCAAAAAGCGCTCAACGGAGCTGTCCTCCAGTGAACTGATCAGTCATATCCGAAGTAATCGTTGCACTCCACTTGCAAGGGGGCTGCTGGACTGCATTCAAACAAATTCCTCGTCCAGTTCTTGCACGATGGCCTCACGAAGTGCCAAGCCTGCAAAGAGATGCATGATGTCATGGTAAGTTGAATTATGGCCATCACAGAACAAAAACAAACATAACAAAGATAACACCGAATTTTGTGAAACACAGTAATCGTGAAGACACTAGCAACATATTTTACAGGATAATTTTTAATTTATTCTTAAGAACCAGCCCCACATTAGTTGCAGAAAGTGGAATTTAATTTACTAAACTTCCCTTACACCAAATGGTTTAATTTAGTTTAATGCGTCGTGTCGCACTCCCAGTAAATATATTCAATGCGAGATAAGGAAATTAATGTGATATTGAAAACAGATTAATGTATTATTTTGTTTTAATATCATAGCTTGTGTCTCTAAATTGTGAGGTAATTTTTTATTCCAGTAAATATGCACAGGTTGTAGCGTCTCTTCCACATGGACGTCAAAACAACATTTTTGATTAGTTTTATTTAATGGGGTCAAAAATGCGGCTTGCGACTTTTGACGAAATACGCTGAACGCAAGGAACTCAGGGCACCTTTGTTTTACCTTAGTTGCTTCGCATGCATGCTATAGTTGGATTCGAAACTGCAACTTGAAAACCGCACAAAAATACTAGTCTGATAGTCTAGAGTAATGCCCTTTTTCATTGCGAGAGAACTTGGGCAAAAGCTTTAACCAGTAATTGCGGATTTTCTATTGAGTCTGCAAGAGTAGAAGGCAAAAAGAAACACTACGGAAGTATTACACATATCCTTACCAACTAGTCTGCAGTGGAAAATTAATTAAGCGGTTCTGATTTCCGTCGTGCGTAAGCGGTAAAGGACATATTCCCGAATGCATCCTATCTCAATTCATATGAGTTCAAACCCGCTGTTAGCCAAAGTAGTGAATCTTTAGTGAGTTCATCTCACCAAAGACGAAAAATTAAATTCTCACCATTCGGCCACAATTCCACTGCGCACGACGTCAAGCAAGCCATTTCGCAATGAGAGTGGGTACACAGAAGTCGTCCTCGTGCTTTTTGGCTCGCTCTCTTCTCCTGCCGAAAAAATAAAGGCGCATGTAGTCAAAGCAACATTTACTACAAAAACCACTTTAACTTCCAGACGTATATCAAGATAAAAGAGTTTTAGTACTTACAAAAGATCTTGCAGGCGGTACGAACAGCGTCGGAGCTCTCCTAATATATGAGTGTGGCTTTTCGCGTGCGCAGACTATGAACGGTGCTAGCTCGAGTGTGCATGCATTTTCGTCGCGTTGGTTTGCACGTGGTTGAGCTCCGCCGTGCAGTCAAGAATGTCTTATTGTGATGAGTCGCGCGGTTCCAAGACGAGCAGTGGAGACGATGGTGTGTGTGTGTGGGGGGGGGGGGGGGGTTGGCTGGAGGGGAGAGAGGAATTTTCCTTTACACAGGTTTTGTGGTTCCGAGAAAAGTCCCCGAGCTGAAAGGTGGAGACAGGGAGGTGGAGGAACAGCGAAGCGCGTAGCTGCGCGCGAGGGAAAACAGGTTTGAGAAAGTGACAACCAAAAAGAAAAAATAGCGCTTCGCGGGGTGGGGGGTTAGCCCGCTACCTGGAAAAGGGCACGGCCGGGAGAACAGGTGGGGAGATATTGGACTTGAAGACTTGAAAGAGAGAGGGAAAGAGGCCAAAACACGTGAAAAGGGTTTGGAATTTTTGGAGAATGAGTCACATGGCCACAGGCAGTACAGAAAGCAATATCTACAAGAGACAAGTGGATGGGAAACACGGAAGCGTCAAAGTATTGCTACAAAGCTGCAGCAAAAGCCTGAAAATTTTGAAGTGAAAAACTTGGAGCTTCAAGATGCATTTCGCCAAAACGACTTGAGACACTCGCGTATTTTGTGGGGCCGTATGATGTGGCTTCTGTTAGTTCAAGATAGCTTAAAATGTTACCACATAATAACAAAAATATAAAGCAAAAAAAAATATCCAAGCAGAATGCGCGCTCTTTCATAGTTTCATGTACCGTACATGCGCCAAACAAGCTAGGTTAACATGCGTCTAACGCCAGTTGTCAGTCCATTTATTCAGTGGTCGTCGAAGAATCCTCAAATTGTTTGTTGGTGTGGAAGTTTCGCGCAAAAAAGCAAAAACAAACAAAGGCATGTTGAATTGTGGTTCGCAACTACTTTCGACGGTTTTCATCAATAAAGGTCATGTTCGAAAGAAAAAAAAAACTTGCGAGTAAATATGCAAGGACGTGAGCAAGAGCTATATTGCCCCCAATGCAAATTACGCAACAGAAGAATAAAATGGTCAAAAACAACAATTTCCAACAGAACGATTTGCAGAAAAGGAAGGAAATAGCAAATCAGAAAATACGGGAAAGGCGCCATCACAGGGCACGACGTAGGGAAGCGTAGGAATCGCTTAGCACGTGTCCGCGTGCGTTTATGAAGCACCCGCCTAATATTTCACGAGCGCAACGCATAATTCGAAATTACGAGGCGACTGCTTCGTTTCTGGACGTTGCCAAAACTGAGCACAATTTCGGTTTAGCGAATGCACTTGCGCTAATCTATTACGTTTGTATCGCGATCTCCCTGAAGCAGACACCAGCTGCGCACTGCGGCAGTGAATTCCTAGAGCGAATAAAAAAAAGTGATTTTTTTATTCCAAAAATTTAATAAAATGAAACTTATTTGATTTTTGTTGAAGGCACCTGTTCACAATTTTTGTTGAAGGCGTCTCGGGTGTAATCAGAACGTTAATTCTGATCAACAGGACTTCGATCGCAATTCTAAACGTATTATTGCTGCTCACTGCGCAACCAGAGTGCAGTTTTTCCAACGGAATCATGGGTAGCTTTGCTCACAAACTGCAAAAGTGTTCGCTTAAAATATAATAATAAATAAAACCAAATCTTTGAACTCGCATGCTTTAGCGCGTTCGAAAATTATGAACTGCCGATATGGTACTCGACAATAAAATTAATTTTGAACCCATTTTAATGGATGACACAATGTTTACCAACGTTTGCCAGTATACTTTGAACACTGGATAAGCGGTGGTAATCCTAGGCCAATATAGCCAGCTCCCGGAAATGGCATAGCCAATTCTGGCAAAGAGTGGAACAACACTGGCTAACATGGCCCATGATAGCCATGATTCGATGATGGCACAGCCAGCAATGGCAAACAGTGGGGCAATCCTGGCTAACCTGGCCCATGATAGCCAGGATCTAATGAGGGCTCAGCCAATACTGGTAAAGCGACGGAAAACCAGGGCCATTGTTGGATGTGCTAAGGAGTGGCACAACCAATATCGGATAATCACTGGCAACTCTGGGCCTAGTTAGGGCCACGCTTTGCCAGTGGATTTCCAATATTGGCCCGCCGTCGTGTGCTACCTGGGTAGGTGGGATGCTTAGTCAGGCACCCTATTGGCGTTTGCCGCAGCCCGGGCGCACTGCGTTAAGGCCCTTTGGGCCTCGAGGGTGCAGCAACCGGAGAAGGTCGCTGCCCAGTCCTCTCGGGTGGGGTTTGGGATAGGGGGTAGGGACGGGTTCTGCTAGCAGGCCCACACCATGTGGTAGGTGTCACACACCTCCCCACAGTGTGAGCGCCGCCCGTCGAATTGAGGATCGAAATACTGTAGAGTTGCTGGGCACATCATCATGTTGGTGAGCAGGCGCAGGAGTACCCGCTCGTTGACCTTCCCCAGCCCATTGCACGGGGTGGGAAGAGTTTGGTGCGTGGATTCGTAATAATCGCATATTTCCTTAAAAGTGTAAATCGGATTGAAATCGAAGTCTTGGTCGGCGTCGGGTCCCGTGGTAAATGCCCGGAGAGAGAGCGCGCGGGCGGCGGCGTCGGCTGCCTCACTTCCGTGGACGCCTTGGTGACCTGGAGTCCAAACGAGAGATGGGTGCTTGCGATCCGAGTCTCGGCTACAATTTTGGTAAATGCGATAAGCTAGGGAAGTAACCCACCCTTGCGTGACGTTTCGACAAGCCCCTCGCGAGTGGGTGATTATGTATTTGGAGGAGCTGTCAGGGGCTGCCAAAGCGATGGCAACCTCTTCTGCGTGAATTGCTGACTGGGCCTTGAAAGTAAGGGCGTCTACTGTTTTACCCTCGTGGACGACTGCGTCCGTGTACCATCCCCTGGGGTCCGGGCCGGACGCGTCCACGTAGAAGACTCCTAGTTATCTCTGAAAATGGCGGTCCAAGGCTTCCGCCCGCGCCAGGCGCATGCCATTCTGCTCCTCTTTGGACATATTGGTGGGGAGAGGCCGCACTTGGAGGGCGCGTCTGCAGTGTACGGGAAGGCGCCATCTATCCTCTGTGAATTGATTGTGCTGGATGTGAAGTCGGGCTAAAAGGCGGCGACACGACCCTGTCTTCGTGAGACGAGTGTATTTGTTGTTGAGGTGGGCCTCCCGAAGCTCCCTAAAGGTGTGCACCATCCCCAGTGCCATAAGGCGGCTGGTAGAGGTGGAGACCGGGGGGTCCAGCGCTCGTTTCATGATTTTGCGGAGGATGACCTCGAGTGCATCCTCCTCCTGTTTCCGCAGGTGGAGGTAGGGAGTGGAATGCAAGATTCGACTGGTCACGAATGCGTTCGTCAACCGCAAGGCGTCTTTGTATCGTAACCCACCGCGCTGTTGTGTTGTGTCGCAGCGTCGCTGGTTGTGTATGAAGATTCCGAGGACTGATTTCCTTGGATTCGCGAAAGGAACCGCTTTGCAACGAGAGATTGATTTTGGTCGAGCATGTGCGCGAGGGACGCAAATGCACGAATTCCGATTTCTGCGGGGAGCATTACAGACCCCAGTCTCGAACATAGCGGTCCACTATGCTGGCGGCCGTTTGCAGGTGTGTCTCCATATCCGCCAGGCGTCTTTGTGTAGCCGGGATGGTGATGTCGTTGCGTACAGCGCGTCCTGGACCCCTTCGACTGCGCCCAGCAGGGCGGGTAGGCGCATCATGGCAATGTTGAATAGCAAAGGAGATAGCACCGCGCCTTGTGGAGTCTCCCTCGTGCCAAGCAGGAAAGGTCCGTGCTCTTCGTCATGTATTCGGATGTAGCACAGTCAGTCCGTGAGAAATTGTTTAACGTAATTGAAGGTATTGGTGTCGCAGTGAGTTTGACTCAAATGTGTGAGTATGATCTCGTGAGTTACGTTATCAAACGCTCCTTTCAGATCGAGCGCAAGGAGAATTTTATCGTTTTGGGGGTGTGTAATGGGGTTCAAGATTTCGCGGTCTAGTTGGAGCAGGACATCCTGTGCGGAGCGGATCTATGTGGGCGAAATCCGAACATGGTGCCCGCGAAGGTCTTGTGTTGTTCGAGGTACTCGCACAGCCGATCCCGCACCATCTTCTCCATCAATTTGCCCACACACGAGGTCAGAGAGGTGAGTCGGATGTTGTCCGTGACGATCGGTTTCTCGGCCTTCGGGATGAAGGTGACAAAGGCCGTCTTCCAGTCAATCGGGGAGCGGGGATTCCCCCGTCCAGATCGCATTGATGTATTCTAGAAGGCACTGGTACGCTGAATCAGGAAGGTTCACCAAAAGTTTGACAGTGACCTTGTCCCGGCCCGGCGTGGTGCCCCTCTTCATTTTGGCCAGACCCGCCCGCAGATCGTGGAGCTGGAAAGGCTTGTCCAACTCCGAGTTTCCCCTGCCTGCGTAGGAGTAGGCCGATCTGCGGGCGTCCTGAGTTGTGCACAGGTAGCGATCCCGGAGCGCCTGTGCACAACTGCGTTGTATTTCTTTGGAATGAGTGCATGGCTTTGTGTAGTTGCTTTTGCGTTTCTGTGAGGGTATGTGTTGGATTGATCAGGGCTCGGAAGAGCCGCCATGTGTTGCGGCTCGACATCTGCCTCGCCGTCATGTTGCAGCGGTCTACCCAGTTGGAGTCAGCGAGTTGGGCCGCGTACTGAGCTGCCTGCCGGGTGAGGTCTGCAATGCGCGTTTTGAGCTTCTTCTTGTGTTTCTGGTGCTTCCACCGGGGCGTGGGGCCTCGGCGCGCCTCCCAGAGTTGGAGGAGGCGGTTCTGCACGTCCGTGACCACCTCTGTGAGCTGTATCTGCTTCCCGTGGGAGCGAAGGTGCGATATGACTGACCGGGACCAGTTTGCGTATCGTTGCTCTTTGATGTTCACGTTGGTGTCGGATGGGAAATTTTGGCGAAAGGTGGTCCAATTGAGGACGCGTGCCAGTGTGGTAGGGCGCTTCAGGGGGCGTGTATCAACAGTGGTGTTGATGATGCAGTGGTCGCTGCCGAGAGTATCCTCGGGGTTGATCGAATCTGCGTGTACTATGTTGCGAGTGAAGGTGAGGTCCGAGCATGTGTCTCGTGTCGCCGAGTTGCCTACGCGGGTAGGAAATGCCGGGTCGGTGTGAAGGGTGAGGCCCAGTGTGGACGCCAACTCCGCCAGCATGCGTCCGCGCACTTCCTCCTTACGATATCCCCATAGCTGGCTAAGGGCGTTGAAGTCGCCTACAATCAGTAGGGGGTCGCGACCCGCCTCTTTAAGTCCACGGCTAAAGAGGTCCGCGAAGGTCACTTGCTTCATTTTCGGGGAGCAGTATACATTAAGTACGTGCAGGGTAGGATCCGATCGGCGAAGCGGAAGGATCCTTACCATGGCGAACGAGTAGGGTATCTTGAGATCGAAGTCGATTTCGTGGCTGTGTACGACTTGTGTACGAGGAGACACGACGAGGGGTCTCGCTGAAACGTCACGTAGTTAATTTCGCCACCGCTCCTGGCTCCTAGAGGGCGACCACGGCGGCTAAAGCCTCGAAAGTTTCTAGGTAGAGGCGCAGGTTCACGCGTTTATGCCAAGCCTTGAAGCCTCTACAATTCCATTGCGTTACGGTTACCAATGTGTGTGTTTTCGGAGGAGCTGCGTCCACGTACACTGCTCGTGGGTCGTTCTCGTACTGCTCCTCACGGGCCTGCGCCCTTGCTTTCCTGCGGGCGTCGTGTCTGCCTGGCAGCATGTTCTTGGCTACTGGTTCAACAACTAGTCTAGTGGTAATGTCGACTGATAAATTCGAGATCTCGCGTGCAACGTAACCGCAACAGTCTTCAACAAAGTAGGACTGGTTGCGCTTGTCTGCGATCATTCGAGATAAATCTAGTCGCATCTCCATCACAGACAAACGATAAAGTCGAGTGCCGGCGGCCCTGAGCAGGAACAAATAAACATCAGAAAGACTTACAGCATTACCCACCCTTCTTAGAGAAGCATAGTCCCGATGATTTACAACGAAACGAAATGTGGGCGAAAATAAACACATCCGAATCACGCACGGGCCACGAAACGCGCTTTGAGGTACGTGGCCTTGTCAGACAGATGTGGGCTGCATGCGTTCGCGCTGAAAACGTGGAAGACAGGCGAGAATGCAGCAGCAGGTGGCAGCGTTCATTGGGTAAGCTAACTCTCGCCATCAACCATTAGCGGTCACCTGCCAGGGAAGCTGAGAAATTCAGTCTGCTTTTAACGATGCGCTCCCCAAGTCTTGTGAGCAATGTCAGGAAACCAGTTTTCGGAACCTGGTGCAAAGACTGAGTCAATCCGGATACCCACCGTTGATTTTAGTCTCGGTGGCTGAAAAAATGTTACAGAAAATGCAGTGTACAAACGCCCCCCCCCCCCCCCCCCCCCCCGTCGCATGCCAGGGAACGCAACAAGAAACTCGCTGTTATTCCTTACGTCTTACGTACACCAAGTTTCCCACCACCTCAATAGGATGGGACAAAAAGTAGGAGAGGACGCTGTTTTTTAAGCCCCTCACCGCCTCTAGACTGAGCAGGAGAGTGAACGGTTCAGGTGAAAAAGATCTCGAATGTCCTGTCAGACATCGTGACCCCTTTTAAGCTGCAGCACTGGTGTCGTGTACTCAGTCCCTTTGTGCTGCGGCAGGAAATACATCGGTCAGACTGGTCGATGCATTAATAAGACATTGCTCGAACACAAAGCTAATTCCAGCAACTTAGCCGTCCACGTTCGTGACTGCAGTCCTTGTCGCCGGCGCCGTCCGATCTTTAAAACAAAAAACACAATTCTCGCAAAGAGCAGCAACCAGCTTAATCGGCAAATAATTGAGGCAGGTTTCATTAACAAGCAACAAGATGTTTACGTCAGTACGCCCTTAGTAGCCCTGTTGGAAAAGGATTTTGCGTTTCTTTCCCAGTCACTGTAATTTGGCGCCTTCGTCCCTTACACGGCTCACTGTCAACCCCCCCCCCCCCCCAGCTCTTTCGCCACTTCTCTTTTAATATTTTGGGGACACTACTTCTATTCTTTTATTTTAGCTTTCATTCCCCTCTTAGCCTTAGCCATCTTTGTACTTTTAGGTCGATTTTACGGTTTACCCTCATCCCCACTTTTTAGCCGTGTTCCTTGTCGGCTTGCATCACATCTTTTTAGGCCGTGTTTGATCGGTTGGTTTTCTCGCATGCTTTTAGACCATCAATTCTTCCCCAATTTGAACCACCATTTCGCTTCATTCCCTTTTATGGGCGTCTTCACACCGTCTTCTGAAATTTTAATATCTTTCGCGTCGTTGCCTTTTGCATCTTACCGTTTTTATCTTTTTATCACGGTCATCACCCAGCTGCACACGACTCCCGACACGTGTAATCTCGCTTTTTCACCAAATGTTGTTATTATATCTTTCCCCTGCCCCCTTCACTGCCGATCTTTGCTGTTTGTGTCCTCAGGGGTGCACCTGGCACCTGGCCGACCAGAATGAGTGTACCTTTTTTATGTTTTTTTTCTTGCTTCTCTACTGTGTGGGTCAATACGCGCCTGCGGGCCTAACCTGTTTTCTTTGGTTTATTGTTAGTTGCCTTGACTTCCCCATGTGCCTTACAATCACGGGTTTTGGGTGCAGTATGAAACATGCTCATCACCCTCCTTCAAAATTAAAGTTGTTAGTCTAGCGCCCTGTGTGTGTCGTCTCTCCTTTGTCCCTCGTCTGTCAGCGCTGCATGTTCAGGCTGACGGGTATCTGTCGCAACCAGTGTCTTCGCTTTGGCGGACGCGGTTACTGCGACGCACGTCTTTTGTAGCAATAGCTACACTACTAGCTACACCAGACGCTTTTCTTCAGCATGCTCGCACTTTCGCCCTGGTTGCACCTCGGGCGTGAGCGCACCGACCTTGGGCCGTTGCCTAGCAACCGCCGCGGTGGACTCCCGAACTGCACGTACAGGAAGGAAGGTTGTGGGAGTGAAAGAACAGAGAGAAAGAGGGGCCGTAATGGAGAAAATGAAAACTGCATTTGAGGAAAGGAAATTATGCAGTAACTGTCGCGCATATCTCGGTGGGTGCCCGACATCCCTGTGTAGAGGAACGGAGTAAGTGGGAGTGAAAGAAGAAAGAGAAAGAGAGCCCGTAATGAAGAAAATGAATTTGAGGAGAGGAAATTACGCAGTAACTCTGATTCCACGCCCAGGGAAGAAGATGAAGACGGAACGCCCAGCGAAACGCAGCGGCGAAAGACTGACTTTGCAATGGACAACTTGCAGAATAACGAGTGCCCTCTACAATTTTCCAACCAAGAACCCTCGTACGCAGACGGCAATCTCTCATTCTTCTTCGAAAAGGGAGAGGAGAGCCGTCCCTTTATCTGTATGGGAGGGAAATTGTTGAAAGGACACAATAGAGCTGAGGCGTGAACGGCAGGTGCGGGTCGAGAGAGGCAGTCGTCAAGGGAATGCATCATTGTAACCTTTGCACAGCTTTCCTTTACACTCTACCTCGAAAGCTGGCAATGTCTGACAGGGCTTGAGGTTCACGCAGATTTGTGGGGCGCCCCGCACACCTTTTCGAAGAAGGACACAGTGCAGGGCTGCTGACTCATCTCCCCTCGCGCTAAACCCTTCATCAAGCATTGCAGGAAGCAAAAACGTGTCTGTGAACGAGGGTTCTTGGTTGGAAAACATCTTCCTGTAAGTCAGCTTTCCCGCAATTTTGCAAGTTGTCCGACTCGGAGAGTGCCACTCGCCCAGCTGTTGCTATCGCGTCACTCCAGGTTTAACCAGAGCTAAACCACAGCCAATTTTTTTCTTTCACTCTTTGCTGTTATATTTTTCAACTCTCTTATATCGATGTCGTGGTGCTGGAAGTAGTATGAGAATATGTCTATTTAGGGAGGTAGTGACCGCAGATCCGGATAATGAGAGAGAAATAACTAGAAGAATAAGAATGGGGTGGAGCATATATGGCTGGTTTTCTCAGATCATGAATGGCAGTTTACCAATATCCCTCAAGAGAAAAGTACCAAACAGCTGTATCTTACCGGTACTCACCTATGGGGCAGAAACGTGGAAGCTAACAAGGAGGGTTCAGCTTAAGGACAACGCAACGAGCTATGGAAAGAAAAATGATAGGTGTAACGTAAGAGACCGGAAACGGGCAGAGTGGGTGAGAGAACAAACGCGGGTTAATGATATCCTAGTTGAAAACAAGACGAAGAAACGGGCTTGGGCAGGGCATCTAATGCGAAGGCAAGATAACCCCTGGTCCTTAAGGGTAACGGAGTGCATTCCAAGAGAAGGCAAGCGCAGCAGAGGGCGGAAGAAAGTAAAGTTAAAAACTGTTTAGCTTTATTACTAATAATAACCTGAGTCTCATCTGCGGTGGAGACATGAATATTGATATGATTAAAAATGATGCTACAAAAACCAATTTTGAAGTCCTGTTAAATGCTAATGGGCTTAGGAATGTAATTAACCTCCCGATAAGAGTAACTGAAAATTCACAGTCGTTCATTGACATGTTTCTTACAAATGTAAGTCAAGATAAACTTAGGTCGGGAGTACTTTCTTTCGACCTCAGTGACCATTTACCAATATTCATTTGCACTAAAGGATATGTACGGAGTGAGCTTTCAAGACCCGCACTAACAGTCCAACATATTACCGAACAAAACCTTTCGATATTTCGGAAAAAAATAGAAAAGCTATCCTGGAAGGATGTCTTAGAAAGTATCGATGTTAACGTAGCTTATGACACGTTTCTTGAAATACTGCAGCCTGTATACGCAGCTAGCTTTCCTGAAGTGCGTATTAAACAAAAGAGAAAGATTAGGAAGCCTTGGGTCACAGCTGAACTGAAAACAAGAATTCGATATAAAAATTATCTTTACAATCTCTTTATCAAAACTAAAGATCTAAATAAATATAAAGAATTTAAAGTCTATCGAAATCGCCTGAACAAGGACTTAGCAATAGCACGTCGTAAACATTTTGCAAATCTTCTGGAATTTAAGCCAGGATCCACAGACGTCACATGGAAGAGATTAGCTTCGCTATTGAATTATAAGGCATCACCGAATGTGACTGAGAAACTGAATATAGAGGGTGTCGAACTAACTGGAAAACCACTTGCAGATGCGTTTAATAAATATCTTGTGAATCTTGAGGTGCAAGATACCGTTCACAACAATCTGGAAAACCTTCGATGGAATAGAGAGACAATTTTTCTGTACCCAACATGCGAGGCTGAAGTGCTCACAGTTATAACGAGCCTAAACAACAGTAATGCCAGAGATGTCGATGGTTTTAAAACAAAACCTCTTAAATATGTTGCTGATCTCCTTGCCTCAGTTATAACACATATCTTCAACCTTGGTCTTAGCCAAGGTGTCTTTCCCCACAAAATGCAGCTTGTGCGAGTAAGTGTTGTTCATAAAAAGGGCAACAAGAATGACATGAACAACTATCGGCCTATCTCTATCTTACCTATTTTATCTAAAGCTTTCGAGAAAGTGATATTGTGCAGCTTTAGCAAATTTGAAGAAAAACCTAAGATAATAACTAACTCTCAGTATGGCTTTCGGCGAGGTCTAAGTACAGAATTTGCTCTTCTGACACTAAAGGAACAGATTTTAACACATTTCGAGCAAGGTAATTTTATACTTGGAATATTTTTAGGCTTTTCCAAAGCGTTTGACCTCATAAATCATGAAATATTAATTCTGAAATGTCAGCGGTATGGTTTCCGTGGCAAAGCCATACGTTTAATACGATCATACTTGGAACACCGAAAACAAATAGTTAGAATAGCAGACTCGGTTTCTGAACAACTAGAGGTGCGTAGTGGTGTACCGCAGGGCAGTATTTTGGGCCCATTCCTGTTCAACATCTACATAAATGATATTACTAATATTTCCCCCACTGCAAAATTTATTATATATGACGACGACACGAGCATTTTTTTTTGCAGGAAAAGATGTTGAAGAATTATGTGACTCCGTACAATCTACACTACATGCTTTAGAGGAATGGACTCAGAAAAACTGCCTGACGATCAATGTGTCCAAAACTAAATGCATTTTGTTCAGGTCAAAGGGCAGAAACATAACAGTAAACAGAAATATAGCCTTACACTCTGTTCCCATTGAAATTGTTCCTACTTTTAAAACCTTAGGAGTTATTTTTCATGAAACTTTATCCTGGGATTATCATATCAACCATCTAGCAGCAAAACTCTCTCAAGTTATAGGCCTCATATATCGCAATCGAAATATTCTACCCCGAAAGGTTATGCTGGCCATTTATAACACCCTATTCTCCTCAAGGTTAAACTACTGTCAGTTAGTCTGGGCATCTACAACAAAGGAAAATGTACAAAAGCTTCATATACTGCAGAAAAGGTTTCTTCGTACAGTAGAAAATGTACATAGTCGCTTTCACAACCATGAAATATTTTTAAAATACAATGTGATGCCTATTATGACAATGTAGGACTACCGACTGTGTAAGCTTTATAAACAGGAAGTAAAGAATGGTGGTACATTCTTAAAACAGCTAGCGAATCTACAAAACAACACCCCAAGTCATGCCACCCGTTACAGCGAATACTGGACGGTAAAAACATACCGCACAATATATGGTCGTCAAACACTGCCAAACCAGTTGCCGAGGTTATTGAATAAATTAAATAAAGAAAATGTACAATTACAAATATATCCATTTAAAAAAATCAGGAAATACTACATGTCCAAATGATCATGCCTGATTGTCCCTGACAATCCGCAATTACACTTCTTTTTGTTCCTTAATACTTGAGTTTGTTTCTACACCCATATCCTTTTCAACTGAATAATTTCTTCTTGCACTGAGTGACCATGTTTACCTACCGGATTTTTATTTTTATTTTTATCGTATTGTATCCATGCTATTTGCTCCTGTCGAATGAACTGTAATCTTGACTATCTTTTCTTGCCTACAACCGCCTGTGTATTTTGTTCTTATGAGTTCATAGAACTGATCTGTCATTGTTTCATGCCTTAAGCCACGGTAATTTTATGTTCTATCCATCATGTTGTATGTTCTATTCTATGTTATTTCTATTAATTTATGCCGTATATCACAAAATTTTATGTTGTATTCTGTAAAGAAAATAGAATTTATTTATCAGGGTGTACTGTGAGCTGTACTGTGTATAGCATCTTTTTTTTGCATATAAGCATTGCCACTGTACTGCTGCCAAGTGCATTGGGGCCTGCGGCTCTGTCAAGCTGTCGTTTCTGACAGCTTTTACTGCCGGCCTCCAGTGTCGACTGTGTACCCTACGACAGAAATAAAGAGATTATTATTATTATTATTATTATTATTATTATTATTATTATTATTATTATTATTACTATTATTATTATTAAATGGGCCGAGGAGATTAAGACGTTTGCGCCGATACGGTGGCCGCAACTGATGAAGGACAGGGTTAATTAGAGAGTAATGGGAGAGGCCCTTGCCCTGCAGTGGGCGTAGTCAGGCTGATGATGATGATGATGATATGTGGACGTGCAAGCGGTGGTGGCTCAGCTCGAGCCAGTCGGCAGGCCCGTGCAATTTTCTTTTCTCCTTCTTTAAGTCGCAACAACAACAGGCAGATTGGGTGCGCTGCCTATCCAGTGTCCGGAACTGACAACGTTACAGACGCGAAGCCGCGTCTAGTTGCCCGGTACACCTCAGCTTTCCCTCTACAACGCAGGGGCGTCTGATTCACGCAGACGTTGGTGGGTTGCGACACCACGGGTACCTGAGAATCCGCAGGGACATCCCCGCAGGGGGATGATGGTGAGCAGTGCGTCACCACGGACACGAGCACCCGCGCTTAGCCGTGCGTGGCATCGCCGTGTCTGGGGAAAAGGGGATCCTGGTGGATGAGCCAATGCCGAGCGTTCGGACATTTAAGGCCCCTCGGCGCAGGCAACACACCAATTTGGAACCGCACCTCCGTCCTGACCCGACCGGGGGAAATCGGCAGTCGCCTTTTTCTGTCCTCCCCTCCATCTTTCACTTTCCTATCTCTTTCTTACAACTCTCCTGTCTCCTCCTCTTTTCTCCATTTTTTTTTCACTTTTCATAGGCGGCTAGGGTTAACCTTGTCTGGCGAACTACCCTAGGTTTTGCCATATTTAGTTATAGCAGTGTGTACAGCTGGCGTGTGCAGGGCTTGTTTTCCAAGTTCCTGTCCCGTCCCCTTGTTGGGCTCCGTGGTGGGTGGCTGGCACCATAGCGGAAAAATATTTTTTTCTATGGCTATTTCTTTACTTTGAAATGATCGTCCTCTGAAAAGAGGGCGGACCGATGTAACCTCATAGTTCTTCAACAAAAAGAAAGCATCGTTCGCAAGGAAGGATGGGAAAACTTTATTTACACTAATGGTTTTTCCTGCGGTTTGGGGGCACCTTCAGAGACGTCTTGTTTCTACCCCCAGGAGCCTTCTCTGTCGAAGTCGTCCGCCTCTAATCAGTGGTCGGTTGCCCTCAGTCCAGGGCTCCGCTGGCCACTGCCGCCCGTTGAGCTCGCTGTACCTGACCTTGTTGGTATTCACAGCGGTCGCTGGCCAGCAGAGTCTCCCAGTGCTACGCACTCAGGTTTTGTATTTTCGGGACCACGTGTATGTTTTGGCAGGCCCATGTGATGTGGTATAGAGTAGGTTTTTCGTCGCACCAGGGACATTTGTCCGTGTATATCGTAGGGTGCATTTTGTTTAGTATATGTAGGTTTGGGAAAGAGCCTGTTTGTAATTGTCTCCAAGTGACAGCTTCCTCTCTGCTGAGAGATTTGTGCGGTGGGGGATATCGCATTCTTCTGCCTCTATAGTTTTGTAGTATGGCCGAGTATTCCCTGGGTGCTGGCGCGAGTTCCGCGGTCTCGTCGGATGCTCGGAAAGTAATGTATCCTCGAGCTATCCTGTCGGCCTCTTGGTTCCCTGCCACCCCCGTGTGCCCCGGTACCCACACAATTTTGTGTGGGATCTTGTCGTTTTGTTCTTCCTGGTTTTAATTCTGTCGCTCGCTGCGAGGAGTATACGGAGCGCGTGACGACCTATCCTGCCATTCATGTAATTTCGGCAGGCTGTTTGAGAGTCCGTGAGTATTGTTAGTGACCGCCCGGTTCTATAGCCCTCCGCCACTGCTAGAGCAACGGCTACTTCCTCGGACTCTGCAGCTATGCGGCCTCGGAGAGACGCGCTGGTCATTTCGCGTAAAGACGAATCGACCACCGCCGCTACAGCGATTTTGGTATCTCCTCCTCTCCAAGACGCGTCTGTATACACGGTCGTGGCTTGAGGAGCGTATGTTTTCTCAATGAATTCGGCCCTCGCTTCTCTTCTGCCTCGATGGAGGTTGGGATCCATGTTTTTTGGTATTGGAGCTACCTTGAGGGTCTTGCGAAGCTCGTCGGGGATTGTTGCCGTCCTCGACATTTCTTGTATCTGCTCGCGGTATCCGAGCCTCTGCAGGAGCGCTCTTCCAGTCGTTGCTTGCAACAGCCTGAGTTTTTGCGACTCAAGCTGCGCCTCTCGTAGCTCTTCAAAGGTGTTATGTAATCCCAGGGCCATGAGTTTTTCTGTAGACGTGTTGCGTGGTAGTCGGAGCGCTGTCTTATACGCTTTGCGTAGCAGGGCATCCGGTTGTATTTCGTTTTAGTTCAGGCACTGGTAGGGTAGGCTGTACGTGATCCGACTAACTACTAGGCTTCTGACTAGTTTTAGTGTATCCTCTTAACGCATGCCATGTCGCCTGTTGGCGAAGCGGGTGGTCATGCGTGCGACTTGTAGCGCTGTTGCTTTCAGTAGGGTAAAAGTGTGAGTACTGCGCTGGTTGGATTGAACCCACATGCCCAAAATTCTTATTGTTTTCTTTTCGAGTATGGGCGTCCCTTCTCGGTAGACGTTGCGTTTTAGGTCCTCGTTGGTTGGGACGGTCCGGTTTTTCTTGCCCCTCCAGACTCTCAGCAGTTCCGATTTCTCGGTCGAGCATGCGAGTCCTCTTTCTGCGAGGTATTGCTCTGCACAAGCGGCCTCTTGCTGTAGCCTTTCTTCCTTCTCTCCGAGAGAGCCCTTGTTTGTCCAGACTGTTATATCTTCAGCATACATTGCATGCCTGATGCCTTCGATGTTCTCTAGTTTTCGAGCTAGGCCTATCGTAGCTATGTTGAAGAGTAAGGGTGAGATAACTGATATTTGGGGTGTTTCCTTGTTTGGAGTGCGAATTTTTTCGATCGAAGGTCTCCTATGCAGATGGTGGCAGTTCTTTCGGACAGGAAGGCTTTGACGAAGCCGTGGATTCTGCGTCCGCAATCCAGGTTGTCTAGACCAGTAAGGATCGCTTCGTGGATGACGTTATCGAATGCCCCCTTGATGTCCAGGGCCATTATGACATTTTGTCCCGTCCGAGGTACGTTTCGCAGGACATCTTGTATTTGGAGGAGAACGACCTGCGTCGAGAGCTTCGCTCTGAAGCCGAACATGGTATGTGGTACACAGTCGTTATCTTCCATGTAATTTTGCAGTCTTAAGGTTACAACCTGTTCGTAAAGCTTTCCAACGCACGACATGAGTGATGTGGGCCTGAGGTTTTTAATTTGTAGCTTTTTACCAGGTTTAGGTATCATTATTACTTCGGCGTGTTTCCAATCTTCGGGAACCGTCTCCGCCTCCGAATGTTTGTTAAGAAAGCTGATGAGCTCTTGTATAAGTTCGTCGCTCAGGTTGCGGATTAGGGCGTTGTCGATTCTGTCCGCTCCGGCTGCCGTGTTTCTGGTGGTGTTTCTTATGGCCGCGTAAACCTCTTCCACAGTTATGGGGCGGTCGAGTTTCTTGTTTTCGGCTCCTCGATACGTTCCTTGGTATCGCGGGGGATTGTGATCGCCGAAACATTTTTGTCGTGCCTTCTCCAGTAGGGCGATGTCTGATCCCTCGAAGGAGTGGATGAACCTGTGGATGGTTTTATTGTTTTCTGATTTTATTTCGGTCGGATCGATTAGTGCTCTTAAGAGATTCCAGGTTCTGGCCTAGACTAGAGTTCCCCTAAGCGAGTCGCTGAGTTGTTCCCAATTTTGTTTCGCGAGTTGCATCGCGTATTCTTCCGCCTTTGCCGTAATTTCTGCTATCTTTAGTTTTAGTTTCCTGTTGTGTTTTTGCTTCCGCCATCTTTTGGTGAGACTGCGTCTCGCTTCCCATAGTCTGAGGAGGTGGGCGTCTACTTCGGGCGTTGCTGTCGTTCTCCTCAGACTTTTTGTGCATCGTTGTCGCGTTTCTCTCAGCATGCCGCTCCAATCCTCCAGTGATTGGATGATTGAATACCGCCTTCAGATGTGTTGCAAGTCTCGAGAAACGCGTTCTTGTCAGTGATTTTCGCCTGTGCAATCTGGCGTCTTAGGGTGTCGGATGCTATTCGTGTCCGGAGGATAAAGTGATCGCTGCCTAGATTTTCCATGTTTTCCCACTGTGACTCCCTGCTCTTCCTTGCGAAGGTGAGGTCCGGGCATGTGTCCGTGCTCACGCTATTCCCGAATCTCGTGGGGCTCGCAGGATCTGTGATTAGACTGCAGCCAAAGTATTCCGCTACTTCAACTAATGTTCTTCCCTTGATGTCTTTTTTCTGGTATCCCCAACTCCTGTCCATGGCGTTGAAATCTTCTACGATGATGAGTGCATTTTCTTTGGCCAGCTTGTGCGCTCCATTAAACAGTTCGAAGAGTTTGGCTTTTTTTTGTCTCGGCGGGCTGTACACGTTCAGTAAGAACGTGCTGCTTCCCCTTCGCTTTTTCGGAATGAGTTCAACAAGCGCGTGTTCAATGTCAGTGTCGGCGATGGTATCGTGCCTGATGGCGGTAATGGGTTTGCTGACTAGGACGGCCGCTTTACCTTCGTTTTGACTCTCGGAAACCTCGTACCCTTGTAAGGTCGGCTTGATTCCAGTATCTTGGAGCGCAATTACATCAGGAGGTGTCAGTTGTGTGTTTATATATTGTTTTAAAAGGGCCTGCCTTTTGCGGTAGCCTCTGCAGTTCCATTGCCAAATATCTAAGTGTTCTTGTTCTTGCCGATACGTACTGATCATGTTTACGCGTTACTGCTGTTGCCTTGTTCGTTTGCGAAAGCTGTTAGCGCTGGACGGTTGTACGCCCTTTCCCTAATGTTTTCGGTATGTTTTTGTTTTCTAAAAGCGCTTCTGATCTCTGAGATTTGCCCTTGGAATTGTACTTGCATCTGTTGCATTTGCGATTGGATTTGCTGCATCATATCCTGCATCATCTGCCGCATCATCTGTTGCATTCGTTGTTCGAGGTCTCCTTCGTTCGACGCCTGTGGTTGCCGTTTTGGAAGGGCTCTAATCGTGTCGAGTTCCCGCTGTTGTTCCTTTAGTGTTTTTGTGAGTTCCTCAACTATGCGTTCGAGCTCGTTTTGTTTGATTCGAGCGAGTTCTAGCTCGCGTCTGAGCGCATCGCTGTTCGCGTCCTTCGGTTCTGTGACGCGACTGTCTTTGTTGTTTGTGTTGTTTTTGTCACTACCCTTTCCTACCGAGTGCGAAGCAGTGGTAGAAGTCCAGCTCACCTTGCTGCCGCTTGTCTGGGAAAGCTTCTTCTTTTTCTTTTTCTCTTGCTTCTCTCCCTCCTGTGGGCCGGCTGGTGTTAGAGGCGGGAAGGAATTGGACCTCGATCGGCTCCTCGATGTCTCTCCCTCTGAGCTAAGCCATCGCTTGGGTGGTCACCCGCGTTGGTCGCTCCGTCCTCTTCCTCCTGTGGGTTTTGGCCTCGCTTTTTTCAATCTCTCTCGGCACTCCTTGGATCCGGTCCGGTGTGCCTCGCCACAGATTATGCACTTGGGCGTGCACTCGTGGTCGTCGGGCGGGTTCGAAACTCCGCACAGTCCGCACACAATAATGTTCGGTGTGGGGCGCACGTCGGAGCGGTGTCCTTGCTGGAAGCAGAGGTAACACACTTGCCCAGTGGGGCGGTAGTGGTAGCATGGTACTTCTCGTCCGTAATATATAACAAATTTCGGCAAGACTGGGCCGTCGAACGTGAGCACTGTTGTCTTGAATTTTCCCAGCATCCTTGCCTGAAGTATGGTCACTCCTTGAGTTCTGACTCGTAAGTGTGCTTTGAGTTCTTCAGGAGGGGTACCTGGGTCTACACCGTGGATCACGCCGCGCAGGACGTCTTCCGGTGCTGCCACGTAAGCGTTTACAACATAAGTCTTTCCGTCGAATTTGAGACGGGTAATATGCCGCACTAGCTGAGCCGTTTGCTCGTGCGGGGTGCTAACGATAATGATATTGGATCCGGTGCGAAGCCTTACAAGTAGGTCCTCGTCCTTGCATTGCTGGCCGCGCGCCATGACGACGGCGCGCGCTACATGGTGGGTGGTGAGGGACTTCACCATGAGTCCTTTCTTAGGACGAATAATGATCTTGTAGTCGCTTCTGGGGAGTGGCGGCATTCTTCGCCTAGGCCTGCTCTGCTCCCTTGATCCATTCTTGTTGCAGCCGGTCGCATCACCCGGTAATTTTCCATCGTGAGGTTTGGCGGCTGGGCCGGTTCCCGTGCCTTTGCGTTCTTTTCGCCTTTGAAGTTTTCTCTGCCGCTTGGATTGTGCAAGCTCCCAGCTGGCATCGTTGTTGTACCCGGCTGGCTTCGACGAGGAGTCGGACGCGATCTCGTCATCACTTCCCAAGTCGGCGTCTCAGAAGTCGTCTTCATCCATCTCTTGGAATTCGTTGAGAAGGACGTTTGGTGATTGTAGTGGCACATCGTTGTCTTGGCTCGGCCCCACCATATGGTCCGTCGTTGAAACGGCGTCGATGCTAGGCGTCGGCGTCGTCGATAAGGTTAGCGGCCCATGCCCTCACGATGACGAGCTGGTTGGCCCGGTAGGGTTAGCGGGCCGGTGCCCGCTTTATAACTTTCAAGTCCGGTAGAAAGCCGAAAACTGGTCCTACCGCTTGAAATTTCTATCCTGGGGATCCAGCACTTGATATCTTTCCGTTCCGAAGAAACTCTGGTGGCGAGAATGATTTGGACCGGGCCAATTTGGTCAAAATGTTCGGAACCAATGCGACGCGCGTCCGCTTGCTTGAACCGCCATGTAGCGTCCAGTCGTTCGCGAAATTCCACATCGTTCGTAGTGAACAAAAAGAAAAACCAGCCAGACTCATATCTCCTTTCACAGTCTCAAAAGTCCTCACAGATTCGTTAGGTTCGAAGTACAAGGTGACAAAATTGGCAGGCGGAGATCTCCTGCTAGAACTTGTCGACATCACTCAAATCTCAAAACTAGCAGACAGCAACTTTCGGTGACATCCCTGTATCTGTGACACCACACAGATCATTAAACACAGTACCGACAACGAATTTTTGCACTTGAGAGAAGAAGAAATGTTAAAAGGACTGTCCGGTCAAAATGTAACCAATGTCTACAGAACCAAAATACGCAAAGAAAACAAAGAAATGGCGATAAAACACCTAGTCCTGACCTTTCCCTCCTGCACCCTGCCCTAGTCAATCGAGGTGGGATATGCAAGAATCTCTGTCCGTCCATATATACCCAACCCTCGACGCTGCTTCAACTGCCAGAGGTTCGGCCATGGCGCCCAAAGCTGCCACGGCCGTGAGACCTGACCCAAATGTGCCTCAAATGACCACAAATCCGACGACTGCGATGGTCTGCCACGCTGTGCGAACTGCGAAGGCGATCACGCCGCTTATTCAAGGTCGTGTCCTGCACGAAAAAAAGAAAAGGAAATAATTACTATCAAGACCAAAGAAAATGTAACATTTAAAGAGGCAAGACAGCGGTACGCAATGACCCGAGGCACATTCTCTTTCACCGCACATAGACACTTCGCCGATGTGGTGCGTGGGAGCGGCGCACCCCACCGGGCTTCGGCACCTGCCCAGCTCACACAAAGTGAGACTGAGGCAAGGCCATCCGCGCCCCAGGCAGATGCAGCGAGAGCTGCTTTGCCACCCCCCCCCCCCCCCCCCCCCCCAAAATAAGAAAGGGCCCGCCGGCCACAAAGTCAGCAGCCCGCAAGGCTTCCCCCCCTCGGGAGAAGCCCGCAACCCCTCTGCCCGCGGGTTCTCCGCGGAAGTCCACCGGCTCCACTGAGGCGATGGACACAACTAAGAGCTCGCCTCCTCCGCTGCGAGGGCGGGGCTCTCTCGATCGCAAGAAAGAAAAAACCCTAATAACAGGCCCTCTACAAGGAGGGACCTAAGGTGTCAATCCTTTCCCGCCTGAAATCATTATGGCCTTCCTTATCCACTGCAACTGCCGTGAAATTCTAAATAACTATAGTGATGCAACATATGTCTTAAATTCTCTATCTCTTGTAGCACTGTGTCTGCAGGAGACCAACTTGGAACCTTGCCATAAAAACGTCTTTAAAAAGTATAAAGTCTTACGCCGTGACCGTAAGCAGGCGAGTAGGCTCTCTGGCGGCGTTGCTATTGTTGTCTAGAACAGTGTTGCAACCCGTGAGATCAGGCTCCAAACAAACTAAAAAGCAGTTGCAGTCACCGTTATTAATTTTAGAACAATTACCATTTGCTTTGTATATCTTCCTCCCCATCTCACTGTAACACTTCATGATATAGAAGAACTTTTCAAGCAGTTACCCGAGCCATATCTTGTAGTAGGCAATTTTAATGCCCATTCTGGGTTTTGGGGAAGCGAACAGACTGACACTAGAGGGCGGGTTTTGGAAGATTTTATTCTATGCAATAACGTTTGCCTGCTAAATACAGGCAGACCCACATATTGCTCTCCATCTTCAGGGAAAATGAGTTGCATAGACCTGTCTTTTAGTTCACCCTCCGTTTTTACTGATTTTAAATTGGGTATTTTGACAATTCATACGAGAGTGATCACCTTCCTATAGTAATTAGATTGTCATCACCACAATCAATCATTCCTAGCAAACCACGTCGTTGGAAGCTCCACGTAGCTGACTTGGCGCTATTTCAGGAAAAGGCCGCACTGGATAAGTTTTTCTTAGACGATCTTAGTGTAGACGAACTCAACGAAATAATTACAACTTGTATTATAAGTGCTGCACGCCTAGCCATTCCTCAGTCTTCAGGAGTTGTACGACAAAACCACAAGGTTTGGTATAACCAGGACCGCAGAGCAGCAAAATAGATGCAGAATAAAGCCTGGGCAATTTTTCGCAGGCATCCAACAGCTGAGAATCTTATAACATACAAAAAAGCGCGTGAAAAAGCACTACATATCCCTCGCACTGCGGAAAAAACCTCATGGCAAAGCTACATATTATCTATAAACAGTTCCATCACACCCAAAAAAATGTGGGAGCAAGTTCGAAAACTGAATGGTAGCTTCCCCCTTTCACAATTATTTTTCTCACAGACCCTGGTCCACAAACAAGTATACAGGAACAGGCAGACATCTTAGGCGTATATTTCTCACTCGTTTCTAGCTCTTGACACTACACAGAACAATTTCTACGATACAAGAACACATCTGAGAAACAAAGACTCCCTAAAAGCGCCTACACAAATGAAGCATACAATAGTTTAATCACAATTCATGAAATAAACAGAGCTTTATCTGCTAGGACACAGACTGCGCCCGGCCCTGATGAAATTCATTATCAAATGCTGGCACATCTTTCTCAGCCGTCTGTAGAAGCAATTTTGAGATTTTTTAACAAAATATGTATATGAGGAAAAATACCGGAAGCATGGAAAAAGACCATTATTGTACCATTGTTGAAACCCGGAAAACCACCAACCTCCCTCAGCAGTTACAGGCCCGTAGCCCTTACAAGCTGTCTCGCAAAATCGTTCGAAAGCGTTGTGAACATTAGGCCGATGTTTGTTCTTAGAACTCGTGAACTTCTCGACATCCACCAATGTCGTTTTAAAAAATCTTGTTCAACAACCAACCATCTCGTCCGCCTGGAAAATACAGTTGGAGAAGCATTCACACATAAACAACACTGCCTAGCAGTATTTTTTGACATGGAGAAGGCGTATGATACCACCTGGAGGTTTGGCATACTCCGCTACCTAGCGGACCTAGGTATCCGTGGAAGGATGTTGAACGGCTTAAAAGATTTTCTTT
Source organism: Amblyomma mixtum (assembly GCF_055824585.1). Lineage (NCBI taxonomy): Eukaryota > Metazoa > Arthropoda > Arachnida > Ixodida > Ixodidae > Amblyomma > Amblyomma mixtum. Next base: position 182,960,971 of record NC_143016.1, on the reverse strand, counting down.
CGGACCGGTCATTTCATGTACGCCTAGGTTCCACGCATTCCGAAAAATTGGTTCAGGAGAATGAGGTACCGCAGGGGTGTATTTTAAGTACTACCCTGTTTCTCGTGAAAATGAACTCCATAGCCAAGATAATTCCAAAGTCCATTATGTATTCTTTATATGTCGATGACCTTCAAATAGCATGCACATCCTCCAGCCTATCAACCTATGAACGAGAGATACAGCTGACATTAAACATACTTTCGGGTTGGGCAGACAAAAATGGGTTTAAGTTCTCCCCACAAAAAAAACAGTTGCTGTCCTTTTCTCACTCAAAAGATGTTTGCAGACTGATCCCACCCTGCACTTATACAAACTGTACTTCCAGTCAAACATGAACATAAATTTTTGGCCGTAACATTTGACAAGAAAGTCTCGTTTCTGCCACACATAAATATCATCAAAAAAAAGAAAGCCTCCCAGTCCCTAAATATACTCAAACTACTGTCACGAAAAAGGTGGGGATCTTATAGAACATGTCTTTTACAAATCTACAGGTCTGTAGTACGTTCCACCCTAGACTATGGATGCGTTGTGTAGGGTTCTGCGAGGCCATCATATCTGAAGCGATTGAACCCAGTACATAACCTTGCTTTACGTCTCTCATCTGGTGCATACAGAACATCTCCCATAAATATTCTCTATGTCGAAACCAATGAACCCTCCCTTAAAGACAGAAGAACAATGCTCACATGCGCATATGTCCTGAAAATCTGTTCCCTGCCGAAACAGACCCCCAGTCAATCAGACCTCTACTTGTCCGCTTCGAGGATAGTTGCCAAAGTTTAGTGATACTAGATGCCCTTCCTGGCGTCACCTGAGGGCACGAGCCACTACAACGTGGTACAGCCTGCCCACTGTATGTGACCTTACATTAACACATTTTCAGAAAACAAACGCCACGCGAACACACACTACAGGAATACTTGACCTTGCAAGAAAAATATGCTTACCACACAGAATTTTGAACTGACGGCTCAGAAACAGCTGATTATGTCGGAAGCGCGGTAATAGAAGGAGACTGGAAAAAAATAGTAAGACTGCCAAACTGTAAGCCCATTTTTACCGCCGAATGTTTCTGTTTCTGTAGCCGTTGGTAGAATATTAAGTAACAGTATCGAAAACAGCATCATCTACACGGATTCACTCAGCCTGCTCACAGCTTTACATTCAAGAAATGCAGTTGACCATTAATAGGAAGCATAATACACAACATAGAAAAAATCACAACACAGGGGCACACAATAAAATTCTGCTGGGCGCCGAGCCATATTGGAATAGTTTGAAATGAAAGAGCCGACTTGTATGCTACAGAAGCCCGTAGTCACGAAATAAAAAAAAGTCAGTAAACCCATAGAGACTGCATGAAATTAATACATTGTAACTTGAAAGCTAAATGGTAGACAAGTTGGGACAACGAAATGAACAAGCTGCGTTATGTAAAACCTGTGCTAGGGGAATGGAAGACCTGTACTCATCAGAAGCGTTTTATGGAGGTAATTTTATGTCGGCTCCGCATAGGACACACACACCTAACACATAACTTCCTAATGACCAAACATGACAAACCTCTTTGCGAAACATGTGGAGACGAATTCACACTAATCCATATTTTAATATCATGTTCAAAACTCGATACACTAAGAAAAAGTACTTCACTCAATTTTATAATGAACACATCCCTCTTCATCCTATGCTACTTTTGGGCGATAATGCATTTGTGGATATAACTTTCGTTTTTAGCTTTTTAAGAGAAGCTGGTTTTCTCGATAAATTATAAATTTTAACCTATTGCCTTAATTGTATTTGAAACACCTTAGTCGCTTTCTCACTCCTGAGAAGACGGCTGAGGTCCCTATTCCATCGGTTAGGGACGTCGAGATCCTTGCCCAGCCAAGGACGGCTGTTGAGGTTGCCGACCCTCTTTAAAGCTTTTACCATAAGTCACTTCTAAAATTTTGTCTTATATTTTTACTAGGTTGCACGAATTAACTTTTTAGGCCGTTTACACCGCTGTTCATTTATACTTTTGTATAACATCCTATATAATAAGAACGGTAAACTGGGCTAGTTGGTAGGAATTGATACTGAAAACTGCGCAAAAAAACGAAGACACAGAACGAGAAGGCACGACACGGGCGCCGACTATCGTTTTTTTGCGCAGTTTTCAGTATGAAATCCTATATAAAAGAATTTTCTATACCCTGAGCTTGGCGCATGGTAGCCTTAGTTGCTTATGCGCCATTAAACCCAGCACAACACGCTTTCCCTCTCTAATCAGGTTCAGCAGTAATTGAACCGCAGCTTTTTTTACGGAGAGCTTTTCGCCTCTGTGCTCCAGCGTTTCGGCGACAAGGTGCATGGAGCCAAGGACAGAGGGCACTGCGGAAACCGCACCTGACTAATGCGAAAACATTTAGGCCTCCTCGCCGCCTCGAATTGCTCCTTTTTGCCACTAGTTGCTCCCATTTGCCTCTATGCCGATTGTGGTGCCGCGTCTGGCAATCGATTCACCTAATCCGTCTTAAGCCAAAGTTAATCCAGCTTACTCTAGAATTATTTCGCATTTAATTCGCAATTAATCAATTTAATTGAATCTTCATTCACAATTTTGACACAATTATTCCGCAATTCTATTTATTTCACACCTAATTTATTAAATTGGGAATCTATTCATTACATTCACAGTAATTCACAATTGATTTACTCTAGTCCACCTTTAATTCATTCCAATCTATAATTAGGTCGCATTATACTCACAATAACTTATAATTTATTATAATATAATTAATTCACCTTAATTCACTCTGATCCGCCTCAGTTCATCTTCGTTTACTACTGGCGTTTCTATAATTTGTTTGGTTTGGTTTATTGGGGTTTAACGTCCCGAAGCGACTCAGGCTGTTAGGGACGCCGTAGTAATGGGTTCCAGAAATTTAGACCACATTGGGTTCTTTAAAGTGCACTGACATCGCACAGTACCCGGGCATTCAGAAGTTAAAATTGGTAAATTGGTTCTGGAGGAAAGTAAATGGCGCAGTATCTGTCTCACGTATCTCGGCGGACACCTGAACCGTGCCGTAAGTTGAGAGTGAAAGAAGAAAGAGAGAAAGAGGTGCCGTAGTGGAGGTCTCAGGAGTAATTTCGACCCCCTCGGGATCCTTAACGTGCCCTGACATCGCACAGCACACGGGCGCCTCTTGCGTTTCGCCTCCATCGAAATGCGGCCGCCGCGGTCGGGTTCGAACCCGGGTACTCCGGCTCGGTAGACGAGCGCCTTTCCACTGAGCCACTGCGGCGGGTATCCATCCAGAATTTCGCCTCCACTGAAATTCGGCCGCAGCGTCTCGAATCGAACCCGCGTCCTTCGGGCCACCAGCCGAGCGCCTCAACCACTGAGCCACCGCCACGGGGCGTTATTGATTAAATTTCGATTAAGTCCTGAGCCCGCATCGTTTCGGAGTGTGTTGCCGGCGCCCTCCTTTCCGGTCACGTGGGCCAATCACGTGGTGCATCACATGGTGTGTCACGTGGCACTGCACTTCCGCTGATTCGATTGGCTCTAATTAACTAATGATCCCAATGGCACCAAAACTTTTGCTCCGGTTCCTCGCATCATCCTTCTTCTATTATAACAACTTATAAGACAATATCTCTTCATAGTTTCCCACAATCGCTGCGGATACGGTTTTGATGACAGAAAGCCGCGGACATAGCCTATTAATGCTTCTGCATTAAAAAAAATTACCGAAGACACTTTGGAAATTTTGAAGTGTGCTTACAAAAGCTTTCTGGTCAACGCACCGCCGCTTCCCCGAACCGCTTGGCGCGTGGCGGGCTTCCCGCATGTGCGATTTGTATTGTCTTTGGCGAATGCGGTTGACTTTTTATTGCGATAAGCAATACTACTCGCACTTTCAAGCCTTCGCGTGACCCGGCCGCAGTTACGTTTGACCTTCAGCGGAGTGAATATGGGCGACCAACTCGCTCCTTCAGATAGCCCGGCTGCAGTTATGCCGCCCCGCGCACGTGTGGCGCTACTGCCGCTGTGACGTCATACCAGCTGTATATTATGAGTGACCAACTCGCTCCTTCAGAGAGCTCGGCTGCAGTTAAGGTGTGTGTTTGCCGCGCTAGCACCTGTGGCGCTACTGCTGCTGTGACGTCATACCAGCTGTAGATTCTATAACATTGGCAGTGGCTTAGCTCTGCTATGCCAGGATGCCAGGATGCTCTGCGGGGCCACGACACCACTTTTGTGCATCCGCTTCAACGCCCAATGTTTTCACAGATGTTCCTGCTGCTGTTGCTGCACCAGCTGCTGTCCGTCCCGCTGCCCGTTCCGGGCGATTTGTGCTTCGACGGTTGGCACTCCGACATCACATCCTGCACTGAAGCGTCATCAAGCAATTGCAGCTTTTCAACCGGCCACCTACCTGCCAACCCACCGCCAATTTTGGACTCGTCCTGGCTTGTCGTCAGGCAACTGGCGACGGTATCAGCTGACCACCCTCTTCATAAGCGCAGTCTTCCCGCGGACACCTTGGGCCACGACACCACTTTTGTGCATCCGCTTCAACGCCCAATGTTTTCACAGGTTAGTTATTTGAAAACCAACTGTTATCGCGACAATAACGTTTGCCTAGTGATGGTGTCGTGGCCTCCCAATGTACCAAATTGTCTGAAGCGAACTCGTGCGCACTTGTTGCATCTTTGGCGCCTGCTCTTGCTCGGCGGCGACATAGAAGCTAATCCTGGGCCGATGACGAAGGCCCAGGAAGAAAAGCGGGATTCCGTCTTTGATGCCGTTGAACGTCTTGAGACCACTGACACCAGTATTCTTGAAGCTGTAAATAAGGTTCTTCTCATTCATATCAGCCTAAAAACTGATATAGATCAATTGAACAAACGCGTTCATGATCTTCAAGCAAAGGTTGTGTCTCTTTCTTCGCAGCAGCCTCCAAGCAACGGTAATGGTAATTTGTCGAAATTGGAGCAAAAAATTGATTATCTTAAAAACAATTCCCGGCGGTCTAATTTGCTATTCTATGGCATCAAGGATACTGATAAATCTGAATCTTGGGAAACTTCTGAACAGCTCGTGACTGATTTCTGCAGTCGCGAACTCGAAATCACTGTTAGTTCAATTCAGCGTGCTCATCGCCTAGGGCGTCATTCCTCAGATAAGACGCGGCCCATCATCGCTAAATTTAACAGCAGTAAACAAATTGAAAACGTTCTCAGCAATGGCCACAAGTTAAAAGATTCGGACTTTAGTGTTTCTCGTGATTATTCTGCTGCCGTTCGCGAAAAGCGCAGGAACTTGCTGAATTTTTGTAAAGAAGTAAAGAAAGAGGGGGACAAAACTAAGCTTGTGTTTGACAAACTTCACATCAATAAAGATGTATATCAGTGGGATCACAACACCAGCTGTGCAGTTCGTATCTCCCGTTCCACAAGTACATGAAGTCGTTTAAGCGGTCCTTCATCTTCGTTTCCACCCTGTTCCGAGCGTTCAGTTAAGTTCACTTCTTTTCTTTACACTAACATCAGAAGCGTTGTTCCTAAAGCCGCTGCTCTTTCTTCCTTCATTGACTCTAATTCTGCCACGATTGTTGCCATAACGGAAACATGGTTGCACGATGCTATCCCAGACAGTAGTGTTCTGCTGACTGAATCCTGCCTTAATATTTTTCGTTGCGATAGGAAGTTCCGGAGAGGGGGCGGTGTACTCATTGCAATTAAGAAGGAAATTGTAGCTATACCTGTAATAGTCACCTCTTTCATTGAATGTGTGTTTGTTTTTTTGAAATGCGGCATTGCTAACCTTATAATTGGAGTGTTTTACCGTCCTCCTGATATGTGTGACGGTTTTGCTGAGGAATTGCATCGCCTATTAGGTGAAGTGTGTGCGCGTTTCCCGAATTCTATTTTGCTCGTACTCGGTGACTTTAATTTTCCTAACATCAGGTGGGATATGTTGTCTGCCCCTCCTAGTGACAAAGAAGCCCATGCCTCCATACAGACGTGTCTCGACTTTTCGTTATCTCAAATTATCTGTCAACCTACTCGGTCATCGGTGCATTCTTCAAACATTCTGGACCTCTTCTTAGCCAGTGACCCAAATATTTGTTCAGATGTCATTCATCATGAAGGCCTTTCCGATCACGACATTATCACCGGGCACATCAACTATCTGTTCAGCGAAAGGAAAACTGTTCCAAAAAAGATAAGATGCTACAACAGGGCTAACTTTCACAAAATGAACTCCGAATTAACCTCCTTCTCAGTGCAATACCTTTCTGATTGGTCCTCTCATTCTGTTGAGGAGAACTGGATGTTGCTCAAAACTACACTTACTAACCTGATCAATGAGTGCATTCCTCTTATATCGATAATGTGCTACCCAAGTGTACCCTGGTTTGATCTCAGGCTTCGTAGAGCTAATAACAAGAAAAAACGTCTGTACAGGCAAGCCAAAGCGCATCGAACTACTCATTCTCTTGAAAGGTATAAGCAAAGCGATAAGGAATACCAAGTATTACTAAAAAAAACCCGCAGGGAATTCTTCAGCAATATTTTGCCAACAATCATCACCAATAACCCACGAAGATTCTGGCGCGTTATTAATCCCCGCAGCTCTGATGACATTATCCTTACTGACTCGAACAACTCTCCAATTCCTGCATCCGAATGTGCTCAGATGTTTCTTTCAGCATTCTCATCCGTATTTACTTTAGAAGACATCGCTACAGCTCCCAGCCTAGATCGATTTCTTGAGGTATATATGCCCCAAATAGTTATTAATGACGAAGGAATTAAAACCCTCCTTAATAATGTTAAACTAACTTCTAGCTCTGATCCGCTGGGCTTTAACAACAAGATTCTGAAAAACATTTCTGAGAGCATTTATCCAGTATTGTCATCACTCTTTTCTCAGTCATTATCATCTGGATCGATTCGTAGCGATTGGCGCGTAGCTAAAGTAATACCCATATTCAAATCTGGTGACCACTCTAATCCCCTCAACTATCGTCCAATATCCTTAACTAGGTCCATATCTAAGCTAATGGAACATGTTGTTTGCAGTAATATTATCAGCTATCTTGAGCACCACAACATCATATTCAAATACCAGCATGGATTTCGAAGGGGTTTTTCATGTGACACTCAACTTTCCGGCTTCACTCACGACCTCTTTTCATCAGTGGATGCAGGCAAACAAGTCGATGCGCTATTCCTTGACTTCTCTAAGGCATTTGACCGGGTCCCCCATCACAGACTTTTGCTCAAACTAACCCACTTGAACATTCATTACGATGTTATTGCCTGGGTTAAAGCTTTTCTTGCATGTCGATCTCAGTTCATTTCTGTCAATAATCATCTTTCGTCCTCCTCACCCGTTTCGTCCGGTGTTCCCCAGGGAAGCGTTTTGGGACCTTTACTTTTTCTAATCTTCATAAATGACTTACCCGCCTGCGTATCATCCAAAATCAGATTATTCGCTGATGACTGTGTTATATACCGTAGCATTTCTAACGACTCTGACCGCCAATCTTTGCAAACTGATTTAGATTTCATTAGAAACTGGTGTTCTTCTTGGTTAGTGACCCTTAATTCCTCTAAAACTAAACTTGTCGCTTTCACTCGCAAGTGTTGCCGCATCCCGACATCTTACACTGTCCTTAATAACCCGGTTGAACTTTCTACTTCCTACATGTATTTGGGACTACACTTTCTGTGCAATTTAACATGGAATTACCGTATTAGCCATATTCTTGCAGCTGCTAACCGCTCTCTGGGTCTTCTAAAACGTAACGTTAAACAAGCGCCTTTTCACCTAAAAAAACTAGCATACGTTACCTTAATACGGCCTAAAATCGAATATGCGTCGGCCATCTGGGATCCGGATCAAGCATACCTTATAGATGACTTGGAATCTTTGCAAAACCGTGCCGTTAGATACATCTTTTCTGATAATTCTCGTCATACTAGCGTCACCGCACTAAAGGCTCGCGCCGAACTTGATACGTTATCACATCGCCGCAAACTATCACTCTTGACCCTTTTCCATAAACTTTACCATCATGTTCTGCTCCATAACGATTTTTTTAAATCACCTGAATCTTTTTCCACGTCGCGACCACCCGCTGAAAGTTAAACGCATATCATGCCACACTTCTTTTGCTAACTCTTTCGTACTACGTACTATAGTCGACTGGAATAATCTACCATCACACATCGCTTCTGAAAGGGATCTTAACAAGTTTCACGACCTTCTAACCTAAATGTCTGTTTAGCTTTACTAATTGATTGTACCACTTGCTGAATTGAGCTGTTTTATTATTTTGTTTTGTTCCTGCGATTGTTATTGCCTCTAAAACGCTATCTGTTCTTTTTTCGTGTAAATTACAATGTATACTATAGGTTATTGTTTGTTTCTTGTTTTGTTTTCTACATGTGCTTTTTGTATTTATGTTTTGCACCTTGGTGCTTGCTCATTCTTATTTTGCGTTGTGTGTCATTGCTCCCTCCTATGTAATACCCTCGATTGAGGGCCTTTAGGGGTTTATTGAATAAATAAATAATAAATAATAAATATACGTAGCGTGAGGTGAGGGTGAGGTGTACACATTTCAGTGGACACCAGAACCAGAGGGAAGGCGCATAGGTGTCCTCATTTATTTATTTATTTAGGAATACTGCAGACTCCTTCCGGAGTCCAAGCCGAAGTGGGAAACACATGAATAATACCAAAAATACAAAACAAAGTCAAAGAAAAAAATCATACATTCAAACTTTTCAAAGCAGCAATGAATTCCACTTCGTCAGGAGAATCGACAACATTCTGAGGCAGCCTATTCCAGTCGGACACAGTCGTAGGAAAATAAGAATATTTAAATGAATCGATGCAAGCCCGGTATTCTTTTAACATTTTCCGGTGGTTAAAGCGTGTGTTAGCTCGAGGTGCAGGGGTAAGGTAGAGAGTCTTGTTTATCTGCGTCTTATTATTGTACAGGAGGTACACGTGCGTCTGGATTGGAGGGTCTGAAGATCCAAGAGATTAACCATCTGTGTTACGCTATCTGTTCGTCTGTAACGGTTGCAAATAAAACGGACGGCCATTCTCTGTACCTTTTCCAACTTGTCTATATTTGTTTTGGTGTAGGAGATCCCATATGCATGACGCATACTGCAATATCGGTCTAACCAGGGATTTGCATGCAGTGATCTTCACCTGTGTTGGGGCTGTCGCCAATTTTCTTCGGATCCCCCATAAGGCCTTATGTGCGGTACAACATATGTTGTCAATATGTTTGTTCCAGGTTAAAGTTGATGCTATTGTGACTCTTAGATATTTTACAGCTGATACTTCGTTAATTACATCCCCGCCAATATTGTATGTGTGAGCTAATGTTTGCTTCTTGTTTGAGACACGAAGAACACAGCATTTTTTATGTTCAGAGCCATTCCCCACTTTTCGCACCAGGTGTGAATATTGCCAAGTTTCGCGTTAAGGAGTTCTTGATCGTGTGTTGACCTGACCGTTGTGTACACAACACAATCGTCCGCAAAAAGTTTAACTACTATTCCAGGGTCTATGTCGGTAACAATATCATTGATATAAATAAGGAACACGACCGGGCCCAGGACAGAACCCTGGGGTACACCTGATGTCACTGGAAGGCTATCTGAAGAACTATCATTTACGTTAACATACTGTGCACGGTTGTCAAGATAGGATTTTATAAAGTCAATAAGTATTCTGTTTATTCCAAAGTTATAAAGCTTTTGTATCAGTTTATTGTGTGGCACCTTATCAAAAGCCTTGGCAAAGCCCAGGAACACTGCATCGATTTGGCCACTGTCATTAATTGCAAGAAAACAGTGGAACAGTGGACACCTTTACGATGCTTTAAGCTAAGTGGCGCTGGTGGTGGAAAACATTTAAGTACAGATACACTTATGGAGGTGAGTTATGAGCTGACCCAGAGGGGGCCAGCCCTCACAAGTACTAGGTGGAGGTCCCTAGTTCGGGACCCCAGTGGCGTCAGCCGCCACCCGGGCTCGCGCGACCAGGGCCCTTTGGGCCTGCAGGTCAGAGCAGCCGAGCAGGCTCGCCTCCCAGTCCTCCCGAGTTGTGTTGGGGTGAGGGGGATAGCAGGGTTGGAGGGGCAGGCCCACACCATGTGGCCCTGCCAGAGAAAGAAGGGTCGAAATGTTTGAGACCTGCCGGGCACAGCAAAGTACTAGCATACAGGCGAGGCAGAAGCCGCTCCTCCGTCTTTGGGAGATCTTCACACGGGCGGGGATAAAGACCGTGGCCAGACTGATAAAGTAAAGCAATGTCTTTGAAGGAGTAAGCGGGAGTGAATTCTAGTTCCTGATCGTCGGGGTCGGAGGGGAATGTCCAGTGAGAGAGCGCGCGTGCGGCGGCGTCAGCTGCCTCATTTCCCTCAAGGCCCATGTGAGCAGGAGCCCACACAATACGCCGGTGAGCGGGGTCCCAGGTGTAGACGCTGTTTCGGAGAATGCGGCAGGCTAGATACGGTATCCAACCCTGCTCGATATTCCGACATGCCCTTCGCGAGTCGGAAATAATTGTTTTTGAATTGGAATCAGAAGCAGCCAACGCAATGACGACCTCCTCCACGTGTGTTGTCACACGCGGAGTTATGTCACACGCTTTTTGCGCTGAATTCTAATTAACGTGTTATGTCACGGGCTCGGAAAGTAAGGCCGTTCACTGTTTTGAATTGGTGGACGATTGCGGCAGTGTACCATCACCCATGGTGGGGGCCGGGGGTATCCACGTAGAATACGCCGGGTTTCGATCTATAGTGGCGGGCCAGGCCTTCCGCCCGCGCCAGGCGCCGGCCATTATGGTCCTCACGGTTCATGTTCACGGGAAGAGGTCGCACGGGGAGGGCGCATCGCCACTGGGATGAAATACGTACGCGCTCTTCCATAAGAGTGGTGTGTTGGATGTGTAGTCGGGCAAGGTGGCGGTGACCCGACGGTGTCTTCGACAGACGTGTGTATTGGTTGGTCAAGTGGGCTTCCCGGAGCTCCCGAAATGTATTCACCATGCCCAGCCCCAGGAGGCGCTTGTTGGAGGTGTTCACGGGGATGTACAGTGCCCGCTTAATAATTTTGCGGAGGATGACTTCGAGTGAATCCTCGTCTTGCTTCCGCAGGTGGAGGTATGAAGTCGAATATAGAATTCGACTGGTTAGAAATGCATGCGCCAGCCGCAAGGCGTCCTTACATCGTAACCCCCCGCGCTTGTTAGAATCCCGGCGGACTAAGCGGCCCACCTGGTCCCCCACCACACGGAGTTTGGACAATGTTGTTTTTGACCGTTTGCCTTGCTGTATAAAGAGCCCCAGTAACCGGACTTCGATATTAAGGCGGAAGCCTTTAATGCCTCATCGTTGTAAGCAGAAGTTGTCGACAGAAATGTCAGGCTTTTCAATTGGTCGAAACGGTCATGACGTCACAATGCGCGAATTTCAAAAGGGGCCAATTGGACTTTGGCTAGTTCCCGCTAGAGGGCTAACGGAGGCGCATGTGCTTCGTATGGGCTCCGCGTTCGAGCACCTTCTGCAAGGAAAAAACCCAGGATACTTCGACTCCGACACACGGACAAGAAGCGTGAGTCTATACGGCACCTTTCAAGACCTCATTTAAGCAAATCGCAGCTCGGGTGACCGAGCTCCGACTGTCTAAAGCCAGCGTCGCTCCGGCGCCCTAGCTTACCCGAACGCCAGGCCTGGCGCGGCGCGAACGCCACGGCGGCAGTCATGGAGTACGCCGTAGCTGGGACGAACGCCTCTCCAGACGAATTCGAAACGCCCGATTGGAAAACGATTGTGTCTTATCGTAATCCGGACCCCAAAGCTGTGTCATTAACAGCTCAGAAGCCAAATAAGCAGACCGAAAAGTCGAAGGCGCTACCTCTCCCTCCACTCCGTCCTAAAAAACAGCTTCCACGACTACCGGAGGAAGACTATAAGATCATCTACAGACCAACGGGTGGCGTAGACATCACGCGCTACACCCAGAAATCCATCAGGCAAGCTATCGCATCAGCGAGCGGCATTACCGCGACCGAGGCTGACAAAGAACAATCCAGAACGAACTGTACAAAGAATGTGTTCACCATAACGACGCCGGTGCAGGCAAACGTACTACGTTACGTCGCAGTCAAACAAATTAAGATGGAAGGCAAAGACATCATCATGACGTCGTACATCGCTCCTCCGGACAAGGCCTTGCAGGGCATCATCTACCGGGCTTACGATGGCGAAACGCGGCACGAAATGATGACAGAACTTCGCAAAAGAAACCCTGAAATCGTCCAAGCACCAACCATGGGAAGAACATCAAAGTCCCTCCTGTTCCACTTCGACGCGGACGAATTGCCAGATAGCATCATATACTTCGGCGTCCTGTATCCGGTCTACCCCTTCATTCCAAAAGTAGAGGCGTGCACGAACTGCAGAAGAGTCGGACACAGAAGAGACGTATGTCCGGAGCCACCGCAACAACGGTGCCCGTACTGCGGCAACCAGCACCTCAAAGAAGAAATCTGCGACCCAGTCTGCATTGTCTGCGGATAAGGGCACCGCACAGGCGGTAACAGCTGCAAGAAAAGATTTCTACGACTCCACACTAAAACGTCGGAGCACCAGTCAAGATCAAAATCCCGGACCAGCGACGACTCAACATCCACCCAAAGGAAGGACCGCTCGAGCTCCTTCCCGCCCTTGGACAGCGGACGCAGCAGCAGCCGCAGTAGACGCAGCAGCAGCCGCAGAGGAGGTGACAGCGGCACCAGCAGCCGGAGGCAGAGCCCCGGACCGAAACAGGTGAGCTGGGCGGGAGTGGCCTCTCACGGAAAGGGGACGGAGCTACAGTTATTACAGTCTAAACGCGATCAGGCACTCCACCACATTCAAATACTTACGGACCACATCAAACACTTAGAACAGGAAAACAGTAAAATAAAAGCACCCGCCAAATCTAAGGACCCTCCTCCCAAACCACTTGCTGTGCAGGAAGTTACAGAAATGGAAACTACTGTGTCCGCAACAGTCGAAACCCCAGTAAGCGTAGTAAGCAAGGAAGAAACACCTCGCAAAAAACGAGCAGTAGCTGATGTTAGAAATCCCTCATTGGAGGATAGAGTCCCAAAACTCGAACGAAAAGTGGAAGAGCACAGTCAGAAACTCGATAACGTAACACAAACAGTTGACAATTTATCACAAAGACTCGAACAACACATACAGGATGTAAATCCCAAGTTCGGGGTAATCGACACCATTTTACGGAAGTTTTACGTCGGCTTCCCCCGTCAGCTCAAGGGGCGCCAAACGATCTATCCCAGCAAAATGGCCAATCCTAAAACCATAACAATTTGGCAGTGGAACTGCAGATCTGCAGTTACATATTCAATCGCAATCTGAAAAACCTGACGTAATAGCGATCCAAGAACACAGAATATCTCGACAAAAAATGCCAGGGTACCGGGCAGTTCTGCCATGTCACATCACTGAACAACCTTTAACCACTACGATGGTACACAGAAACCTTACCGTGGTTAATCACGAAATTGAAAACGTAGAGCTCGACTGTATATTAATCGAAATTTTACCCAGCAAAAGAAACTCCTCTTCTCTGTTCATACTGAACGCATGCAGCCACCCCAGGGCGCAGGCTGGACCAGCAAAAGCCGCTATAATGAAAGCCCTACAAATTGCAGGCCAAAACCCAACCCTAATTGTGGGCGACTTCAACGCTCAACACGTGCAATGGGGACATGCAACTATATCGAAGAAAGGCACGGCCCTAATTGATTTTATCCAGCAAAGAGGGCTAAACCAATACACGGATCCCATGCAAACTACCAGGATAGGCAACAGCGTTAGCAGGGACCCGTGCCCGGACCTCACGATAGGCAAAAATCTCCCAGACTTAAGCTGGAGCAACACCACACAAAATCTGGGAAGTGACCATTATATTATAGCATCTAAAATCGTCATTGCCAATCTCAAACCCCAACCCAGAAAAAACAAGATCACCGACTGGGACAAACTTCGGACGATCCGCGACCAAAATCAGGAACCGATCACAGACCTAGAACAGTGGACACAAACCCTCCTATCAGATGTGGGAAAGGCCGCTAAAGAACTAGTACATGACCTAGGCGTAAATGCGATTGACAGCCGACTTACACACATGTGGGAGGCAAGGCAAAGCATAGAAAAAAGATGGCTTAAACAAAAATACAACAAAAACCTTAGAAACAAGATACTCACACTCACAGAAGAAATTCAACACCACTCCGCAGAAATCGCAAGGCAGCAATGGGACCATATCTGCGAAAATGTAAATGGTAATCTAGGCACGAGAGATACGTGGAATCTTCTGCGGATCTCCTTGATCCGGAATCAAACAAAGCTACGACTCAAAGGGAAATCAGCAAAATTTTAAACATGGACCCAGGCACGGATTTAAACATTATCAACACGCTACAGCAGAAATACTTCTGTACAACCCGAGAGACGTAGTCACTACCAGATTATAAAGGACAACCTATTCCCCTCCTGGACGCTGACATAACAATAGCGGAAATAAGAGCAGCCCTCCATAAGATACGCACCACATCCGCCCCGGGAGACGACGGCATTAAAAATAAGACACTCAGAAACCTAGACGACGCTTCCTTCGCAGCCCTCACGGACTTTGCGAACGAGTGTTGGAGGGAGGGCAAACTCCCAGCGGCTTGGAAACATGCCATCGTTAAATTCATCCCAAAACCAGGCAAAAAGCTCGCGCTCGAATACCTCAGACCTATTTCGCTTACACCTTGCATAGGAAAACTGATAGAGCACGTCATACTAGACAGACTCCAGTCTCACATGCACAAAGAGAATCTATATCCACACACTATGATTGGCTTTAGACCACATTTATCAACACAGGATACGATGCTGAGACTAGCAAACGAAGTCCTATCTCAGGAGCAAGAAAGGAGCACGAGGGCAATCCTATCTCTAGATTTAAAAAAAGCGTTCGATAACGTCAAACACAAAGCAATCCTAGAATCTCTTTCACCGTTGAATGTGGGCGAAAGAGCGTTTAACTACATCAAGGACTTTCTCTCCGATAGAACGGCTAAAATTCAAATTGGCGCAATCAAATCCGACACCTTCACTTTAGGAGACAGAGGAACGCCGCAAGGATCGGTCCCCTCCCCCTTCTTATTAAATATAACCCTCATAAAAATGGCACATGCCCTCGCAAAAATCCCAGACCTAGAACACTCTTCGTACGCGGATGATATCACCCTTTGGACCACCAAGGGGAGTATCGCCACGATACAAGATACGCTACAACAAGCGGCAGATGTAGTAGTAGAGGAGGCACAAGCCGCGGGACTCGCGTGTTCCCCCCAAAAATCTGAAGTCCTCATCCTACACCCAAAGCGTCAAACGAAAAATAAAGCGCCTGAGATCAAAATCTACGCGGAAGGGGCAGCCATCCCAGAAGTGGAAACGCTAAGAATCTTAGGAATGCTGATACAGTCAAACAAAAAAAACGACACGTTAATTAAGAAACTGAGAAACACTGTCAACCAAATCTCCTTCCTCATTAGACGCATCGCGAATAGGCGAGGAGGAGTTAAAGAAGCCGAGACCAGGAGACTAATACAAGCCTTCGTTCTTAGCAGAGTCAACTACACTACACCATACGTCACCATCACAGTGAGAGAAAGAGACGACCTGGATTCTCTAATTAGGTAGTCCTACAAAATTGCGCTCTACCTCCCTCGTCATACTCCAAATGAAAAACTATTACAGTTAGGAATTCGTAACACCTTAGCGGAGATGATAGAAGCACACCTCACCGCACAATATGAAAGACTATCAGGCACTGAAACGGGACGTTTCATCCTAAAGAAAGCAGGAATACAATATGAAGGAATCTGTACACACACCTTGCAAATTCCAAGACACGTGCACGAACACTTAACAGTCCCTCTTCTGCCCAAAAACATGCATCCACACTACGATACGGACAGAAGAAAGGCTAGGGCACAAAAACTTCACGAAATATTTTCAGTTCAGAAAGACACGGCGCACGTGGACGTGGCAGAACATGCGGACAGAGACGCCTTTTCTCTGGCAGTTGTCGATCATCGAGGTTCTCCCCTTGCATCGGCGACAATAGATAAAACAAAATTTCCGGAGGAGGCCGAAGAAGCTGCCATAGCTTTAGCCATTACCTCCACCACTGCCAAATACATCATAAGTGACTCCAAAACAGCTTTTCGAAATTTTGTAAAAGGAAGGGCCCACTCAGCAGCCATCAAAATCTTACAGAAAATCCCCAATACCCGCCAGATAACATTGATCTGGGTCCCCGCCCATTCGGATCATCCTGGAAACGAGGCGGCGCACCAATTTGCCCGAGGATTCGTGGTTAACCGGGAGGTGCGCTACCCCGTGCTCAGGTCGGCCAAGGAGCGAATGACAACCTACAAAGAAATTACTACCCACTTCAAGAAAGACAGATCTTCCCAGAACCACATAAATCCCAGAGTAAAACACAAGTCAGTTGGTGGCAGCTCCAAACAGACACTTCCTTTAATCCGTACATGTACTCCATATGGTTCCCGGAGAAGTACAGCCCCGTCTGTTCTCTCTGTGGCCACCAAAAGGCAGACACACCGCACATCATATACTCATGTACTCAAGACAAGCCATCGCACAGTCTGCAGCTCTCTACCGAATCTCAGTGGGAGGCCGCGCTGCTCAGCTCGGACCCGGAGGTTCAACTTCGAGACACAGAGCGAGCCGAAGAGGTCGCCGAACGACATCGTCGTTCGGCGACCACGGGGAGGGGAACATCACCTTAATCCGCGCCTAAGACCTCTTCTTTAATAAAGTTTACCTCCTCCTAGTAACCATGCAACCAATTAAAGGGACCATATAGTGATGCTCCAATTAAGTGGGAATGAGTTCAGTTAACTGTTCAATTACGCAATTAGCATAATTAACCTTTCTAGTCAGGCAGACTAACAAATAAAACCGAGTACGAAATTTGTAGAGTTCGGGAATCGAACCCCGGTCTCCGGAGTGCGAGACGAGCCAAAGCTGGACGAGCACGCTACCACTCCGCCATACCAGCTCGATGGCTTGAAATGAAAGGCGCGTCTGGTAAATACGCTGTCTTCGTTCACTTCCATCTTCCTCCCTTCCCGTTACGGAGAGGTTCAGGTGTTCACCGAGATATGCGAGACAGATACATTTCCTTTCCTCAAAAAACAATTTACGGACGAGCAAGGCGTACAGCCGAACGGGCGATGGCGTTCTGTGGACTCCCTGGCAGCGTTGCAAGACGCTGTCGCGTTCCACTTTTAGAGGCGACACTTTGATCTTAGCCAAAAGGCCGTGAAGCGATGCCGCCGCGGTGGCTCAGTGGTTATGGTGCTCGGCTGCTGGCCCGAAAGACGCGGGCTCGATCCCGGCCGCGGAGGCTGAATTTCGATGGAAGCGAAATTCTAGAGTCCCGTGTACTGTGCGATGTCAGTGCACGTTAAAGAACCCCAGGTGGTCGAAATTTCCGGAGCCCTTCACTACGGCGTCCCTCATAGCCTGAGTCGCTTTGGAACAGTAAGCCCCAATTAGATGAGACAGTTTTCGACTGGTGTCTACCGAGATATGTGAGACAGTTACTGCGTAATTTCCTTTCCTGAAGTACGATTTTCATTTTCTTCATTACGGCCCCTCTTTCTTCATTCACTCCACTTCCTCCCTTCCTGTACGGTGCTGTTCAGGTGTCCACCGAAATTACAGAGAATTACAGCGCCTTTTCCTTTCCACAAAAAGCGTTGCGTTCAAAGGGCAACGCATCGCGCCGAACGGGTGGTGGCGTTCCGTGGACTGCCTGCGCTACAACACGCTGTCGCGTTCCACTCCTAAAGACAAAGACTAAGCGTCATTAATTGACACTTAATTAATGCATCAACAGAATGTGAACTGAACAATCGCGTAGCAGAATGCAGCACTCAGGCTTTCGCCTTTCACCACTTTAGCCGCTAAAGCTCCGCGTAATTTTTAAGCATGAAATGCTTTTAGCTCCCGTTGTCGGCAGTGTGGTGACGTTACGCCGAGACCGAGAGCCATCATCCGGGCACTGAAATCCACTCATCCGGGCACTGAAATCCACTCATCCGGGCACTGAATTCCAGTCATCCGGGCACAGAATTCCAGTCATCCGGGCACTGGATTCCAGTCATCCGGGCACTGAAATCCACTCATCCGGGCACTGAATTCCAGTCATCCGGGCTCTGAAACGAGAACATCCGGGCACCGTACGAGACTTAACGAGATTTAACGAGACTCTCTAAGCCCTCCTACGCGACCGGCATGCAAGCGCCGGTTGGTCTCCAAACGAGACAAAAAATAACTGCTGCCAGTGCCTTCTCAATGTTTATCAAGATATCAGTGGAGCTGTGGGTTTGATAATGCACGGAATTATAATTTCCGATTTCTAATAACGCGTGCAAAAAGCACATAAATGCCTCGTTACACTTCGTTCTCATACGTGATCCGGGGGAGAAGCGCTGCGTTCAAAGGGCAAGGCATCGCGCCGAACGGGTGGTGGCGTTCCTCCCTTCCTTTACGGTGCGGTTCGGGTGTCCACCGAGATGGCAGAGAATTACTGCGCCATTTCCTTTGCTCAAAAGACCTTGCGTTCAAATGGCAAGGCATCGCGCTGAACGGGTGGTGGCGTTCCTCCCTTCCTGTACGGTGCGGTTCAGGTGTCCACCGAGATGACATTAGGCCCGTAAACATTTCATGCTTACTCTACTCTCGTTTACGGGAGAGGCAGAGATTTTTTTTTTCAGAGATTGGACCTGTCTCAAGAGACAATGAAATTTTGGCTGTGCACTTTGGTGAGAGGCGTATGCTCACAAATTTAGACTTTTGGGTGGGGCATTGGAGGCCGCAGCGGCGAGCATAACGGTCCACTATGGTCGCCGCCTCCTGCACGTTGGCCTCAATGTCTCAAAGGCAACCCTGGGTGGTCCACAGGGTGATGTCATTGGCGTACAGCGCATGCTGTACACCGCTACAGCGCCCAGCCAGCGCCATCTGCTTTGGCCCAGCCAGCGCCATCTTGCCCAGCTGGGCCTGTAGGCGCGTCATAGCCAGATTGAATAAAAGCGGAGAGAGCACCGCGCGCTGTGGTGTACCCCTGGTTCCTAAATGAAAAGGGCCATGTTCCTTATCCTGGATTCGAATGTAAGATTGCCTGTCGGTCAAAAATTGCCGGATGTATTGAAAGGCGTTTCCGCCGCAGTTAGTTTGAGAGAGGTGGGTGAGAATGATCTCATGGGTAACGTTGTCGAATGCTCCCTTCAAATCCAAAACGAGTACGACCTTGTCGTTGTGAGGGCATTCGACGGGGTTGAGGACAGCCCGATTGCGTTTTAGCAGGACATCCTGTGCAGATCTGTGTGGACGAAACCCGAACATGGTTTCTGCGAAAAGATGTTTGGATTGCATGAAATCGGACAACCTGTCGCGTACCATCGTCTCCATGAGTTTGCCCACACAGGAAGTCAGAGAGATGGAGCGGAGGTTGTCCATGTTGATGGCCTTTCCGCAACCTGCTCTCGACGCAATAAATGTTTTACAATCCAATCCAATCCAGCTTTAGGAATGAAGGTGACCAGGGCGGTCTTCCAGTTGATGGGGAGTGGCACTTCCCCAAGTCAGATTGAGTTAAAAGTATGCCGGATTGGAGAGGTTGGCTGAAAATTTGACTAATTTTTTCCCGACCCGGAGCGGTGCCACGTTTCATCTCTGCTAGGACCGCCCTCAGGTCATAGAGCTGGAACGGTTGATCCAGCTCAATGTCCTCAGAGCCTGCATGAGAGTACGCCGGCCCGCGGGGGTCCTTGGTGGTGCATAAGTACTGGTCCCGGAGGTTGTGCGCCAACTGAGTTGTCTTGCCCTGAAAGCTGTTGTTGCTCTTTGGAGGTGTTTTGAGTTTCCGTGCGTGTTTGCGTTGTGGCGCGAAAAAGTCGCCACGTGTTCCGGCTTGACAAAGTGGCGGCAGTGACAGGTGTGCGCTGCATGCGTTGGCATTGACAACATTGTGCCAGAAACGCGACGCTGAAGCCATAGGCCGTCGGCGTTCGTTGTGTACATTGGCGTTGCGTTGACCACGTTTTACACTCCGATCATTTTAAGGAAACGAATTCCGCATAATGGCTCCTTGGGTCAGTGGACGCCTGAATCGTGCTTATAGGTACGTGGGGTGATGAGAGAGAGACGTGAGCTGCAGGCATTGACAAGGCTGTGCCAGAAACGCGGCACTGGTGCCAAAGGCCACCGGCGTTCATTGTATTCATTGGCGTTGGCATGGTCAACGTTTTACACTCCGATCATTTTAAGGAAAGGAAGGCGAGCGCGCGCAGCGAGGCACGCCAGCTGTGCGTAGTGACTTCACTTGCTCCTCGGGCATGCGGAGTATGGTCGTGCAAGAGCACGCGAAACGGCCAGACTGTGGGCAATGTAGCTACGCAACGATATATGGCTACGAGCACATGTTGCTTTCGCAATCCTCTAGGTTTTACCACAGCTAAACATCAGCCAATGTTTTATTGTAGTGTTGCAGAGCACAGCTCTTTGGCACCCGTTTCACCGCGTCGCCGCTGTTCGTTCGGCGTTCATTTTGTTCAATGGCGTTGGCGTTGACGTTTCATACTCCGATAATTTGAAGGAAAGGAAGCGCGCATAACTGGCTCCTGGCGTCAGTGGACGCCTGGATCGCGCTTTTGTGTTGTTGTTGCGGCCGCGAGAGCTGTTGCCTAGCTACCGTCGCACTGGACACCCGAACCGCACCATACAGGAAGGGAGGAAGTGGGAGTGAAAGAAAGAAAGAAAGGAAGAAAGAAAGAAAGAAAGAAAGAAAGAAAGAGAGAAAGAAAGGAAGAAAGAAAGAAAAAAGAGAAAGAAGGGCTGTAGTGAAGAAAATGAATATTGTATTTGAGGAAAGGAAATTAAGCACTAACTGTCTCGCATATCTCGGTGGAAACCCGTCCTCCGTTTGTAGGGGAAGGGAGGAAGTCGCAGTAAAAGAAGAAAGAGAAAGAGGGGCAGTAGTGAAGAAAATGAAAATTGTATTTGAGGAAAGGAAATTACGCAGTAACTGTCTCCCTCATCTCGGTGGCCACCCGTCATCCGTTTGTAGAGGAAGGGAGGAAGTTGGAGTTAATGAAGAAAGAGAAAGAGGGGCTGTAGTGAAGAAAATGAAAATTGTATTTCAGCAAAGGAAATCACGCAGAAACTGTTTCGCATATCTCGGTGGACACCCGTCGTCCGTTTTTAGAGGCTGGGAGGACGTGGGAGTGAAAGAAGAACCAGAAAGCGGGCCCGTAATGAAGAAAATGAAATTGAGGAAAGGAAATTACGGAGGAGGAGAGGCCACAGTTGGCACAGTTCCAGTGCAAGGACGGACACCGCGAGCATGAACGGACGCCGCGAGCACAGACGGAAACTGCGAGCATAAGCCATTTAAGGCGTTCGCCTTAAAAATAAGCTGTGGCTTAGGTCTGGTTAAACCTGGAGTGACGCGAGCGGAACACGCCGAGTCGGAGTGCAAAGTCAGTCTTTCGCTTCAGCGTTTCGCTGGGCGCTCCTTCATCTTCGTCACTGGGAGTGGATTCATAGTTACCGCGTAATTTCCTTTCATCAAATTCATTTTCTTCATCACGGCCGCTCTTTCTCTTTCTTCTTTCACTCCCGCTTCCTCCCTTCCTTACGGTGCAGTTCGGGTGTCCACCGCGGCGGTTACTAGGCAACGGCTGAATGTCGATGCGACCACGGCCGAGGTGCAAGCTCTTCGAAAGTGCGACCATATTGAAGCGGCGGAGCGGCTGGCGTAGCTACAGTAGTGTTGCTATCGCTACCAAAATTGGCAAGCTTCGGCCATGTGTGGAACACGACAGCGTCTTGCAGCTCTGCCAGGGAGTCTACGAAACGCGATCATCCGTTCGGCTCGAGGCCTTGCCCGTCGGAAAAATCGAAAATGTTTTTTTTCTGAGGAAAGGATATGATGCACTAAGTCTCACTTATCTTGGTGGACACCCGAACCGCGCATGATACGCGGCCCACGATTATTGTCGCCGGTTCCCCCGATTGTATGGTTCATACTCGTGGCCATGACTGCCCATCTGTTACATCTGAAGTGAAAGTTATAACTAGTCATTATTAGTCGCAAGTAATGACTAACTAGTCATTAACGAGCCACCTACTAATTATTCGTGACTAACTAGTAATTAACGAGTCATCAACTAATTAGTCATGACTATAGAGTCATTAACCAGCCATGAATAGTTTGTAATAAACTAATTAGTCATGACTAACTAGTCATTAACCAGACACGACTGGTTAGACATTACTAGTTTGTCGATAACGAGTCATGACTAGTTAGTCATAAACTAATCATGATTAGTCATTACTAACTCATTAACCAGTCGTCACTAAAATTAGTCATGGCTATTTAGTCATTAACCAATCATGACTAGCTAGCCATGAGGGGTTAGTCATGAGTCATGACTAACTTTGACTAAAAAATCCATGTCGCTCCATAGCCGCCTCAAGTGTGCCTAGGCCATCATCTCGTTGGTGGCTCTAATTCACAGATGCATAAACTGCAACAGCCAAAGTTGCGTGGAAGGGCTTCTGCCTCGAGCACTTTAGATCCTCAAAGTGCCCCCTCAATTATTTCATGTCGCCAGTTCCAATCACTGCCGCGAGCTGGGTTCTAACTTAACTGGTATGTTTATGCTGCGTGAAAAGCTGAATCATATGACACCATCCGGAACTTTTTGCGGCAAATGGTTGGCACGGTGCGATTGCTTCCGACGCGCGGTGCTCACAACTACTACGACGCCGACGGCTTTTCGACCTAACGAGCTGTAGACATGAACTTGATCAGGGTGGATGTTTGGGCGAGTTGGTTGCTCATGATGAAAAACTGTAGCGCTCGAGACGAGGACACAACGAAGACGACAACACATGCGCTATGAACTAGAAATGAACTTGATCAGGGTGGATGTTTGGGCGAGTTTGGATGTTGTCGTCTTCGTTGTGTCCTCGTCTCGAGCGCTACAGTTTTTCATCATGAGCTGTAGACGCTGTCGCGTAATGATCCTCTAAGCAACTTACATGCGTGCGAAAACGGGGTGAGGCTGTGTGACCACCTGACGGCGGTGGTGGTGAAAACATTTATTTAATCATAGGTTTTGGTTTGGTTTTGGTTTATGCGGTTTAACGTCCCAAAGCGACTCAAGCTATGAGAGACGCCGTAGTGAAGGGCTCCGGAAATTTCAACCACCTGGGGTTCTTTAACGTGCACTGACATCGCACAGTACACGGGCCTCTAGAATTTCTCCTCCAAAGAAATTCTAGCCGCCGCGGCCGGGATCGAACCCGCGTCTTTTGGGTCAGCAGCCGAGCACCATAACCACTGGGCCACCGCGGCGGCTTATTTAATCATAGGGAGAGGTGTTGGGGGTCGTGACCTGGAGGGTCACGCCCTTACAACCACTAGGTGGAATGCCTAGTCAGGCACCCCATTGGCGTTTGCCGCAGCCCGGGCGCGCTGTTATAAGGCCCTTTGGGCCTCGAGGGTGCAGCAACCGGACAGGGTAGCCTCCCAGTCCTCTCGGGTGCGGTTTTGGGATAGGGGGTAGGGATGGGTTCTGCTGGCAGGCCCACACAATGTGGTAGGTGTCAGACACCTCCCCACAGTGTGAGCACCGTCCGTGGAATTCAGGATTTAGATACTGTAGAGTTACCGGGCACAACATTGAGTTGGTGAGCAGGCGAAGGCGTACCCGCTCGTTGACCTTCCCCAGCCCTTTTCACGGGGTGGGAAGAGTTTGGTGCGTGGATATGTAATAATCGCACATTTCCTGAAAAGTGTAAATCGAATTGAAATCGAAGTCTTGGTCGGCGTCGGGTCCCGTGGGAAATGCCGGAGAGAAAGCGCGCGGGCGGCGGCGTCGGATGCCTCATTTCCGTGGATGCTTTGGTGACCTGGAGCCCAAACGAGACATCGGTGCGTGCGATCCGAGTCTCGGCTATAATTTTGGTAAATGCGATAAGCTAGGGGAGTAACCCACCCTTGCGTGACGTTTCGACAAGCCCCTCGCGAGTGGGTGATTATGTATTTGGAGGAGGTGTTAGAGGCTGTCAAAGCGATGGCAACCTCTTCTGCGTGAATTGCTGACTGGGCCTTGAAAGTAAGGGCGTCTACTGTTTTACCCTCGTGGACGATCGCGGCCGTGTACCATCCCCTGGGGTCCGCGCCGGACGCGTCCACGTAGAAGACTCCTGCTTTGTTCCGAAAATGGCGGTCCAAGGCTTCCGCCCGCGCCAGGCGCCTGCCATTATGATCGTCTTTGGACATTTGGTGGGGAGAGACCGCACGTGGAGGGCGCGTCTCTAGTGTACGGGAAGGTGGCATCTCTTCTATGTGAATTGAGTGTGCTGTATGTGAAGTCGGGCTAAACGGCGGCGACCGGACCCTGTCTTCGTGATTTGAGTGTATTGGTTGTTGCGCTGGGCCTCCCGATGCTCCCTAAAAGTGCTCACCATCCCCAGTGCCATAAGGCGGTTGGTAGAGGTAGGGACCGTGAGGTCCAGCGCTCGTTTCATGATTTTGCGGAAGATGACCTCGAGGGCATCCTCTTCCTGTTTCTGCGACCTGACGGCGCGTCGGCGCTCTCCAAGGTACCAAAGTCCCTGAACTCCTGTTTTGCCACGGCGCCGTTGTTAGGCGCGTTGCTAAGTATTACGTCACCGAAATGAGCCACGTGACTTAACCACGGTCAGCGGCTAGAGCTGCGTCTTGGGAGGTCGGTCGGAGCACAGCTATTGGTACGAGTTGGAAGTTCGTGTTGTGCAGGCGATGCGAGTGTAATTTGTTGAGAGTGGCTGCGGCGAGATCTGTTAATTCGGTGTTGAGTGTTATCGGATGTGCGTTAATGTGATGCGGACAGCGTAGTTGCAGTATTTCACGCGATACTGACATTGTAGTCCCTCCATCGTCAACATCCGTGAATTCATCGTCGAAGTATAGCGCTCCTAGCTGTGCCGGAGGCTCGAAAGGCCAGGAACCGGGTGGGCGCAGTGCGTCGCTTTAGAAGTTTGTCTTGGGTGTTCGCTAACTCATTTAATGCGCCTAATAGCGTCGCCGAATAGTGTGCTCGCAACGCAGTTGTAGCTTGCCTAACTTGTGAAATTCGCCGTAGCGTTCGCTCCGCGAACAACGGGCCCCGAGATTCTCCGAACAAAGCAGCGATATGTCCTCAGCGGCCCAAGGGTTTCTTCGGCAGGTAGTCTGCTCAATGTGGGCCTGCGAGCGTTCGAGTGCGTGTAGGTGCGTGTAGGTCGCTATATGTGGTGATCGCGAGGTCATTTTTTTTTTGATAACCTGATAATATCGTGTCGCTTCCGAAGCGAAATGTCGTAGGGCGTTCGATAAACGCTGAATTTTTTCACGATGAAGAGATCGCGTCGGTACACTGGTGACAACGTTGCGAGTTGTGTGCATGAGTGTGGACTTTAAAAACAAAACGTCGCGAGCGTTCGAGAAACGCTGAGTGTTTTCACAGTGAAGGGATCGCATTGGCTGCGCTGGTGACTACGTTGAGAGTTGTGTGCCTGAGTGTGGACTTTGCGAAACATTGCAGTGAAAGGTGATGCGATAGTGTCTTCGGGTTGTGACATTTGGTGAATGTGCCGTGTGAGTGAGAACTTTTGCCATTGACTGTCTGCGCGGAGCCGTGTTGACGAGGTGTGAGCGGATGGAAGTTGACGGAGCTCCTGCTTGACCACCTTGCGCGATAAGGTAAGCTAGCATCGCTTTGACGTAGAAGTACTGCAGAGTCGCCTACTAAAAGCTGCGTTTACCGTTCGTACAAATCGCTAGCACCTGGTCTATTCCTCAGGCGTTACGTTTAATTTGGTGTAGTACTTGACGGCGTGTCCGCTTAATCGGCGTTTAACGACTGTCGTGAGCGTTAAAATGAAGTACTATAATCAAGGCACGGTTACATCGAGTTGCGGTATGTTTAGTGCGTTTCTTTGCATTTACTGCCTTTCTCTGTGTCAAAACTATGGTACGCATACAGAAACACGGACGTTTTTGTGATTGGGTGTCCTTTTTCTGTCTCTTGGTCTTGCGTTGTTACAGATATTGAACGGCCGTACTTGCGTAGTGAATGCACTTGCAGCTTTTTTTCTCAGAACGTGCGTTATTACACAGAGTGAAGCCTACAGTGTGGACATTTTCGGAAATTTTATTAATTGATATGGGGGCAGTGTTTCTTATGAAAGCGCTTTCGTTGTGCAGCATGTAAGGTATAGCGGTGGAATATTACGATGCGGCGCTTATGGTTGTCGGGCATTTATGCTGCAGAAACGTATTGGTTGTTCCGGGGTGTTATTGCTTCTCACAATTTTTCTGCGTCGTGATGTTCTGTTGAAACGGCTGCCGCGTGAAACTGCGCATTTGTCTCAGGCTATGTGCGTCCGGTCGTGCCCGTAATTTTATTGCGAAAGCAATACTACTCGCACTTTCAAGCGTTCGCTTGACCCGGCCGCAGTTACGTTTGACCTTTACCGGAGTGAATGGGCGACCAACTCGCTCCTTCAGATAGCCCGGCTGACGGTTACGTCACGCCGCGCACCTGTGGTGTTACTGCCGCTGTGAAGTCACACCAGCTGTTGATTATGGGCGACCAACACGCTCCTTCAGAGAGCCTGGCTGCAGTAACGGTGTGTGTTTGCCGCGCTGCGCACCTGTGGCGCTACTGCCGCTGTGATGTCGTACCAGCTTAAGGGCGTACGCTGTTGGGCTAGTCGGTCAATCATGGTTAATAAAAGGGGTACTGCGCACAAAAAGACAAGGGCAGGAAGGTAACACAACAAGCGCAGATATTTTTTTTGTTGTTGAAACATGACAGTTTGAAAGATAAACACAAAAGAAAGGGCCCACGGTAGAAAGGTACCAGCTGTAGATTATGCTTTCTCTCAGTCGCAACAAGATCAAAAACAAAATATAACAACAATTACCGAAGAAGCTTTGAGTCGTCGCGCACCGGCGGCCGGTAGCCACGCGTTACCTGAAGACGCGGCGCAGTGCGTTTCAAGACGCTTTCAGTCGTTGCGCAGCGGCGCCCGGTAGCCACGCGTGACCTGTAGACGCGGCGCACTGCGTTCCTTCAGTTGGAAGCGCTGCGCTTTTGCTTTCGCAACCTACCAGGCTTAACCAAATCTAAGCCCCCGCCAATTTGTTGTTTCGCGAGATCTCGTTCGGTCGAAAAGCCGTCAGCGTCGTAGTTGTTGTGAGCACCGCGCGTCGGAAAACGTATCACGCCAACGCAGAACGTTCGGGATTGTGTCATATGATTCACCGTTTTGTGCAGCAAAAACTCACAAGTTAGAGCATAGCTCACGGCAGCGACTCGAAACGGCGACCTATAATCCGGGGAATCGGCGTCCAGTAATCGAGGGCTGCGTATTATGCGTGTTCTGGGTGTCCACCAGGACAAATGATACTGTTACTGCGTCCAGTCGGTTCCTCAAGAAAACAATGTTCGGTTTGTCCAACGGGCAACGCGTCGAGCCGAATGGGCGTTGGCGTCCCCTGGACTCACTGGCAGCTCTGAAAGACACTCGCGTTCCATAAAGGCTAAGCATAAGCGTCCTCCGAATTAGGCGAAAGCCTTTAATGGCTCATGCTGTCGTTAGCAATCCGTGTCGACAGCCGTGTCTGTGTCCGTGTGTCCGCGTTTTGACGGGTGTCCACCGAGGTATGTGACAGTTACTGAGTAATTTCCTTTCCTCAAATACAATTTTCAGTTTCTTCAGTACGGCCCCTCTTTCTTCTTTCACTGCCACTTCCACCCTTCCTGTACGGTGCGGTTAAGGTGTCCGCCGAGATGACTGAGAATAACAGCGCCATTTCCTTTCCTCAAAAAGCGCTGCGTTCAAAGGGCAAGGCATCGCGCCGAACGGATGGGGGCGTTCCGTGGACTACGTGGCAGCGCTACAACATGCTGTCGCGTTCCGCTCCTAAAGGCGAAGCTTAAGCACCATTAATTAGCAGTAAATTAATGCTGAGTGATTAATCATTAATTAGTCATTCATTAGAATTCTGTCATTACTTTGTCATCAATTATGTGTGACGTCATCCAGTGCGGACGTCACCAGTGTCACATAGGCAAAGTGGTGCGGAAAACGCTTTCGCATCTACGCACTTTAGACAGTCAAAGTGCCCCTGTATTTTTTATTTGTAGTTCGCGCTTTCTGGAATTTAGTGTTATTTCATTATTTTGTGCGCGCAATCGCGGAGTCGATATCGTGAAATATGGAAGGCCTTTTTTAAGCATGAAATGCTTTTAGCTCCCGTTGTCGGCACTGGGGTGACGTCACGCCGAGACCGAGAGCCAACATCCGGGCACTGAATCCCACTCATCCGGGCACTGAAACGAGAACATCCGGGCACCGTACGAGATTTCACGAAATTTAACGAGACACTCTAAGCCCTCCTACAGGACCGACATACAAGCGCCGGTAGCTTCGCGCCGAACGGGTGGTGGCGTTCCTCCCTTCCTTTACGGTGCGTTTCGGGTGTCCACCGAGATGATAGAGAATTACTGCGCCATTTCCTTTCCTCAAAAAGCGTCGCGTTCGAAGGGCATCGCGCCGAACGGGTGGTGGCGTTCCGTGGACTGCCTGGCAGCGCTACAACACGCTGTGGCGTTCCACTCCTAAAGGCGAAGCTTAAGCGTAATTAATTAGCAGTTAATTAGTATTTTGTCATTAATCAGAAATTAGTCACGAGTTAGTAATTTTTCATTACTTCGTCATCAATTATGTGTGACGTAATCCAGTGGTGAGGTCACCAGTGTCACATAGGCAAAGTGTTGCGGACAACGCTTTCGCCTCTACGCACTTTAGACAGTTTCGAACGCGCTGCATACACATTCTTGTCAGGCCTGCGTCTCGTCATGTCCGCGTACGCTTCTGCATCGTTCTGCATTTCATGCTTACCCTACTCTCGGTTACGGGGGAGGCACAGATTTTTTTAGGTGGCGTTTATGTTGACACACTTTGGGCTTTCGACGCATGAGGGCTTCCCACGGTTCGAGTTCTAGCAGGTTATAGACGGTGGAAAGGGGTTGGGGGCTAGCGGAGAAAGTGCTAGCGCTTAAGTATAAATCGATGTCGTATTCGCCAGTATTCAGGCGAAAGCCTTCAATGTCTCATACTGTCGTTAGCAGGCGTGTCAGCAGAAGTGTCCGCGTTTCGGTTACGTGCCTTATGTGGGCAAATGCCAATCATTACTTAACCGATTGCATTCGAATGATATCGGAACACGATTTAAGGCATTCTATGATAATTGCATGATAATCAATGGGTAATTGAGTAATAATAGTAAACAATTAGCGCAAATAACATTTCTAGTAAAACCGCATAAATAAAACTTAGTAAGAAATTGGTCGAGTTGGGGAATGGAATCAGGGTCTCCGGAGTGCGAGACGAGCACGGTAACAACGCCGCCATGCCAGTTCGGTGGTTTGGAATGAACAAAGGCGCGTCTAGTGAATACGATGTATTCGTTCACTTCCATCTTCCTCCATTCCTTTTGTGGCGAGGTTTTGCAAAGACGGCTTGTGTTGGATGCATAATCCGTGTTCAAAGAAAGGTTTGCTCCCCTTTGACAGTGCTCATTCGAAGCTTGTGAAGCGGGCAATTGTTTCGAACTCCTTGCAAGCGTCTTTGAACAAATCATGCCCCCTTATGGTCTCGTCCAGTTTCAGTGCTCAAGTTCAGCGGTTAAAAGAAGCAGAATACCGCTCTTGTATGGTTACTTCCGTGTGTGAAGCCATACTGCAGAAGCTGAAGCAAGGTCCTAAAAGCAGAGATCCAGTTTCACGCAACTGTGTGGCAGTAATACCGTATATCCACAAGGTTTCACACAACCTTAAAAAAATAGCAGGCAGACATAATGTTCAGCTCGCATTCTCAGCCCCCTGCAAACTTTCTAAGCTTTGCGCAATGAGTAACGGGAAAAAACAACCGGCTTGTACTGTGAAACATCAAAAAAAGTTCACACGGTGCAGGACGCGGTTTTTTTTACCACATTCCGTTAAGTTGCGGGCTCAGCTACATTGGCCAAACTGGTCGATGTTTTAATGAGCGCGCCAGCGAGCACTGCCGGAATCTGCGGAATAACGAAGCAAGCTTCCTAGTGGATCATTGCAAAGCCTGCAGGGGTTGCCGTCCGGAGTTCGAGAAAACTATTATGCGAAGCATACTACTTTAGCTACCACTTCAGCCCTTCACCGTGGTTATGCGCCTCCAAATCACGTGATACATGACGTCACACCACGTGACACGATGACGTCACGACAGTAGAGAAACGGGGGCCCATCTCGCGCCGTCGCTGTGGTTGTGCGCCTCCAAATCACGTGATACATGACGTCACACCATGTGACACGATGACGTCACGGCAGTGGAGAAACGGGGGCCCACCTCGCGCCGTCGCTGTGGTTGTGCGCCTCCAAATCACGTGATACATGACGTCACACCACGTGGCACGATGACGTCACGACAGTAGAGAAACGGGGGCCCACCTCGCGCCGTCGCTGTGGTTGTGCGCCTCCAAATCACGTGATACATGACGTCACACCACGTGACTTGATGACGTCACGACAGTGAGAAACGGGGGCCCACCTCGCGCCGTCGCTGTGGTTGTGCGCCTCCAAATTACGCGACACGATGATGCTTCGCATTCTCCAGGCTTAACCAAGTTAAGCCTCAGCCATTTTTTTTAAGGAGTGGGAAGGACAGATTTGAGAGAGAGGTGGTCGAAGCCTTTTACATCAGGAAAGAAGGGAGCAGATGCGTCAGCAAGCCATCCATTACGCTTAGCAACGAGGAGTACACTTTTCTAGAATGTTTTTTGTAGGCTCTTCGTTTTGTTTTGTTGTGCACGCTCTTTCCTTTGGCGTTGGTTGCAATTTTTGACGATTTTTTGACGATGTCCGGTTGTTTGCGCGGTTTTTGTTCTCGTTTTTTTACACATTTGACGCTGACCTTGGTCTGAGCTCCGCGTTCATCCTTTTTCATGTTTCTTGTTGGTCATCGGTTATCATTCATATGGCTGCTGGTTGTTCGGTTCCAATTTTTTCTCGTTTTTATACCTTTGACGCTAACTTTGGTCTCAGCTTCGTGTCCATCTTTTTTCATGTTTCTGGTTGGTCATCGGTTATCATTCATGTGGCTGCTGGTTGTTCGTTTCCAATTATAAGGTTTGCACTCTACATCCATTTCAACCTTTTTGTACTTTTGACACTGCTTTGGTCTTAACGCTTCATTCTTCACCTTTTTTCCACGTTTCTTGTTGGTCATCTCGTATCACTCATGAGTGTGTATCGTTTTTGGTGTTTAAGAGTTGCTTGGCCATGAACGTTTTAGTGTTGTTTGCTATACATTTGTTTGGTTTTTTTAACCATGATAGTATGTTACGTGGTTGCTATCGCGCTTCATGTGTTAGATATCTTACAGTGATCTTTTCTACTGCCTGTGCGTGATTACAGGGATGTTAGGGCGTGTTGGCCAACATGGTTTGGTGCGAAATAAAATTCAGTTGCAAGTTAGCGATGGTCCTGTCGTGTTTGTCTCTTTTGTCCAGGTCTTTTGCGCCGTTTTCCTGTTGAACTACAGGTTACGCGTGGCTACCGGCCGCCGCTGCGCGACAACTCGACTTGGTAGCCCATCTCTCACCCTGGTGTGACGTTGTTGATGATTTGCGGGGTCGCAGCGGAGCTCCAGAGCAAGATGACCAGCGTGGCAGGCTTCTAGCTCCGAACAGCCCGTGCCGTGCGTCCGCTCCGAGCACGGGCTGTCCATCTTTATATTCCTCTATCGCGGGCTGGTAACCCCTTTCTCAGCGCCAGCGCTTTATAGCGTCGCCGGGCGCTAGAGGGCCCCCCGCCTAGACGGAACCAACGTTTTTAGATCCCTTTCAGTTTGAAAGCTGCGGTGCGCGGATTGTCGCCTTTCCGTTTCCTTCCGTGCGGTGGCGCTCGCCACGCTGTTTGCCCGACCAGCGTGGCCCTTCGCGTCTACGCCATGGTCACCGCCGCCTGATTTGGAGCAGCCAGCAGATATCAGCATGGAAGATGTCAGCTGTCCTGTGCCAGTTGTTGGCAGTGACGCTTATCTTACAGTATACAAAAGCTTCAAGCAAGGGTGCTTAAAGCATCCCATTGAAAAGATGCTAGAGTTTACCAACATTGTAAACAAAGCAATCCCGATTTATTTGAAGGAAGGTCCCGTTTTTGAAAGGGACGTTTCTTGGGAGCTGCTAGACGAGCTTGAATTGCAAAACCTTGTTCGGCTTGGATGTGCAGAGCATATGGCCACTTTTACATGCCAAGTGCTGCATTTTGTCATAGTGACACGCATCCACTTCTAGGCGAGAGACGTGAACCGTCGGCTAGAGAACAGAGAAATATTGTCATTGCAAATAAAAAAGCTCGCCTTCAAGTAGCCATTCCCTCCGTGCTTCCGACTTAGTGTGTCTGCATTTAATGCTTGTCTGTGTTCAATGAAATTAACATTCTAAAAATGAAAGTGCAGTACGCTGCTCCTGTCTGTGCTATCATTGCAAATAAAAAGCTCTTCTATAGTTATTCCCTCCCTGCATCCAGCTAAGTGTGTCTGCATTTATACTTGTGTTATCTGAAATTGGAATTCTAAAGAACATGCAAAATGCTGCTCGCATGTGCGGTGCTTCGTTGATAATATAGCGCGGAATTTCGTGACTGATCTAGAAGCGGAACATCGCTAGTTTTATCCTTTCATTAATGTTTCGTGCATTC
This sequence comes from Amblyomma mixtum, assembly GCF_055824585.1. Lineage (NCBI taxonomy): Eukaryota > Metazoa > Arthropoda > Arachnida > Ixodida > Ixodidae > Amblyomma > Amblyomma mixtum. The sequence continues at coordinate 182,927,943 of NC_143016.1, read as the reverse complement.
TCCCGAAGAAATATTGATAGCTCTACTCCAACATACGCATATCATCAGCGCTAAACGTCGCAAACGTGATGCGATAAAGCGCAATGCAAACGATTGGTTTTTTGCGAACTGGCATCAGCCTGCTCTTTATCTCACCCTTACTAGCCAGGTGAAACATTTCTTTAACCATGAGGCTGAAGTTTTGAACGTGACAGCTCCAAAAGTACAGCAAATTTGAGTTCGACGTGTTCGCTCCCAATGTTATCGCGGATGAGAACAGGCTGTCACAGCAACTGCCAAGCGCGAGCGCTCCGGCGCCTCCGGGCCGACAGCGACAGCAGCGCCGCGTGGTGAGTGGAAGCGGACGGGGGCCGCTTTCTCGGGCGCGGCGCTGGGGAGCTTGCAAACTGAAAGGGATCTAAAAACGTTGGACGGAACGGCGAAATATACGCGCCGACGGGGCAGAGATGGAGTAGCCACGGCGGCAAGCAGGTCTGCAGGTGGGCGCGCAACATCGCAACATCGCAAACCCGAGGTATGCGGGTTTGAGTCGATCGAGAGAGACGACCTCTTTACGACCATCGAGCAAGATTGTCGCCGACTTTGTCGTCTTGTTGAGGACGCCTAGGCCTAGGAGGCCTAGGCGTAGGCCTAGGAGCACCATATGGAGGTGGTCTACCCAGTGCTCGCGATCCAGGCGCGCAGTGAGGGCAGCCTTGAGCTGGCGATGGAGCCGCTCACCGTGCCGTTGGCACAGGGATGGTATAATGTGGTGCGGCAGTGTTTAGTGCCGAGTGGCCGGGTGATCGAAGTAAAAAGAGCGCATTCGAACTGGCGGCCGCGATCCGTGGTAACAATGCCGGGGCAGCCGAAGCGGGAAACCCACGTCGAAACGAAGGCTCTGGCAACTGTTTCCGCAGTAATGTCCGGAATTGGCGCGGCTTCGGGCCATCGGGTGAAGCGGCCGACCATCGTCAGAATATACTTGTAGCCCTGAGAGGGGGGAAGCGGACCAACAAGGTCAAGATGAATATGGACAAAGCGTGATCCAGGCGGCAGGAAAGACTGAGGGGGAGTCTTGGTATGGGGTGTCACTTTGGCGGACTGGCAAGCGAAGCACGAGCGGGCTCACTGGCGAACGTCGGTGTTAATGTTCGGCCACACGTACCGCTGTGTAACGAGGCGCTCCGTCGTGCGAATGCTAGGATGGAATATGTCGTGAAGGGTATAGAAAATGGCACGACGAAAGGCCTCCGGGATGAACGGTCGCGGTAGAGCCGATGACATGTCGAACCAGAGCGATCCGGGCACGAAGGGATGAGGCCCTAGCTGCAGATGGAGGGCTCGGGGGTGGTCACGCAGGGCGGGCAGCTCAGGGTCGTGAAGCTGCGTCCGGGCCAGGGACGGCCAGTACACAGCAGGGTAAGACACGCCGATGGTGGTAATGCGTGAAAGTGCATCAGCTTCCTTGTTGTCAGTGCCTTCGATATGTCGAATATCGGTTGTGAACTCCGATATGTAGGCCAGCAGACGAAGTTCACGGCGACGTACTTCCAAGAGTTCGTACGGAACACATACACGAGAGGCTTATGGTCCGTGAGAACGTAAAAAGGCTGCCCCTCCAAGAAGTGGTGATAGTTCTGGATGGTGGAGTAGGTGGGAGGCAGCTCACGGCCAAATACGCTGTAGCGAGTCTCAGCAGGCTGGATCTTCCGAGAGAAGAAACCCAGTGGGTGCCACTCGGAGTCAATCTTCTGCTGGAGAATCGCACCAATGGCCACGCTGGAAGCCCCACCATGATGCGAATGGGCGTGGAAGTCCTAGGGTGGATGAGGACTATTGTATCGGTGAGGGCTTGTTTTGCAGCCTTGAAATCGGCTTGAGCTTCGGGAGACCAGGAAATCGCGGAGGATGAGGACTTGGTGGTGCGGAGAAGGTCAGTCAGGGGGTGAAGAAGCTCGGCTCAGTGTGAGACAAAGCGCCGTGATAAATTCACTAGGCCCAGGAACTCACGGAGCTTGCGTAGGGACGTGAGAAGGCAATGGACGAATTCCCAGCGCCGAGATGTGGTGGCCCAAGAATTCGAGCTCAGAAGAGGCGAAAACAGATTTCTGGGCATTGACAACCAAGCCAGACTCTTGGAGGCGTTGAAAGAGTTCCTGGAGAACACTCTCGTGGTCCTGTGGAGTACGACTCGCGAAGAGGATGTCGTCGATGTATGCAAATACCACCGGGAGTCCACGCGTTCCTTCAGCAATGAATCTTTGGAAAGTTTGAGCTGCGTTGCGTAGCCCAAAAGGCATGCGCACGTACTCAAACAGTCCGCAGGGTGTAGTGAGGGCCGTCTTCGGAATATCGGCCGGCTCAACAGGGATTTGGTGGTACGCTCTGAGAAGGTCCACTTTACTAAAGATCTTGCAGCCGTCCAGATGTCCAGTTAAGTCTTGGATGTGTGGAAGGAGATAGCTGTCGTGGACCGTGTGAGCGTTGAGAGCCAGGTAGTCGCCGCACGGACGCCAGTCACCCGGGTCTTTCTTGGGCTCCAGATGGAGTGGTGTCCCAAGTGCTGGATGAACGGCGAATAATACCCAACTAGAGCATGTGGTCGAATTCCCGTTTTGCAATAGCCAGACGCTCCCTGAAGACGCGGCGCGATCGAGCTGCAACAGGTGGACCACGCGTGACAATGTGGTGGGTTATACCGTGCTTGGGTGGCTGATGGAGATTACACGGCCTCGTGGCCTCAGGAAAGTCTGCGAGGACTTGGGCGTACGGGCTTGACGGAAGCACAGTTCGGATGCCAGTGGAAGCGACAGCCGATATAACGCCAGTGATGGAAAGGCGCGTCTTGCTGTCGAGGAGACGATGGTGACGCATGCTGACATACAGATCAAAATGCGTCAGGAAGTCGGACCCGAGGATGGGTTGATGTACATCGGCGACGATGAAGACCCATCGAAACGTGCGCCGCAGGCCAATGTCCAGAGTGAGGGATCGGCGACCATACGTTGCGATGGAGGTTGAGTTGGCCGCACGGAGAATAGGTCCATGTGACTTGGAAGCACGGTCTGCCTTGAAGGACGGCAGTACGCTGACTCGGCACCAGTGTCGACGAGGAAACGCAGGTCAGAAATGCGATCCATGACGACGAAAAGGCGGCCAGGCTCAAGAGTGAGGTCTCACGGCGCCGTCAGTGATCTCGCGGCGTGTTTCCCGACCAGTTGCATGGTGGAGTGCAGTGGCGAGTGTGGCTCTGGAAAGTTCGGTGACACTAGCAGAGACGCGGACTGCGAGGACTGGACGATGCGGACCACTCGGCGAAGACGACCGGCGGCGAGATGTTGAGGATAAACCGTGCGAGGCATGAGACAACGTCCGAAGGGCATCGATAGAAGCGGCCAGCTGATCGATCCGGGCCTCTAACCGTGAAATGACGGAGGTATCCGGTGAAGAAGAGAGGGCGGCGACGGAAGGAGAAGTCGCGTCGTGGTGGTGGTGAAAACTTTTTAATAAACAACAGGAGAGTTTGCAGACCAAAAATGGCCCTTTACATAGGTGGAGTCCTTAGTCCGGGACCCCGCTGGACGAGGCCGCTACTCGCGCCCGTTGGACTAGAGCCCTTTGAGACTCCAGCCCCGAGCAGTTGAGCAGGGCTGCCTCCCATGCCTCTCGGGAAGGGGAAGGATTGGGGGGAAGGGAAGGATTCTTTTGACACGCCCAAACCATGTGGAAGGTATCGGAAACTTCCCCACAGTGAGGGCAGCGCCCATCAATTTTGGGGTCGAAATGTTTCACTATTGCAGGACACAACAGAGTGTTGGTCTGCAAGCGCCTCAGAGTTCGCTCATCAGCTTTACTCAGGCCCTTAGCAGGGACCGGGAAAAGACGATGGCGTTCGCAATAGTCGTCCAGAATTTCTCTGAACCGCAGAAGCGGTTGCACAATCTCCGAGCCGGAAGAGCCTGGGTGAGGTGCCCGGTAGGTAAGCGCTCGGGCAGCCGCGTCCGCAGCCTCATTACCTCTAACGCCCTGATGGCCTGGAGTCCAAACTATGCGTTTGGGCGAAGGGTCCGATTCCCTCACTGCGCGCTTTAATATACTCCAGGCTAAAGGTGAAATCTCGCCAGCCAGGTAGTGTTGACAGGCTCGACGCGAATCTGTCACGATTACCTTCGAATTCAAGTCCGAGGCGGCAAGCGCAATGGCTACTTCCTCAGCCTGTGCTGAATTTCGAGCTCGAAAGGAGAGCCCGTTAACGCATTGATCCTGGTGAACTACTGCGGCCGTGTAAAATCCATTGGGCGACGGCCCTGCCACGTCAACGTAGTATACACCCTGTTTGGATCCGTGTTGGTGTTCGAGGGCCCGAGCGCGCGCCTCTCGTCTGCCTTCGTGTGTATGTGCGTCCATGTTGCGCGGGAGTGGAGGTACCCAGAGCTTGTGACGCCATAGCTCCGGAATCCGACACGTCTCCTCTGGAGTGCACTCGTGTTGGATGTGCAAGCGGTCTAGCAGGCGGCGCCCGGATGCCGTCTGCGAGAGTCGCGTATATTGGTTCACGAGGTGGGCCTCTCGTAACTCCTGGTAGGAGTTGATCACTCCCAACGCCGACAACTTAGCATTGGAGGTGGCCACAGGGAGGCCCAGTGCTCGCTTTGTAGCCTTTCTAACGATGGTGTCGATTCTTATTTCTTGTTGTTTCGTAGTGCGAAGGTAGGGAGCGGAGTAGAGGATCCTGCTGGTCACGAAGGCATGGGCGAGCCGAAGCGCGTCCCTGCCTCGCAACCCGCCGCGCTTGTTAGAAACGCGATGGATCATGCGTCCGACCTGTTCGCCTACGCGCTTGAGTTTGGCAATAGTGGATTCCGGGCTGAGCCTGTTATGGATGAACAGACCTAGTATGCGGAGCTCCCCGACCTCTTTGATGGGGCCTCCCGTCAGAGAGATTTGCAAACTCGTGTTGTCCTTAGGATCGGATCTGATGTGCAGAAGTTCCGATTTTGCGGGAGCACATTGGAGACCACAGCCGATAGCGTAGCTATCGGTTATGGTGGCGGCCCGCTGAAGGCGGTCCTCCATGTCCCCAAGGCTCCCTTCGGTGGTCCAAATTGTTATGTCGTCCGCGTATAGTGCGTGATGAATGCCTTCCACCCGGGCCAATTGGTGGGGAAGCTGCATCATGGCAATGTTGAAGAGAAGTGGCGACAAGACCGCCCCTTGGGGTGTACCCCGTGTACCCATCGTGTATGGTCCGTATTCGTCATCCTCAATCTTGAGGAAGGCCTGACGCTTCGAGAGAAAGTCTCTTACATATGTGAATGCCTTGCGCCCACAATCAGTGGTACTCAAGTTAGCCAAGATGCTGCTATGACGAACGTTGTCAAAGGCCCCCTTAAGATCAAGGGCAAGGATGGCCTTGTCGTTGTGGCGCATGGCAGTGGGTCGTATTATGTAGCGGTGTAACTGGAGGAGGACGTCCTGCGCAGACATATGCGGTCGGAACCCGAACATAGTGTCTGCAAAGAGGCCCTTGGTCTCTATGTGTGGAGAGAGGCGATCCCTAACCATCGTCTCCATAAGCTTGCCCACACAAGAGGTTAGTGAGATGGGCCTCAGGTTGTCGGTATTCACTGGCTTGCCTGGCTTAGGGATGAAAGTGACCAAGGAGGTCTTCCATTCGGGAGGGAGTGGACGCCCGTCCCAAATCTGGTTAATGTACCCTAGCAGGTGGAGGTAGGCCGAATCTGGGAGGTTGGCCAACAGATTGACTGTTATGCGATCCCGACCCGGAGCCGTACCTCGCCGCATTTTAGCTAAAGCCGCCTTAAGGTCGTGTAACTCAAAAGGGGCATCAATGTCGGGATTTGGCTTTCCCGCGTACTCGTACTCGGGCCCAACTGGGTCCTCTATGCGGCAGAGATATCTGTCGCACAGGGTGTCCGCGAGTTGAGCCGTCGTACCGTGGTACCCGTGCAAAGCCCGCCGGAGCTGTCTTTGCGTCTCCCCTCTCGTTTGAGTGGGGTCGATGAGACTGCGAAAGAAGCGCCATGTTCCTCTCGAGCTCATCTGACGCGCTGCCGAATTACACTTCTCTATCCAGTTTGAATCGGTGAGCTGGGCAGCATACGCCGCAGCCTGCTCCGTGAGGTCGACAATGCGAGCCTTAAGTTTGCGATTCAGCTTTTGCTTCTTCCACCGTTTGGTAAGACTCCGGCGAGCCTCCCACAAGTGCAGGAGGTGATTGTCCACTGCAGGGATCTCTTCAGTGGTCTGAAGTGTCGTGACGTGTTGTCTTTGTATTGTGTCTAATTGCTGTGCCCACTCCGCATATCCGCCGGAAAAGAGCACGGGAGGTATCTCTTTTGTTCGAAACTTATGCCAATCGGTCAATTTAGTGTGGCCCCACTTTTTGCGAGCCGCCTTCGCCAGAAGAGTGACCCGGAGAAGGCAGTGATCGCTACCAAGAGTCTCTCCCAGGTTCTCCCAGGTAGCGTCTCTGGTGTTCGTAACGAGAGTCAGGTCAGGGCATGTGTCTCGCGTAACCGAGTTGTCCACACGTGTGGGACAACACGGATCCGTGAGGAGTGTAAGACGAAGTGTGGAGATGAGCTCCGCCAGCTTGCGTCCTCTGACCTTCTCAAAGTGGTAGCCCCAATGTAGGCTTGGAGCATTGAAGTCCCCAACGATCACTAGAGGTTCCTTGTCAGCCGATTTGAGCGCGCGGTAGAAGATTTCGTTGAAGGTCACGCGCGGCTTATGCGGGGGGCAGTAAATGTTAAAGGTGCACTGAAGAGGAATCTGAACTTGTCTTTTTGCCGCGGGAACTCGATCTACACGTTCCTAGCATTCTTAGAAGCTGCCACTTATTGCCCTGTGTGGCCGATTTCCCAAATTAAATCGAATTAACGTCCGGCTCCCGCCCTTTTTTTTGAATACTGCCTCGTACGATGGGCGGAGTCGACCAACGCGTGGAGTGCCTTTCACCCAGTCCCGTGGCGGCTTGCCGCTCTGCCACCGGCGGAGTAATACGTAGTAGTCCGTAGTAACAAATAGTCCGCGCGTATTTTTATTTCTGCAGGCTTCTTTTGCGGCTATATTATCTCCGAATGAAACAATTTATTCATGGAAACCTAAAAAACAAAATAAAGCGAAAGCAAAGCCTCCATGGAGCTGGCTGAAAGTAACTTCACGCGTTGGTCGACTCCGCCCATCGTACGAGGCAGAATTCAAAAAAAAGGGCGGGAGCCGGACGTTAATTCGATTTAATTAAGGAAATCGGCAATACAGGGCAATAAGTTGCAGTTTCTAAGAATGCTAGGAACGTGTAGATCGAGTTCCCGCGGCAAAAAGACAAGTTCAGAATCCTCTTCAGTGCACCTTTAAGGGCATGTATTGATGGGTCGCGGCGCTTGAGCGGCAGGACCTTGACCATACTGTATTCCTGTTCAGTCTCCAGTTCGAGGTCTACTGGGACTGCGGTGTACGCTTTGTTCACCAGGATGCACGTTGTAGGACCGCCTTGAAACGAGCTATACCCTGTGAATTTAGCATCTGCGCCGGGTTCCTGAAGAGCTAGGAGCGCCGGTGCGGTACCGAGAGACTGCAGGTAGAGCTGGAGGTGTGACCGTTTTTTCCAGCTCCGTAGACCCCTGCAGTTCCATTGTATGATCTCGAATTGCTGCGAATTGTTGTTGGCTTTCCGCTGGGGTCGGCTAGCCATCGTGAACGTGATTATTTAATTTTGGGGGCCAGGTCCCACCCCCGAAGGTGATGGGGCCTCAGGCAGAGGCACCAGCACGTCCGGAGAGAGAGCGGCCGGAATGTTTTCTAGTGAGCCTGTGGCCTGGCGAAGGACCACCTTCCGCCTGCGGAGGTCTGGTCGCGGAGACCGCGAGCGGGAGCGGCTTTGACTGAGTTGAGCTCCAATTTGGTCCTGAACGACAGAGAGAGCTGTCTCAGCAACCTGTGCCACTATAGCAGGCATGATTTTTGCCAATTCGGCCTGAAGAAGTTGCTGAATGGAGCCCCGGACCGCTTCCATGATTTTACCTGGCAGAGCATCAATTTCGCTCTCCATGTTGTACAGGCGGCTCTCCACCATTGGCAGCCTACCAACCACTGTGCTGGCCGACTGTTGCGACACGCTTGTCAGCCCAGATGCGACCGAGGCACTCTCATCTCGGTCCTCCGGCTCGGCTAGTTCTATAGGCTCGGAAGGACCAGCTTGAGGTTCTTTACGTCCCTCTAACTTAGCCTCCAGCTCCTGAATTTTCCGCACTAGGAATTCTGTTTGGCGCCTGAGTTCAACATTTTGCCTCTGTAGGGCGGCTTCCGTAGGAGAGAGGGAGGGAGAAAAAGGCCCGGAGGCAGCCCTAGCCCAATCGCTCACCTTGTTTTGGGCGGTCGCTAGAGGCGGGAAATCCCCAGCGCTGAAGTTCGGCGACCTCGCCTGGGTACCGGACTTCACAGCCGTCTTGACATGACCGGACTTGCCCGGCGCAGAAGTGGACTTGCTGTCCTTGGCATTGGTGGGCGGAGCTTGCTTCTGAGCCGACTTCCACTTGCTTTGACTCCGTGATGGTCCCGGCTTGATCGGTTTCCGGTACTTGCCGACGCAGCCGGCAGCACCGGTGAAGTGGGCACCCGCGCACAGCAGACATCGGGGGGTGCACTCATGTTGTGGTATGCCCTCGGGTGTGGTGGCCACCTGAGAGCCGCAGAGGCCGCAGCGTCCCGCCTGCGGCCGCGGGCAGATGTCAGCCCGGTGCCCCACCGTGCCGCATCGATGACAGGCGGGGATCGTCTTCTTGTACAGTCTCACAGGAATGCCCTGGTCGCTGCAGAAGATTTGGCGGGGTACCTTCTTCCCTTGAAAGGTGACCACTGCGATGGCGGTGCCGCCCAGCTTGCGCACAGAAAGTATTTCTCCGTGTCTCCACTCCAGCTTCTGCTTGAGGGAGGCCGACATTTCGCCGGGGTGAACGTTGATCACTCCCTTGCAGACCTCGCCAGAAGCCTTGGCGTGCCCGCGAAACAGGAGCTGGCGGTCGCCGACCGTCAGCGTGACATCGCCGAGGAGCTTCTCAGCGGCTGGCACAGAGTTCACGCCACACACCAGCACATTTTGGTCCCACACGGGCCATACAGAGAGTTGCACCTCTCCACAGTCCCGTATGATGTTGCGCACGGCAACTCCGGCTTCACCTGGAGCGAAGGTGGCCTTCAGATCCAGCGTCTCGCGTGGCTTGAGCACCACGATGAGGTCGTCGCGTCCAATGCGCGGCGTCTGCTGCGGCCGCCACTGGGGTTTGCAAGTTGCGCCCTTCAAGGCCGCGCCAGCGACACTTCCTTGCGAAGCGTGCGGGGACCGAACTGCCGCCTGGTGCTGGGCGGCGGCTCCAGTTGGCTTGGGAGCGTTCGTCTTCTGCCTGCGTCTCCAGATTTTGACCATATCTGCCAAATAGTCATCTTCCGATGTTGGAAGGTCCTCGAGTTGAACGGTTTCCATGCGTACGACTTGCATGGACAGCGGATCATAGCCGGTAACCGTATTTGGAGCCGCCATCGCCGGGGAATCCCCAGCCGGGGCTGGCGAACGCCGGCGAACGCCCCGCCGCCGTTAGGCTTAGCGCCGCGGCGGTGGGCGAAAGCTTCAAAATCTCAGAATTTCGTCAAAAATGGGCCCACCTTGATGGAAGTGGGGCCCACTTGTGCCGCTGATCTTCGCGGAGACGATGGTGCCAAGGTTTGTGGGGTCCGAGTTTACAGACCGCAATAAGGAGCGATCAGAATCGGAGCCGATGTGCGCCCGTCTTCTCCCTTCGCGCGCCCTCAGCGTCCCCCTCGCGTCGTGGACTCGACCAGCGAGCTGGGCGATGCTGTCAAGGGTCAAGTTGCTCGCAGCAGCCAAGACGAGGCGGGTGGACTGCGGGAAGCGTTGCAGGATGAGGTGCCTCAACAGTGCGCCGTTCGAGTCTGTGTTGCTTTCGCCCAGGAGCTGCCGCATGCTATTGAGTAGCTGGGAGGGCGGCGGTCTCCAAGCTCTTCGTAGGTGAGCAGCTGCTGAAGGCGCGCACTCTTGTACGCCGTGGTGCGGTGCAGAAGGCCTTGCTTTAGTCGCTTGTACGGGGCATCGCCCAAGGGTCCAGCGATGATGTCCGCAGCCTCTTGAGCCACCTCAGGAGGCAGGTTGGAAACTAAATGACGAAACCGAGATGCCTCCGAGGTGACGTGGTGCAGATGGAAGATGGCTTCCACTTGGGCGAACCAGATCTGCGGACACTTTGGCCAGAATGTTGGTAAGCGGAGCTGGACAGCTGCGACGTCCCGTGGGCGCAAGGTAGCGTCAGGCGGAAGGTCGCCTGAGGGCGGTAGGTTGCTGGGGTCGGTCATGTCTTAGGCCGGAGTCACCACTGTTGAGGATTTGCGGGGTCGCAGCGGAGCACCAGAGCAAGACGACCAGCGTGGCAGGCTTCTAGTTACGAACAGCCCGTGCCGTGCGTGCGCTCCGAGCATGCGCTATCCATCTTTATTTTCCTATATCGCGGGCTGGTAGCGCCGATCTGAACGCCAGCACTTCATAGCATCGCCGGGCGCTACAATGTCACGCTATGACTTCACTAGGCATGGCATGACGTCAAAGGTCATTCTAAATGTCACGCGTTCCTACCGGCCGCCGCTGCGTGACGACTCAACTTGGTAGCCCATATCTCAGCCTGGTATGACGTCAGAGGTCCTTCCAAAGGTCAAACGTGGCTACCGGCCGCCGCTATTCTAAAGCCCCTTCATGAGCGTAGTCTTGCTTTCGCAATAAAATGGAAGCCAGCAAAATTAACTTTTGAAACTGATGCTAACCAAGTCACACCTTGTGGGCGACTCCTCTGCGCGGGGACGCACAGGCAGTGACTCGAGGCAGGTCTTCGTAACAAAAAGGTTTAATCTCACATTGCAGGGGGGTCGGGCGTCGTTGGGGCGGCGGTGTCAAGTAGTCCTCGGGCAGGGCAGGTGTCGGGAGAGCCGGTGTCCAGAAAAAAATAGAGCTTTGGCGGTTGCGCCTTCTTAAGAAGGCTCCCTCGCGTAGCCTGGTTCCCCCCGCCCCACCACTCGGGAGGAAGGGTTCGAGGCTACCCGCTGTGAGCGGCGCGGGATTTGAGTTGGCTCGCGAGTGGACCCTACAACCTTCAGCACTGCACATCATGCGAAATCGCAGTATGAATAAATGCATGGATTGAACAGCTTCACTGATAAATAAAATTCTTGAACGCATACAGAAACAGACACAGGCACACGTATTCATTGTCTGTGACTGCTGTGGTAGTTTTAGCATTTAAGTGTTGTACTGTCCATTACGTCTAACAAGTAAAAAAAGTTACCTTGATAGCATTTTGTGGATCTATTGATTATATGCGGAGAATCGCATGTCAACAAACACCTTCCACTCAGGCTAAAAATAAACACTGCTGTTGCCAAAGCGTACAGGGGAATAGCAAAACAAGTATTGCAACAACACAGGGCTGCCTGTATTGTGTCTAGGTATCTATGTAACGATTTGAGTTACACAATGAAAAACTCCAGTCGCCTGTTAATCAAGACAGGTAAGAAAAGCTGATCCTAAATCAATGTCTACAAGTCCACATAAAAAAGCACCTTTCTGGTGTCGCACCTGAAATTCTGCAAACCTGACCGCTACAAATTTCGTTAACACACGCAATGTAACAACCCGTCAACTAAATGATCTACACTAAAAAACGACTGGTGCCTGGAACTAGGGCAGTCACCACGGTTTTGTGGCCGCAACACAAAAATTCAACACGAGAAAAACACACAAGCACAAACAGGTGCCCATTATTAGCAAGCCATACTTAGGAGAGGAAACACAGCAAACTCGTACTATCTGCAAAATGGAGTTATAACTCGTTATGTACAGAAGCAACAGAAGAAAAAAAGGTATTGCACTAATTCCACACGACCACACTTCCAGAATTGAAATGGAGCTTTGATTGCGACAGATTAGTAGATGTCAGCACCAAATATTTTTTTAGCCCACACATGTGCCGCATGCAGACATTTTATTCCTGAACTAGAGTTTTTTACTTCTTAACACTGCAAGTAAAGTAGTCACTCATGCGAAAGTAGTGTAGATGTGATATGAGCTGACAAAGCATGTTCTATGCTCCAGTAATTAGCAATACTAAGGTAGCTAGGAGCAGCCACAAGGCATGCAGGGTCGTTCTCACTACGGATCTTCTTGCTGTCTAAAGGGGTCAACTTGTCCCTCCTGGGCTCATCTGACGCTCTTGTGTTCCTCTTGGATGTCCGAGGCTTTGATACAGGAGCCACTCTGGCAAGAGGTGGTTTGGGAGCCCTTGCAACACTTGCCCTAGATCCAAGAGTAGGACTGCGTGAGCCATGCCTTTGAAAATGCTTCCTTTGTCTACTGCAGTGCTGCTTTTAGCGGCACTAGACACAGAAGGAGAAGCCGCCTTGGCTTCTAGCGCTCCTTCTCCTGCTCAGTGCTAAGCCCCTCAGTCCTCTCAGTATAGGAGGCCAGGCCTGCGCTTCCGGCCCTTGTAGTGGAATTTGGGAGAGATGGAGGCTTTTGTACTGGCAATACAGAATATTTTTATTTTGGCGATGCGGGCAATAACTTTTGGGTTTGTAGTCTTAACTAGTGCTTCTACAACGCTTGTTTGAGTCAGTAAACGACAGCCTCCTGGCAGTTCTTGACATAGCCTCAAGACCAGCAACACTACCTGGTGCATCTATATCACAGACAGCTGTACGAGGGGGTACCCAAAAGAAACCTGAATAATTTTTTGAATCGGCACAGCTTCTGTGGTACCGCGTTTTGCCGCTAGGAGTGCATAGAACGAACATTTCAGAGTCAGTAAGCCGAGTGCCGTTGCTGAAGGAGGTCAGACTAATTTAGGCAGAGTTTTAGAGTGACGACTGTTTTGTGTGAGTGTCGTTTTTGCAATGGCTGATTTTCGTGAACAGGGTGCGCCGGTGAAATTCTGATTTTTTCTCGAAAAAAGTGGAACGGAAACTCTTGAAATATTCAGAAAGACGTTCAAGGACGATGCTATGGGGACAACTCAAGTATTCCTGAATTAAATCCTGAATCAAAGCAACAGTCATGCCAATGGAAAACTTAAAATTCACCTCGTCTCAAGAAAGCTCGTCAGGTGAAATCAAACCTCAAAACAATGCTGATTTTTTTTTCGATGTGAGAGGAGTCGTCCATACAGATTTTTTTCCTCAGGGTCAGACAGTTAGCCAAGCTTTCTGCTCGTATGTTTTGAAAAGATTGGGCAACAGTGTTCGGTGGAAGCGGCCAGATTTCTGGCAGACGGGTGACTGGTTTTTCCACCATGGCAATGCCCCTGCTCACACAGCCCTGTCTCTACGACAAATTCAGACCAAAAATGGCATGACCTCTGTTCCTCAACCATCATACTCACCCCACCTTGCCCCGTGCTACTTTCTTTGTTTCGTAGAATGAAAAAACAGGTGAACGGAAAGCATTTCGTTGATGTTGCTGAGGTGAATGAAAGATGAATTTAAACAATGTTTTGAAAAATAAAATGAAAGATTCGACAAACGTATCATTGTAAGTGGAGAGTACTTTGAAGGATATTGAAGGTCTGTGCTGAAAATGTGAACAAATAAGTTCAAACAAAAATAAGTCCGGTTTCTTTTGGGTACCCCCTCGTATGTGTCCCAACAGACACCTTTTCTGATGTGGCTACAGGCTCCTCAGGTGTCTAGATTGCAAAGACTTGTGTAAGGAGGTAAAAGATTGCAGGGAACGTCTCTACCTTCCACGGGAACGTGAGAGAAAAAATCTCTGCCTCTCCCGTAACCGAGAGTAGAGTAAGCATGAAATGTTTACGGGCATAACACATTGGTTTTAGATGGTACTAATGAAAATCTTGAAATGGGTCTAGTGTTCAACACACCACACATACTGTGCACTGGTCCATGTGGACGCAATCGTTTCCTGTGTGTGTCTGGGGAATATCTTCCGCTCTGCCTCGTCAGCTGTATCCGGTTTCTGTTTGCCTTTCATCTTTGTAATCGTTGTTTTCATTCCTCGGTTATTTGTACCACTTTGCCTATGTGACACTGGTGATGTCACCACTGGATTACGTCACACATAACTAATGACGAAGTAATGACAAATTAGTAATTAGTGACTAATTACTGATTAATGACTAAATACTAATTACCTGCTTATTAATGACGCTTAAGCTTCGCCTTTAGGAGAGGAGCGCGACTGTGTGTTGTAGCGCTACCAGGCAGTCCACGGAACGCCACCACCCGTTCGGCGCGATGCCTTGCCCTTTGAACGCGACGCTTTTTGAGGAAAGGAAATTACGCAGTAATTCTCTGTCATCTTGGTGGACACCCGAACCGCACCGTACAGGAAAGGAAGAACGCCACCACCCGTTCGGCGCGATGCCTTCCCATTTGAACGCAAGGCTTTTTGAGATTTTGAGGAAAGGAAATGGCGCAGTAATTCTCTGCCATCTCGGTGGACACCCGAACCGCACCGTAAAGGAAGGGAGGAACGCCACCACCCGTACGGAGCGATGCCTTGCTCTTTGAACGCAGCGCTTTTTAAGGAAAGGAAATGGAGCAGTAATTCCGTCATCTCGGTGGACACCCGAACCGCACCGTACAGGAAGGGAGGAACGCCACGACCCGTTCGGCGCGAAGCTACCGGCGCTTGTATGCCGGTCCGGTAGTAGGGCTTAGAGAGTCTCATTAAATCTCGTTAAATCTCGTACGGTGCCCGGATGAGTGGAATTCAGTGCCCAGATGTTGGCTCTCGGTCTCGGCGTGACGTCACCACACTGCCGACAACGGGAGCTAAAAGCATTTCGTGCTTAATATACCAGGCGGTCTGGAAAAAAAAATAATTTAAGCTCTAAAGGAAAGGCTCACTAATACACACGAAAGAAGAAATAAAACACACCCGAAGGAAACCCGATAAACTCTACAAGAGAAAAGAAAGTTCCGCTCTAGTGCTAGCGTCTGGGGGTGTGCTTCGCCGGCTGGTTCGCCGAACGAGAAGTTGAGGCAAGGAGTCGGAGCAGTCAGCAGAGTTCTGTTCCTACCCGCGATGAGAGTTGGAGCAGAAGACGATGGACATGGCGGGCGTCGTCGGCGCTGCGTAAGCCCGTGACGTCTGCGGGAGCCCAGGGCAAATTTCATGGCGGCTGTGCTGGAGGCGGGCCACGTTCGAACGCTTCCGGAACGAGTACGGCACGCCGGAAACAGCGGCCGCGAAGTCTGCTTGTTCCAGGCTGTCGACAGCGGTCTGGTGTCCGGGTCTGGGAGCTCGGACGTACCCGGCGGAGGCTCAAGCCTGGAAACTCGGGCGCCAGGAACCACGTACAGCCGGCCAAATCTTTAGCTGGCGTGCGTGACGGCCGCGTTTTCTGGGCTCCTATAGCTTATTACGGAGCAAACTTTCGAAAATATGAAATTTAAGCACAGGCTCACTAAGCCCGTGCTTAATATTGAGCTTTCCAGAACTCTGCTTCATCCCAAAGCGCAGGAGCACAGAAAAAGCGGCCGTCGCGCACGGCAGCTAAAGATTTGGCCGGCTGTACGCGTCCGTTGCCGACCGCGTCCCAGCTCTCCTCTCCTTCGTCCTTTCCACCCGCTGCTGCTGTTGTTATTAGAGAGTTTTAGTATTGCGGGCTTTGCGTAATTCCGTGCATAGCGGAATAGCGGGTCCACAGTGCGCATGCGCAGAACGCTAACGGGGAAATAGCATTAGCGTACGCACGCAATTTTCAGAATTTAGCCTTGCGGCAGTTGCGGCTTTTGCGCCCTTAGCGTGGAAACATGGCGGCGTCCTTTCAAGCGACAGCCGCCCGCTTCAGCCGATTCAGCAGCTCTTGCGATTCCGGTCGGCACGTTTACCGGCAACTACTGGTGTTTTTGCTTTTCGTTATGACTTACCTTGCTTCGACGATAAAGTTTAAGCTGCAATTCAGCCCAGTTTTTGAGATACGCTCTCGATTCTGGAGCGCGCAAGCCTAATGGAACCTCAAGCTCCAATGCTACCGACTGCAACTGCCCAAAACGAGGACGAAACCTAGCACAAACGTCCGGAACGAGACAAAAATAGATTTGAAGCTTTTTCGCGCTGTTTTATAGACTTAAATTATGTAAAGTGAGTTTATGTTAAATTTACAAACCTTTTTTGAACATTATACGTCACGTGACGGAAAATATTCTTGCTCCAACGGCTTGTAGTTAACATTGCCTTTACTAGATGGCGCCACTGTTTTACGTTTTTATTTCATTTTATTTCAATTTTGGGGTCATTTTGCAGACGAAAATGAACGCTGCACTAATAATTAGTTTAAAAACTCGTAAATATTATACTTTGGCAAGTTAGCGGCAATGTCGACCATTTTAGAAGGAGCGTTGGCATCCATGTCAAGCAGATGGCGTTTAGCGTTTTCAAAACGCTATACTAAAACTGTCTGTGGGGATAAGTTGCTTGCGGCACGCTAACGTAATTTCCCTTAGGTCCGCTATCACGCTAACGCTATACTAAAACTCTCTATTGTTGCCTTGGTGGCATGGCACATAGCAACGACGGTGGATTGGCCAGGGTTCAGTGAGGAGAGCCCAAAGAAGTTAAATTGGTGCCAAGCTGATAGATTAACTTTGGTTGGCAAAATAATGATTTAACTTTGGGAAAGAATTCAGAGGAATTAGAGGGAAGTAGAGATTAAAAAATGAAAAAAAAGAATCTGTGCCTCCCCCGTAACCGAGAGTAGGGTAAGCATGAAATGCAGAACGATCAAGAAGCGTACGCGGACATCACGAGACGCAGCCCTGACAAGAATGTATATGCAGCGCGTTCGAAACTGTCTAAAGTGCGTAGAGGCGAAAGCGTTTTCCGCACCACTTTGCCTATGTGACACTGGTGACGTCAACACTGGATTACGTCACACATAATTGATGACGAAGTAATGACAAATTACTAATTGGTGACTAATTTCTGATTAATGTCAAAATACTAATTAACTGCTAATTAATTACGCTTAAGCTTCGCTTTTAGGAGTTGAACGCGACAGCGTGTTGTAGCGCTGCCAGGCAGTCCACGGAACGCCACCACCCGTTCGGCGCGATGCCCTTCGAACGCGACGCTTTTTGAGGAAAGGAAATAGTAGTAGTAGTAAAAACATTTATTTATTTATTTATTTTTTCAAAAGGAAGAGTTAGGGAGTAGGGGGATGGGGATAGATAGATGTGGAGCTACAGTGGTCGGTCTTCCCTAGTCCAGGATAACGTTGGCCTCCGCCGCTGCCTTGGCCCTCGTCACCAGCATAAGCTGAGTGCTCGGGTCGGAGTCAGCCAGGAGGGCCTCCCACTGCTCTAGACTAGGGCTATTTACCTTTGGTAGTAAAGGGCTTTTTTCGCAGCCCCAGGTGGCGTGGTACGTTGTGGCGTAGCCCCCACAGCACACGCACTCTTTCGCGTATCTGTTCGGCCACATTTTGTGATACATGGCTCTGCTTGGGTAGGTGTCTGTTTGTAGTCGTCTGAGCGTGGTGGCCTGCTCTCTGTCGAGGATATCCGCCGGAGCCGAGTACTTCTTGCGCGCTCCCAACAACGCCTTCATTGCCTCCCCGTAAGATTCTGGCGTGCTGAAGGGTTCCACCGGCAAACCCGCCCTCCGGTTCGTGAACCCTCGGACAACGGTGTCTGCCATGAGATTTCCCTCAACCCCAGTGTCAGGGACCGAAATGATGGTTTGTTGAATGTTTGTGTTGTTTGATCCATGTCTGTGTTGTTTTTGTTCGAAGAGGATACTCGCGGCTTTTCGGCCGATCCTTCCATCTCTGTACGCCCTTGCTGTAGCCTGAGAATCCGTGGCTATCCAGTAACTCAGTCCCTGCCGATTGGCTTCAGTCAGGGCTAGAGCTATGACGATCTCTTCCGCTGCTTGTGTTGTCCTTGTGCGCACTGATGCACCAGTAACTATATTCCCATTGGCGTTCACTACTGCTACCGCCCTAGCGTTTTCGTTCGTTCTGTACTTGGACGCGTCAACATACAGAACCATCTCTTTCTTCTTTAGGAACCTGTCCAACTCCAATGATCTCGCCGCCCGTCTTCCTTCGTGGTTCTTCGGGTCCATGTTTCTGGGCACTGGTTTAACCAAGAAAGTGCTCCTAATTTGGCTGTCAATGTCTGTCTTGTCTTCGCCCTCGTCTTCTGCCGGGTATCCTAGCTTGATCAGTAGTGCGCGGCCAGCGGCTGTTCTTTTAAGTATTTCCATTTGAAATCTGAGCATGGTTTCGCTGTGCTCCTCATAGGTGCCGTACACCCCCATGTTCATCAGCTTCTCTGTCGAGGCGCAGGTCATGACGCCTAAGGCTTGCTTATACGCCCTTCTGATGCATGTTTACATTTTGTTCTTTTCCCCTTTGTTAGGTTGTAGGTACGGAAGCGCGTACGTCATCCTCGGTATGATGAGCGCAGAAGTGATCCGTAACGCATCTCGCTCCTTCACCCCTTTTCTCTTGTTCGTAATCCGGCTTAACATCCTGCATATCTGTTTCGTGGAGTGTTCCAAGAGCTGGATGGTATGGTCCCGTTTGCCTTTCTCCTGCAGCCACATTCCCAAGATGCGAAGCTTATTTGTCCTTCTTACGGGTTGTCCATGTATCTCTAATTATATCGTTCCCCTGTCCTCTTTATTTTTGTGAAGTCTAATAAATTCTGATTTTTCTGGGGAGCACTGCATCCCGCTAAATAAAGCAAATTGACCGATCTCATCCGCCGCTCTTTGCAGTATTTCTTGCTTGTTTCCCGTCGATCCTTTTGTCGTCCACACTGTGATGTCGTCCGCATAAACTGAATGTTCTACATCTTTGATGTTTTTCAGTCTCCTAGTTAATCCAATCATTGCTATGTTAAAGAGCAAAGGTGAGATGATGGATCCTTGTGGCGTCCCTCTGTTTGGCGTCGTCTTCTTTTCTGACCTAATGTTGTTGATGCCGATCGTTGCTGTTCTGTTAGACAGGAAGGCCTTTACGTATGCGAAGATCCTTTCCCCACAGTTTGTTGCCGAGAGTTCTGTGAGAATGGCATTGTGGCCGATGTTGTCGAAGGCCCCCTTGAGGTCTACGGCCAAGATTACGCCTTCTCGAGTGCCCGATATTTGTTTTAGTACCGTGTCTCTTAACTGGAGCATCACGTCTTGCGTGGAGAGCCCCGTTCTGAACCCGAACATGGTATCCGGAAACAGACCGTTGTCCTCCATGTAAATGCTCAGTCTAGTCTTGACCACTTTCTCGTATAGTTTACCGAGGCATGAAGTTAGTGAAATGGGCCTAAGGTTCTCCAAACTGGGTGTTTTCCCTGGTTTAGGTATCACGATAATCTCAGCGTGTTTCCACTCCGCCGGGACCGTGCCCCTTTCCCAGTGCTCGTTGATTAGTCCAGTCAGGCTTTCGATTTGGTCATCACTGAGGTTTCTGATCATTGCATTTGTTACTTGATCTTTTCCCGGTGTTGTGTTCCTTGTGAATGACCTGGCAGCCGCGTATACCTCGTAGTCTTTTATCGGTTCATCCAGCTTCGAGTTCCTTGTCCCTGAATATACCATGGTGCAGGGTGGCACTTGCGTGCTTCCGACGTACCTGGACCAAAGAAAATCTGTAATCTGGGCCTCCGTTCCCTGAAAATTGTGCGTGATACGTTCTATCGTTTTGCTGTTTTCTCTTTTCGATTTTGTCGGGTCTATGAGGTGCCTGAGCAGCGCCCATGTTTTAGCGCTACCCAAGTTGCCGTTTAGTTCATTGCAAATTTGGTGCCAATTATCTCTAAGTAAGTTTGCAGTGTGGTCTTCTATCTCCTTATTGATCTGAGCTATTCTGAGTCTCAATTTCCTGTTATGTTTTTGTTTCTTCCATCTTTTCGTCAGTCCCCTACGAGCCTCCCAAAGATGTAGCAATCGTTTATCCGCACGCGGAAATTCATCGGTGACCTCTAGTTCTGTAGTATTGTCTCTGTGGACCTCCCGTAGTCGTTTGGTCCACTTTTCGATGTCCGTTATCGCAGTTCTTCCGGCTTCATTCTCCAACTGTTCACGGAATTTTTTCCAATCTGTGATTTTTGTCTTTCTCTGGATTGTGCTGAACCTTGTAAGTTTAATTTGTGTTTGAATTACGTAGTGGTCACTTCCGAACTGCTCCCCGGTGTTAGACCATTCGTAGTCTAGGATATTTCCTATGATGGTCAAATCAGGGCTAGTGTCTCTTGAAACGCTGTTTCCGACCCTAGTAGGGTATCTGCTATCAGTAACGACTTCCAGCCCGTGCGTGTCCACTCCATCTAGGATGGTTTTTCCTTTCTTTGTATTCATCTTGTAGCCCCACTCTTAGTGCGGAGCATTGAAATCTGCTACAATCACAAGGTGGTTTTGTTTTACCAGGCCGATCACCGCTCTAAAGATTTCTCTGAAGTCATGTCTCTTCTTGCGAGGTGGTGAATATATGTTAAGTACGAATAGGCTCTTCTCCCCGCGCTTCTTAGGTATTACCTCTATTAAAAGGTGTTCTAAAGGTGTTCTATATCTTCTTCTGGTGTCGTGTGCTTGTGCGTAGTGACCCCCTTCTGACATAAAATGGCCACTTTTTTAAATCTTTCATCTGCTATGGTGTCGTAGCCGACTATCTTCGGCGAAGTGTTAGTTTCTTGCAGCGCTATTACAGTGGGAGGGTGTTTATGCTGCATTACATGTATGTTGAAATAGGTTTTTTTTCGAAATCCTCTACAGTTCCATTACCATATTGTAAATTTTTCTTCTGCGTTAGCCATGATGTGACACTACTGCTGCGCCGCGAAGATCTTCGCGCTTTCGTTTAGGTCGACCTGTTCCGGTGCTCTCTTGTTTTGTCTCCTGAACAGTTCTGCCAATCTCTGATCGGTTGCGTTCAGTCTGCTCATGATTTGTTCCAGCGTCGCCAAGACTGTTTTCTGTTGCTCCTGTATTTGGTGCAGTGGTATAGTAGCATCTATTTCTTCCCTTACTTGCGGTTGTACGGCTGCTGGCCCTTGCGTGCTTGTTTTCGTCGTGGGCGATTGTACTCCGTGTACTTTTCCTCGGTTTGTATCATTTTCTTCTCTTTGTTGTCGCTGTTCTATAAACGAGAGCCTCCTTTTTAGTCGTTCATTTTCCTCTCTAAGTTCCCTGTTTGTTTTTTCTAGATCTTCGAATCTAGCCTGTATCGAATAGTCTAGAGCAGTGGGATAGACTGGAGACTCGCTCCTAGACTGACTCACCTTCTTGGACTGCTTGGTCTACTGTTTAGATGCGGAAGCGCCGTGAGCGTTCCCTCGAACCCAGGCGTTGTCGCCATCGTGGTCGGTGCTTCTTGCGTCTGCTAGCCCCGGAAAGTCTCCCTCTTTGAAGAACGGCGTTCGGCTTCTGCTGCCGCCGCGCCTGTTCCGAGACGCAGATCTCGAGGATCCCTTCTTTCCTTTCGTTTCGGCTTCCTCGCTGTCGAACCACCGCGGCCTGTGACCACCGTGGCAACTGCTTTCTTGTTTCTTGCCTTGCTGGTTCTGCTGGCCTCTCCGCTTGAGACGTCTCTTACATCCTATATCGCCCGTGGCGTGAGCTTCGCCGCACCACTCACACCTGGGCTCCCCACACTCGTGTCCGTCGACGTTGGCACGTTTGCATCTAGGACACTGCGGAATGGGTTCTGGTTCCGGAGAGACGTCTGATCGGTGCCCCTGCAGGTGGCATCTCAAGCACACCTGCTTCGTAGGTCGGTAAGGGTAAACTCTGTAAAGTCCTCCCATCACTGCGACTGTCTTGGGCAACCTCGGTCCGTCGAACGCGATGAGCGCTGACTCTGACTTCCCGAGCATTCTTGCGTAGACTGCACGAATTCCCGGCGTTGCTACTTGGATGTGGTTCATTAGGATCTCTTGCGTGGTGCCGGCCATCACTCCATGCACCACACCCCGGATAGTTCCCTCCGCCGTGGAGCAGTAGGCATTGAACTCGAATTGTTTGTCTCCGAGGCACAACTTCCTTGTCTTTTGCAGAGCTTCTGCCTTCGCACCATCTGGCGTCCGGACTATTATTATGTTTGAGATGGCTTTCACCGCGACAAGCATGTCGCCGATGTATACCAGGTTGCATTCCTTCACCAGGGCTTGTATGTAATCGCTGGGCTTGAAATCTCCCACTCTTAGGTTGTGGCTCTTCGGTCGGAATACGATTTTGTATCCTCCTTTCGGGAGCTGTACGAAATCTCGCCTGTTACCAGGGAGTGTCTTCAGTTGGTTGTTTGCAGCGGACGCCGGTGGCGCGTTCGGGACCATGGCGTTCAGTCCCGGCGTCCCAGGTTTCTGCTGCTGTGGCTCGCTCGTTCTCACTGGAGTCTTGTTTGCCTCCGAAGGTGTACTTGCCTGACCGGTAGCTTTCCTATCCTTCTGGGCTCTGCGCTCCACTAATTCCTTCATCACTCGCCACGGGGTCTCGTTGACTGGGTAGACTCTTGGTTCTTCTTGCGGTCCCCTCGTAGCTCCAGCGTTGTTGGTGCTTGCAAGCTCCATGGCTTGGGGCTGTTCCGTACCCGGGTTATTTTCAATAACCGGGGCCGTAATGTGTGCCGCAGTCGATGCTGATGCCATACCGCCGTCGAGGCTGCTCAGCCCCGGTAGGGCCAGCGAAGCCCATGCGTCTCCTGCTTCGGCCACGGCCGACGCTACGTCGGCGTTAGGTGTAGCGTGGCTCTCGCCGCCTCAAGATTTCAATGTCCCGTAAGTGGAAAAATATTCTACTCACAGAGATAAAATTGGTGTCCAGATGGTCCTCGTAAGTTCACGGAACACATCCAATAAACACTTTGCATTAAACTGGGGTTTTCCGGTCAAGAACACTGACGATTCACGGAGCCCATGCAGAGCACGTCCGCGTTCCCGTGCAGTTGGGTGTCAACCGAAAGGAAATGGCCCAGTAATTCTCTGTCATCTCGGTGGACACCCGAACCGCACCGTAAAGGAAGGGAGGAACGCCACCACCTGTTCGGCGCGATGGCTTGCCCTTTGAACGCAACGCTTTTTGCGGAAAGGAAACGGCGCAGTAATTCTCTATCATCTCGGTGGACACCCGAACCGCACCGTACAGGAAGGGAGGAACGCCACCACCCGTTCGGCGCGAAGCTAGCGGCGCTTGTATGCCGGTCCTGTAGGAGGGCTTAGAGTGTCTCGTTAAATCTCGTTAAATCTCGTACGGTGCCCGGATGTTCTCGTTTCAGTGCCCGGATGAGTGGAATTCAAGGCCCGGATGTTGGCTCTCGGTCTCGGCGTGACGTCACCCTACTGCCGACAACGGGAGCTAAAAGCATTTCATGCTTAAAAATGAATTGGAAAAATAAATGGGCGTAAAGATTAGAGAATTGAATACAAGAAAAATTGATGAATGCTTTTACAATGCGGAAATTTTGGATACCGTTAGCAGGGGAACCTTCTGTAGCAATTATGTTATTGTGGAGGAAAGCGCATAATTGATGCAATGCCAAACCTATAGTGCTAGCACCGAAAGAGAGAAGAAGCAAACCGACAAAGTGAGTTCCATTCGAGTTAGAGGAATTTATAAATACGTCCTTCTCTGATGTGCAAACCTCCGGCAGTGGAGTAGGAAATGCTCCAATATTTCCACCTCTCCACAAGTCGCGCAAAGGTTTGAGGGAGTGAACCCGCATCTGCATAAGTAAAGATTTAAGCGAGCGATTCTGCACCGCACGAGCGTCATCGCTACCTCACTCTGCCGAGATTTACACGCGCGAACCTTCCATGGGTACGTGAGATGTTGGTAGTCAACGGTAGAGAGCAAGGGATCGTTGCACAGAGTGGTAAGATACTGCAAGCGCTGCAAGCGAGAGGTTCCGAAAATGATAAGATTAGGGACGCTACAAGCGACCGATTCATTGAGAGCTGATTTTGCTATGAAGTCTGCTGCATCGTTGAGAAAAATACCGCAGTGACCTGAGATCCAAACGAAGCGCACCTCTTTCACCCATCCAGGAATGAAATACTGTAATGAGCGGCACAAGAGATCGTCTCGTTTGGACTCCAGCGCCAACAAAACAGAGAGGCAATCTGAGAGGAATATCACCTGGAAGTCATTGGGGGGAATATTTAAAGCAGCCAGCCCAAGAGCCATAAACTCCGCTAGAAATATGAGAGTGTAATCCGGGACTCGGAAGGGAAAGATGCCAACCGCTGCCTTCTGGTCAGCCGCGGACGCATCTGTAGCAATCACACTGTTGTGGGGGAAAGTGTCAAGGTGGTCTGAGAGGATGGTTGGTTGGTTGGTTTATGGGGTTTAACGTCCCAAAGCGACTAAGGCTATGAGAGACGCCGTAGTGGAGGGCTCCGGAAATTTCGACCACCTGGGGTTCTTTAACGTGCACTGACATCGCACAGTACACGGGCCTCGAATTTCTCCTCCAAAGAAATTCAGCCGCCGCGGCCGGGATCAAACCCGCGTCTTTCGGGCCAGCAGCCGAGCACCATAGCCACTGAGCCACCGCGGCGGCGGTCTGAGAGGAGACTAGTTAGTGCCCTGGACGGCAGATATTTGAATTAGGAAAATATAATCAAAAGCAACCTCCACAAGAGACGTTGCAGAACCTACTCTGGGCACAAAACTGAGATCTACACCAATGATCGATAAAAGGTTTTGGATAAAAACGACTTGAGGGAGGCGTAAAAACGACTTGAGGGAGGTGGAACCTTGGCCAATGATGACTAAAAAAGACAGCCGGGTAGGAAACAAAAATTGTTGTAGCCACATCAGAAGCAGACACAAATGCCCACAAAAAAGTCCTAACTGTTAATAGCTGAAAACGAGAGTTAAGGTCGGGAATACGAGCCTCCAGGTACAGAACTGCGGTGGAAACTGACTGAGGGAGACCAAGGCAGAGGCGCAGTGCGCGCCTTTCTAACAGCATCAACGGACGAAGCTTGTATTTGGCGGATCCAGAAAAGAGTACGCAGCCTAATTCCAAAATGGGTCTGACATAGGCTTTGTAAAGCAGTAGGAGCGTGCCCCGGCGCATGTCACATTTCCTATTGCTTATTCGAAGTAGCCGACCGAGTGCACGCTCTCCTTTCTCAACGTTATTCTTGATGTGGGGCCGCCAGTCTATACTAGCATCATAAATAACGCCTAGATACCGCAAGGAATCCACCTGCGGTATGTTGTCCGTGCGATAGTGTAAAGATTTATATAAAGGCACGTTGGACTGGAAAATTAACACACTGCTTTTATGCACATTTAACACCAGCATAATGCCATTAAGCCAAACCTCTAGTGCATTGAGGTAAGCCTGAGGAGAACGATACTGGGCATGGATGTCTGTTCCCGAGGCAAAGAAGGCTATGTCGTCTGCATAAACATAAGCTGTAACGTCAGGGTGGATGGGAATGTCGCACATAAGAATATTGAAAAGAAGTGGAGAAAGCACAGAACCTTGTGGCACAACTCTGGTCTGGGCATAGGTGTCTGAAGTGAAGGAGCCGTCAGTGCAAAAAAAGCTGCCGTCGTGCTAAAAATTCACGGATCCACGCATAAACGTAGTACGGCGGGTGTAGTAATGACAATTTCATGAGAAGGATGGAATGTTCAACACTGTCGTATGATTTAGCAATGTCGAGCGTCACCTACCCTGATACTTCGCTCTTTCGCATAGCAAGGCGGATTCTGCTCTCAAAATCTACATGGGCAGACCATATTGAGCATCCGCGAAGAAAGCCAGTCTGGGCTGGACACAATGCGTTGATTTGTGAAACATGCTTTGATAGGCGGCTGTGCACAATTCTTTCCAAGAGCTTAACCAAATTGGATGTTAGAGCTATCGGCCGAATGTTATCAAGATGGAATCCTTTCTTTCAGTCTTTTAAGAGTAATACTAATTTCGCCATCTTCCAGGAGTGCGGCAGCCATGCAGCTTCCAATGAAGTGTTGACCAGATCTAGGAGGTCCTGAGTGAACTCTTGAGCTAAGATTTTATACATACCGACCGTAACACCGTCCGAACCCGGAGCCGAAGAATGCATCGAAGAAACTACAGTTAGTAGTTCTGATTTGTCAACCACTACATAGTCTGAATCAGGAAAGGGGTCGAACAGGGGTACTCTTCGCTGATCCTGAAAGCGTAATGCGAGCCCTTGTGCTATTCGCTGTAACTCATCTTTCGCGTCATGTGGAGACAACATAGCCGAGCTTGTTAACTGCATGGCTGAGGAGTGGACATTCCGTTCCATAAAACGGCACAAAGCCTTCCTATTCTTTGGGTCTGACAAATATGTATTCAAGTTTTGATTGTAGTCATCTTTTGTCTTTGGTATTGTTCTTTTAAATGAGGCCGAGAAAAATTTATAGTTGATCCAATTAGCAGAGCTCTGGTTAAGCGTAAGGCTCTTGCATGCTGCTTTCCTACGGCGGAAGGCTGTCTCATACGCAGCGTTCCACCACAGGGGTGGTGATTTATTACTAACAGCAGACCGAACAATGAACTGTCAACTCTCCGTAGGCTTCAAAACAGAATGAAACACTCGCTGATCCCTGTCGGTTCCGTTGGAACAAACATCAGATGTAAGGGAGGCGCGCAACGATGATTTGTAGGCTGCAAGATTAACTAACTTTCGGACACAACCGTGATCATAGAGTGGGCGCACCAAGATGGTGAAAATAATTGGCAATTGGTCACTAGACGTACCACTCTCAACTGTGGACCATGCCCCTATGCCTACCCCACCTGCTGCCAAGGACAAATCGAGAACTGAATGCGTAGTTCGACGTACGGAGGTTATGGCCCGAGAATTGCAGCAGCATACATTATTTGCCGACATCCATGCCCATAACATCTAACCATGAGAGTCAGTGTAGGTATCCCAGACAACCTGATGGGAATTAGTCTCCAGCAATAATGACCCTATTAGAGATGGCAAGCAAGCTGTCCAGGTGGTCTGTTCTGTTTATTTACTCCTGCTGGATAATATACGTTAGCAACTCTGACAGGAGCACAGTGTTGTAAAGTAAAATCAACAGCTAAGAGCTTGCCGTCAGGAAGCATAACCTTTTAATTAATTGAAGCGTGGTGACACAGTTTTGAAGAAATCAGGGTCACTAACCCACCGCCCCTACCATGTATGGGATCCGCTCGAAAAACACGAAACCTATTTAATGAATATGATTTTATAGAGGAGAGCCAAGTTTCTCGTAACAGCACTCTATCTGGATTATGGGAAGATAAAATAAGTTTTAAATCTGTCAGAGAAGCAAGAGATCGGCAATTGTATTGTAGGACCTATACACCAGCCATGATAACTAGTCGAGAATAGAGGCTGAAACAGCCTCTTTTAGCATATCAGACTTTGAGGAGACTTTAGCAGGCCCCTTATTAGTCTTGAACTGGGCTACGGAGGACTTAGAGGGAGAGGTGGAAGCATGACGCTTCTGTGTAGGGCAGCTCATTTCCACATCAGTAGTACAGACACTGCTGCGAGGAAGACTAACTGAGACACTATCGAGAGGTGGCACGGGACTCGGTATATTGGAAGATGATGGTCCAATTGAACTTTTAGCACAGGCTTGAAGTGAAGTTGCCACTGGCGGCATTACAGGTGGGTGGTGACAAACTGCCTGACTCGCAGCAATCTCAGACAAAGCCTGAGTAAAGCTGCTGAAGATACGCTCTACCACAACTGACAGTGCTTTTTCGACGCTTGACACAGTCTTGGCAGACAGTGTGGCTTCAAGGTCTGGAGCAGAAGAACGCACATGGCTGGGGTAAGAGTGATTTCTGTAGTAAGGAGCGCATGAGCATCTATTAGGGAACATTTATTTTGCTCACTTCCAATAAACTCCGCTCCTGTGACCATTTTTCGCAAGTGATATCATCATCGCTGTGGGCGTTACTGCACACTAAACAGATTGGTTGACCAGCAGTGCAGCTGTCGGAAGAGTGACCTTCACTACACACCCGGCATCTAGTCGCTGAATTACAGGCTTTACGAATATGTCCAAAACGCCAATAGTTAGCGCATTGCAGGGGACGAGGTTGCAATGGGTCCACGCGATATACAATAGGCCATATTTTCAGCTATGATGGGCAGGTGCGACCAGCAAAAGTTGTAATTACTGACTCTGTAGCAACACGCACTCCTGCGACGTCGCGCGAGCAGCGGTATACGGAAATAATCCCTGCTCCTGCATCCTGGAATTCCTCCAGAATTTCTTGGGCAGAATGATGGGTTCACTCCACGGCCAATGCCTTTGGTGCACGCAAGCTGTTCCGTAATGAAGGCTTTAACCGGAACAGCAGTAAAAGTACGACGTCGGAGCAGAGCCGACACACATTCAATGTTTGCCGACTTGCAAAGAATACCACCCCTCCCGAAAGGTCGCACTTCAGAGATGCCGAGAAGTGATTCGAGAGACTTTTCAGTTCGTGCTGAATTGCTTTGGAATTCTTCATTTTTAGTACTCCATCACCTAACGGTACAAGCGCCGCCTAGAATTGCATCGACACCATTCCTCCCAAATGAAATCAGAGGCAAGTTTTTGACCGCCAGGCTGGCGAACCAGGCTTCCGAGCCCCCACCCGGGGAGGCGAAAGCCATGCCTACAGCCAGCGCAAAAGCAGCCTCACATTGCTGAAATCTACAGTGCTACCCTGAATCCTGACCAAAAAACCCCCGACCGTGGAACAGCCTCACCAAATAGAACCGCCCGACACCACCAGGAACCAAAGCAGATAGACAGGCACTCCGAGAAGACGCAGTCCGGCTGAGGCACCTTCTGTTGCCCTCTTGCTTCTTCTCTCTCTAGAATCCCCTGCACACCGTATCCGTGCTTTGTCGTCTTCGGCTCCCCACAACTGACGCTGGGTGTCGCTATCTCCTTACAGAAGGCCCCATCGTCGGAAGTTTTTTCCAAGGGAAAGAACTCAAGTCCAGGAGAGCGACCCCAGTCGTGTTCGACGATCGCACCACAGAAAATCACAGCACAGCGCGCACATTACACACCTCACGCAATACGGCGGTTGTCGGTGTTGAAAGCGTACACAGACATTCGCAGACACAACACAGATAGTACATGAAGAGTCAACATAATGCGCCCGTGGAGGGGCGAGGAACCACGGCACGCATAAAATGTAGGTAGCGGAAACTGAAAGACAAACGTGAGCGAACAGAAACAATGTCAACAAGAGCAGGTGTGGGCTCATGCTCTCGTTAAATAGTGGGCTCCGACATTTGGGGAACCATTAATGTGCTCCACACGAAAGGAATATTCTTGTAGCAAGAGACTCCATCTTAGCACTCGGATATTCAAGTGCTTGGCCTGCGTCAAATACTGAAGCGGTTGATGATAAGTTTGAATGGTGATGGTTGGGCCATATAGAAAATGTGAAATATGGCTACCCTGTAAGAAGCGCTAAACATTCCCGCTCTACGGCAGAATACCGTGGCTCTACTGGTAGCAACAGACTGCTGGCATGCGAGACAGGGTGGAGAACACTATCGTGTTCCTGCAAGAGAACTGCCCCCAGGCCCGTACCAGGGGCATCCATACATAGGACAAACTCCTTGGCCAGATCAGGCGCCCGGACGTCTGGTTCCTAGGCTAGGACTACTTAAGCTCTTCGAAGGCCCCTTCACGCTCCGGAGTCCAACGCACATGGTTCATTTCTGCTTTGCGGGTGAGTTCCACCAAGGGCTGGGCCTTCGCGGCATAATGAGGGATTAAGTCCCGGTAATAGCCGGCTAAGCCGAGGAATGACCTAACCTGCTTCTTCGTTTGCGGTTTTGGGGTGTGTGCACAATTGAATCTACTGGCCGAATCCTGCCTTCGCCTAACACATGTCCCAAGATCACACGGTTATTCGCGAGTTCGCACTTCTGGGGTTTCGCAGGGAGGCTCGCTCCTCTGATATGCTCAAACAAGAGACGGAGGGTGTTTATATTGTCACGTTGTAGTGACGGCAGTCCAGCGGTCAGGAAGACACCAGCCAGTCTTGGAAACGAAGCTCTTTATTTGGGCTGACTTGCGCCCGCAAAATAACTGAATCACTCGGCGGCGGCGTAAGCAACAAACGTGCTCGTCGGTCGTCGAACTACGAATGCCCGCCGCTCGCGGCATCGCTCAATTTAAAGCCGGCAAATAAACTTCCAGATAGCAGGACAAGATCATCTACAGTAATCTGGAAAAACCTAGATGCAGCCTTTCATGGCTGCGATCAATCGAGATTAGACTGGTCGCTTCTCGCGTCACAAACAAAAATGATAACAGCCCTTTCCTGCAGCCTTCAGCGTGAACGAACAAACACTACAATGATACGTGGCATTACCCCCCTTCCAAAGAAGCATCGTCTCGATGCTTTAAATTGAAATTAAACACGGAGAATGCTATGAGAACTTAGAGTCCTTTAGCGTTCCTAATAAGGTGTAAGGGCAGCGGTAAAAGCTTCAAGTCTGGCCGTGTCGTCGTCGTCGTCGTCGTCGTCGGTGTTGTCGTCGGTGTTGTCGTCGGTGTTGTCGTCGGTGTTGTCGTCGGTGTTGTCGTCGGTGTTGTCGTCGGTGTTGTCGTCGTATTTGTCGTCGTCGTCGTAATGATCGTCGTCGTCGTAATGATCGTCGTCGTCGTAATGATCGTCGTCGTCGTAATGATCGTCGTCGTCGTAATGATCGTCGTCTTCGTAGGGGTCGTCGTCTTCGTAGGAGTCGTCGTATTCGTAGGAGTTGTCGTCTTCGTAGGAGTCGTCGTCTTCGTAGGAGTCGTCGTCTTCGTAGGAGTCGTCGTTGTCGTAGGGGTCGTCGTTGTCGTAGGGGTCGTCGTTGTCGTAGGGTTCGTCGTTGTCGTAGGGTGCGTCGTCGTCGTAGGGTTCGTCGTCGTCGTAGGGGGCATGGTCTTCTGTTTTCGTCGATGGAAGATCTTAGTTCTTGCGCTCAGAAGCAACCTCACCTCCAGAGGCTGCTTTATTCAGTTTAACCTTCGGGGGCTGGGGAAGCGCCCACGCACGGCGTAGCCCCGGCTAGGAGATACTTAGCGCGGTGACGATGGCGACGGAGAACGCGATAGGCGGCTCGGCGATGAGTATCCTTCGCGACGCAAAAAATCCTCGATTTCGGCTGGTCGCTGGCCGGGTTGGGGTCGTGGGGCGTCGTAAGGGAACCCTCGGATGCCCATTCTCCTGCCTGGGCAGTACCGGAGAATGTGACCGGCTTCTACTGGAAGCATTGTGGGCGGCGCTGGTCGGGTGTTCTCCACTCGACGCATTTCCTCGGCCGTGTACGACGCTCGTAGGACGGGCGAGTTGGGGCGAGAGGGCGGCGCTCCAGCGCAGCTGGCTAAGTGCGATAGGGGCTTGGGTCTCGTCATCGAGGTACAGGACGGCGCACTGCTGCGGCGTAAGTCATGGCTGGAGGCTCCAGAGGCTGCGTGGTAGACTGGAGTCACGTCTTTCGGCGAATAACTCAAAGGGCTGGCGTCACGACCTGCAGGGGTTGTCCGGTACCTGGAAGGCTACCCAGCACCTCCACCAGATGTCACGTTGTAGTGACGGCAGTCCAGCGGTCAGGAAGACACCAGCCAGTCTTGGAAACGAAGCTCTTTATTTGGGCTGACTTGCGCCCGCAAAATAACTGAATCACTCGGCGGCGGCGTAGAAAGAGAAGTTTATTTTATCTGTCATAGCATAGAAAATACAACAAAACAGATGAACTTAATTCTCTGATCATTCAAGCACATGCGCAGTGACGCAGCACTGAGCATGTCAGTAATGCAGTAAAAATGCCGATACTCGACCGCCGCGCAGGACGATAAAGTATGTCGACCATTTGCGCAAGAACTCAGCCTCGCTCATTGACAGAGCGTCCATGCATGCTTGTTCAAAGAGGCGCGTGCGCCGGCGTAAGCAACAAACGTGCTCGTCGGTCGTCGAACTACGAATGCCCGCCGCTCGCGGCATCGCTCAATTTAAAGCCGGCAAAGAAACTTCCAGATAGCAGGACAAGATCATCTACAGTAATCTGGAAAAACCTAGATGCAGCCTTTCATGGCTGCGATCAATCGAGATTAGACTGGTCGCTTCTCGCGTCACAAACAAAAATGATAACAGCCCTTTCCTGCAGCCTTCAGCGTGAACGAACAAACACTACAATGATACGTGGCAATATGCTGCTCGCATGTTGCAGCGGCGACTAACACATCATCTGTATGGTGCATAACATTGGGCAAACCTGACAGAAGCGCCCTTATGAGGCGGGTGAAAATCGCGGACGCAGTCTTAATTCTGAAAAGCATGTACCGGAACTGATTGTGGCCAGACTGCGTGGAAAAATCAGTGATCGGTTTGGACACGTCATACAGAGGAACCTGCTAGTAACCCTTAGTAAGATCCAACTTCAAGAAATAGCATTTTGCGTCAAGCTCTGTAAACATGACATCAGTTCTCGGGATACTCTCGGCATCACCTACCAGGACGCTGTTAATTCGACAAAAATCTATGCAGGTCTGGTGCATTTGGTCAGGTTTCTTGACCAGAACCAATGGAGAGTTTTAGGGTGAATGACAGCGATCGATTACTTCTAACTTCAACATGTCATCGACTGCCTTCTCGACAATGTCTCGCAGTGCAAAGGGTAAAGGGTTCTGTGCGATGTTAATGGGTGTACTGCTGGTTAGCTTCAACTGACACTTCAGCAGATTTGTACGGCCAGACATGTCGGAAAAAATATCGCCATCGGACACTAACAAGGTGTCAAGATCTGTGATCTGTTGGGTCCTTAATCTCTCGGCTCGCTTGACAGCCGCAATGCTAGCCTCTGGACTAGCAGTGAAGGATGGTAGACCGACTCGATTGCTTCTACGACCACGAAGGAAGATGCCTGGAGGGTAGCTGCGGGCTGGTGCTCTTCAAAGCGTTTTAACATATTGATATGAAAGAGCTTCTTTCCAGAGCCAACATCCACCCAATAATAGCAGTCGTTCTTGTTGAGGGTGACTACGAACGGCCCTTTCCAATGCATAAGAAGTTCCTTTTGAGAGGTAGGGAGTTAAATTGGGGCCCGGTCTCCTCTTTTCAACTGCTCTTTTGAGGTACGCCTATCGTAGTAGAGCTTTTGTGACCGCATTGCATTGCCTAAAGGTTGGTGGGCAAGCTGTAGTGTTTTTTTTAGCCGATCCCTTAAGCCAAGCAGATAGGCATATGACGTTCAGACGGAGTCATCGATTTTAAACGCGGTCCGAAGCACTTTCAAAATCGCTACCGGTCTCCGGACCTGACGGCTGTAAATCAATTTGAAAGGAGAAAATCCCAGGCTAGCTTGTCGGACCTCCCTATAGGCAAAGAGGAGAGGAGCTAGGTAACGGTCTACGCTTTGGGATGTTCCTCGCTCAACTTCCGTAACATGGTTTTCAAGGTTCCATTAAAGCATTCCACCAGCCCATAGGTCATAAGGTGATAGGGTGTGGACCTTAAATGCTTAATAGCTAACACATCATTTACTTCTCTCATCAATGTAGATGCGAAGCACGAAGCCTGATCGTAAAAATCTCTTGCGTGAATCCCAAGCGCGAGAACATCTACAGCAGGCCTTCTGCCACAATGGCGGAGTCAATGGCAGGTAGAGCAACCGCATCAGGATATCTGGTCGCAAATTCCGCTAACGTGAGTATATATCTGTTCCCTTTAGATGAGGTTGGGGATAAAGGCCCAATAATGGCGACCGCCACTCGCTCAAACGGTGTAGAAATGAGAGGTATCCGTCCTAGCGGAACATTGCTCACCCTTCCCTTCGGCGCAGTCCGTTGGCACGTATCACATGACCTGACATATGTATTGATGTCAGCCTTTACCCCAGGCCAAGAAAACTCAGTGAGCAACCTACCTATCGTCTTCCTTATACCTTGACGACCGGAGAATGCACGCTCATGCGCCAACATGAGGACTTGTGTGCATAAGCACTTGTGTTGTGTTGTGTGTTTTATGGCACATAGGCGACTAAGGTCATCATGCGCCAAACGCAGCGTAAGCTCTTCGGTACCACCGCTTGATCAACGACTTGGCCGGGACACACTTGGTATGTTCGGAAAAGAACACTGTCATCTGTATGAAAGCTATGGGCGGTCTGTCCCTCGCCAGGAAATGTTTGCCCCAACTTCCTGCGATACAACTCTAAGTTCGGGTCTTGTTCCTGCTTGAGGCGAAACTCTGGCCGTGGCAAGTGGAGTGCGTTATGAGTTGGGATTTTGGTACTCTCTGAAACCTCCACCGCCACCGTAAGGGAAGGAACATCGACTGAAAGCGTAGTTGAGTTTCCCCTTCACGTGGCGATGTGAGGAAACATTTGATGATGATGAAATCGCGTTTATTGATGTATTGATGGTACGGACTCGCAAACAATCACATTACTCGACGGCGGGACAAGAAGGTTACTATTTATTAACACACGAATAAACAAGAAGAAACAAGCAAGGAGAAATGTATTTAGAACATGACTGAACCGTTGATTACACGAAATCAGCTCCACTTAACCGAAAGCATTCCGTTTTAAGCCTTCTGTCTCCACCCTTGGCGGCGACAGCAACCAATAATGAAACAGGAAACACCTCCCACCAATCGATGCTTAAGGAAAGGACAATAAAGTTTCCGTCAGCAAATCAAAGACTGGGGAAAGGATGTTAGCTAATCAAATACTTGGGAAAGGAGAGGTTCCGAGCGCGCATACAAACGGCACTGACCTCGCTGCGTTCCGAACCTCTGCCTTCCTCTTCGTTTCTCTCTCCGCGCACGTGCATACGGGACACACGTATGCCACAGGAACAATCACTAAAGGTTCCTTATAAAAAAAGGAAAGCTGTCGCTGAGGGGTCCAGCGTCCAGTGGCCACTACAGCTTAACTATGGGCCTCTATTGAGTATCGAACGCTCATAGACCCATCGGCGCCGCATCGCGTACCGATCGTCCACCGTACACCTGCGTCCTCACGGTAATCTGCAGGGACACGAGAAGGTTAAAAAAACATCTACTGGGCGCAAACACCGACGACTGCATTCATTCAAACACTGCACTGTAGAAAGCTGCGCGCTGGAAAGTACCTGTGGTGGGGAGGCAAGACGGAGACAGAACGAGCGGTCTGGCGACGATGCCGCCAGCAACAATAGAGCAGCCACCGCGTCTCCGTCGTGCGTCCGCGGTTCCATGAATTGGATAATCCTTCGACCGGGGACAGGCGCACATGTCAAAGTCTTGCTCCGTGCACTGTACTGGAGGCTGGATGACACGTCGGAAAGTTCAGCGACTTCACACCTCCCAACCAAGATTGTCACACAGGCAGTTGTTGTCAGTGGGACATTAAGGTTCAACCACGGTGTCCGACAACAAAACTACACACGCACATGTACGCCAGCTTTCCAATCAGTCCGCCAACAAGCACACATGCGCGCACACAGCGGTTGTTTCAACCCGCACACACGAGGTCGGAAACCAATCTGCACATTCCAGAACCAACCATGTCAGATCGGTTCATCAAAAACTGACGAAGATTACTTCTAGCCGCCTACGTCTCGAAACAAAACATGTTTCTTTTGCACTTTGTCCAGAAGATTGGATCAAAATTACAAATTATTCAAAACAACGCCGGTTGCAAAGGCAGCCGCCCCTATCGGATCGACCTTATCGCTTTCCTCAAGACTGCTAGAGCTCATTGACTGTCCGCACGCTACGAGGATTGCTACTGCTATCGTGTTTGCGATCGCCCTTTTTAACTTCACATTAGGGTTACGCCTGTCATCAGCTACCTCACGTGGAGTTTCAGGCAGCTGCTCCCTTTCTGGCTATTCTATCAGCGAGTGCGCCTCAAGTGCTACCAACCTCCCTCCACCTTGAGCTTGATCTGCTGTCACTGCGTACAGTGTCAGCACCGATTGGCCAACCACGTCGTCCTTGGCAACTAGCTTACCTGCGCCTGCAAAGTGGGCTCCCGCTATCAGGTCTAGGCTTTCCCTTTTCTGTAGTGTTACTGCTGCCTCTGCGTGAGCGCCAATCTGCTCTGGCTGGATGGTGAACTCCTGTTCCCGAGCAGGTGCCTCCTGGGCCTGCTGTATCTCTGCATGCTCTGACCGCAGAAGCGTCACAGACGTGACTGACGCCCCTATGCCGTCAGCCATCTCTCTGGTACGGCGCCTAGTGTTAGGACCTGCTAACTAACCGTTACAGCCTCCACAGCTGCTGATATCGGCCCGCACGTTAGACCAGCGTCTGCTACCTGAAGAGCGCCACATTCCTGCTTTGTTTCATCCGAGCACTCACCCCTAGAAAATGAATGCATCGTTCCTCCTGTTAGAGTTACTTCGGTCTCCGAATCCACACGGGCTCCAGTACTATGACCTTCGGTATGCAAGTAGCCGCATGCCGGGTCATCCCTCATATCTGGTTGACTGGCCTTCTCAACAGTCATCTCCGATTGGGAACATAGCTCGTTAGGCATCGCCACATGATCTGCTATTTTGCACACGTCTCTCCCAACCACAGGAACTTCCTGTTCTCGCTTTAAATTCGGATAGTCAATTATGAAATGCCCAAATTTCATGCAGTCAAAACATTGAACTGTCGCAAATTGCATCTCGCTATTAGTTTTGGCTCCATGGTTCTATTTCAACTGCATCTATGCAAGCTTTGTATATTCGAGCTCAATAAAAATTTTCAAGTTCTCCATTTGAAGCAGGTTTTCTGCCTCCTCAATCTCCAAACGTCGCATCATTCCCTCCCGATCATACCGTAAGGCAGCCATCTCCGTTTTCCGTGCTGTCGTTTCTAGTACGTGAACGCTACACCGACATGGTGAATTCGGAGAAAGCAGAAAGATGTCCTACCTCTCTCGATGCTCTGTCGACAGCACTGCTGTCGCACTCGGCGTGATGACAGCGGGCTCCCGGGAAGGTAGACGCTCACGGGTGCGTCCCACAGCAGCTCACTACCTTGGAACTCGCTTCGCTTGGTCGCGTGGTTCTTGCTCTGAACCTTTCGATGTGGACGCCTGGTTTCTTTCAGCAGCTTGCTGCCTCGAACACTCGACGGCTTATCTTCGCCCGGCTCCTTCAGCTTCTCGCTGACTTGAGCTTCCAGCGTCCTGTCGAACTCGACCTGCGTTCTTGAAGCGCCTCGACGTCTGTTTCGCGACGCAGCTTCGCGTTTCCTCCTTTAGGACGAGCTACTCTGTAGCTTGTCCACCGACTTGTTCTCCTCACCTTCCGTGCAAAACCTCGAGTAGAAAGACGTTGCGATCCTGTCACGACTGCACCAGTTGAGTTTGTCCTTCACGAGGCGTTGTGAGGAAACATTTGATGATGATGAAATCAGGTTTCTTGATTGATTGATGGTTCGGTCAGCAAACAATGGCGTTACTCGACGGCGGGACAAGAAGGTTACTGTTTATTAACACATGAATAAACAAGGAGAAACAAGCAAGGAGGAAAGTATTTACACTATGACTGAACCTTTGATAACACGGAATCAGCTCCACTTAACCGAGAGCGTTCCGTTTTAAGCCTTCTGTCTCCGCCCTTGGCGGGGAGAGCAA
Source organism: Amblyomma mixtum (assembly GCF_055824585.1). Classification (NCBI taxonomy): domain Eukaryota; kingdom Metazoa; phylum Arthropoda; class Arachnida; order Ixodida; family Ixodidae; genus Amblyomma; species Amblyomma mixtum. Next base: position 182,890,317 of record NC_143016.1, on the reverse strand, counting down.
CCAATAATAGAACAGGCGACACCTCTCATGAATCGATGCTTACGGAAAGGACAATAACGTTTCCGTCAGCCAAGAAAAGACTGGAGAAAGGATGTTAGCTAATCAAATACTTGGGAAAAGGGAGGTTCCGAGCACGCATACAAACGGGACTGACCTCGCTGCGTTCCGAACCTCTGCCTTCGTCTTCGTTTCACTCTCCGCGCACGTGCATACGGGACACACGTATCCCACGGGAAGAATCACTGAAGGTTTCTTATAAAAACAGTAAAGCTGTCGCTGAGAGGTCCAGCGTCTAGTGGCAACTGCAGCTTAACTATGGGCCTCTTCTGAGTATTGGACGCTCATAGACCATAGACCCATCGGCGCCGCATCACGTACCGATCGTCCACCGTACACCTGCGTCCTCACAGCAATCCGCAGGGACGCGAGAAGGTTAAAAAAACACACACTGGCCACAAACACGACGAATGCACACATTCAAACACGGCACCGTAGAAAGCTGCGCGCTAGAAAGTGTCTGTGGTGGGGAGGCAAGACGGCGACAGAACGAGCGTTCTGGCGATGATTCCGCCAGCAACAATAGAGCAGCCACCGCGTCTCCCTAGTGCGTCCGCGGTTCCATAAATTCGGTAACCCTTCAACCGGCGACAGGTGCACATTTCAAAGTCTCGCTCCATGCACTGTGCTGGAGGCTGGATGACACATTGGGAAGTTCAGCGAACTTCACACCCGTCATGGCAGGTGAAGCTGCCTTATCAGTTGTAACTGGAGGGTCGACCAAGAATGGAGCTTTAGCGCCAGCGACATCACCTATTATGATGTCGTACAGGGGTGTACACAAGCACGGCGCGATGGCCTCGCCCGAAAAGTACGGTGAAGAAATCACCACCTCCGCTTCCGAGACTTCTACACTGGCTCCACTGGCCGAGAATAACGTAGCCTTTTTCCCTGTAAGTGCAGCTGACGGTACGAGGGACTCACGCACAACAATGCTGTTGCTGCCTGTATCCCGTAATACTAAACCAGACTGGCCAAACACCTCGCCGTGCCCCACGGGCATAGGAGCCTCCACAGGGGTGGAAGGGCAGACCATATATCCCAACTGGCCCTGTATGCGCGTTACCTCTGCACGGTTATCGGGACGTGAATACCAAGGTGTCATGCAACATGCGGACGCCTCACGGTCTCCTGGTCTCTTAGCTCTGCATGACTGCGCATCATCAGGCATCAGGTGCAATACGATTGCTTCGGATACGTCCGACAATCCCACGCGTTGTGCCCAGTCTTCTCGCAAAGAAAACACCGAAGGCGGGATTGTGAACCAAAAACTCGTTCTTGGCTTTACCTATTATCTGCTCCCCCTTCTCTATTGTAAGCGATCGTACGACGCAATTTGTCATCGGCGCCTACTCCCGTTCAGACGGCGGCAGTCGTCTCCTCGAGTGGCGCTGACGTGAATCTGGCTGGGTGCGCTGGTCGGTCCGGAGTGCATACCGCATCGCCTGCCTATCCTCTTCCATTTCTTCCCGGAGCCGTCAGGACGCCGTTTATGTTTGCGATGTTGGTTTTTTGGCGAGTGCGGCGCGTCATGAGCGTCGGCGGCAGGAAGCGCTGCGAGAGTGTGTAGTGCGCGTGCGATCTGAGCGGACGTGCCACGACAGTGCGAACCCTATTAAAGTGCGCGAACTTGAATTCTAACTGCAATATATCCGTTGTTCATTTTCACTAATTTGTGTGTGCGTCGACTGTCCTTTTTTGCTCATCTCTAACATATCAATACTTGAATAAAAGCCAACAAGAACGGGAGAAGACTGCAGGTGCAAAATGTGTGACTTGAGCGTGTGCGCAGAGCGAATCATTAGTGAAACACCTGGAGAAGTAGTGGACACTAGCGACACCTGCTAAGCGCAGAGCGTGTGGTGCGCGAGCGATCTGAGCGGACATGCGTAATATAGTGCGAACCCTATTGAAGTGCGCGAACTTCAATTGTGACTGCAATGTATGCGTTGTTTATTCTCACTAATTTGTGTGTGCGTCGAGTGGCCTTACTCGCTCCCCCTTCATTTTTTCTGCCATCTCAAACACTATAAAGACCAACAAGTTATTTTGCCACTGTGCTCCGAGAAAATGATCGGCCACCTCCGCTAGCTTCTAAACTGTCTTTCCCTCCCGCTCACTTAAGAAAAGGGCTAAAAGGGGATGACAGTGTTGGTTTTGTTGAATACGCAGGGTGACCAGATCTTTGGGAGTAGCGGATTGAGTGGATTTGGCACGAAGCCAACGAAACGACAAGCTGTCATTTTTATGCGTAGCATTATGCAAGCACTCAGTTCAGCCCTTGGGCGCGGCCGGGCAGCCACCAAACCACGTGACGTGACGTCACGTGGTTTGATGACGTCACGTCACGTCACGTGGTGACGTGACGACACCAAACCACGTTAAAAACAAAAAAAAACAAAGAAAAAAAGGACGGCTGAGCATGGTGGCGGTTGCCACCGCCCCGTTTCAAAGGGGGCGCTCCTATCCATCCATCCATCCATACGTCACGGAGGAAAAGCTGCTGAGAAAATCGAGTGCCGCCAAGCAATACCTTGCGCAAAAAGACCGCGCAATATGCAACGCATTCTTGGCTTAACCAAGCTAAGCCTGGGCATCTTTTTTTTTTATTACCACACACACACAGAAAGAGCAAAAAAAAGGTTAAACGGCGATGGCGCACCAACGGATACATGGCGCCATCTCGTGACTGGTCATTACACTACTAACACTCCCCCTTAATAGACAGTCATTGCACCCACACTTTTGATCCCCAAATATTCAGAGTGCTTGAGGGTCATTCTTCCATTTAAAGCCTCAATGAAGAGGTCAGCACAGTTGTTCGACGACTCGACGTACTGGAGTTGTAACTTTCCCTCTTCGACCTTTTCTCTCAGGAAGATAATACATGAGGTCAATGTGTTTGCTTCTATCTGAAGTAACTTGGCTTTTCGCAAGAGCAATTGCACCCTCGTTGTCAGCCATTAAAATCTGTGGTTCGTGCATAAATTCGTGCGCATGAAGTTCCTTCATGGAATTTTGGAACCACATTACTTCTTTTGTAGCGTGACACATTGCTACATATTCTGCTTCGACTGTTGACAATGCAGTGCTTCGCTGCTTCTTGCTACTCCAGGAAATCGCAGCACCAGCTAGCGTGAACACGTACCCGCTGAATGACTTCCTGTCAGCCTTGTCACTAGCCCAGTCTGCGTCGCAAAAGGCTTGTCTGCACTTCCCAGTTCTCTGGTAGACTAGTGCATTATTCTTTGCATGTTTCACATAGCGACGAATATGGTTTATCCCATTCCAATGCTCTTCTGTGGGAAGTTCATTGAACTGGCTCATGTAAGTAGTCGCAAAAGCCAAGTCTGGCCTTGTGCCTCCGGCGAGGTAAAGCAGTGCACCACTTGCTTGTCTGTACTTGCGAGGTAGGTCATCACTTGATGGATTATTGTTGTCTACTCTTTGGCACTTGCTTCCAGGATCGAAAAGGCACGATGCTGCATTTGCGTCTGACATGCCAAACGTCTCCAGTATGTCGTAAGCGTAGGCCGTCTGGTCCGGGGCTAGTTTTCCATCTCTTTCTCTCTTCAGTCGTATGGAAAGAATGTAGCTAGCCTCACCGAAGTCTTTTGCATCGAACACTTGACCGAAGCGGCTCTTGAAGTCGGCAATCTCTTTCTCATCTCTGCTATGATCAGCAAGTCATCAACGTAGACTCCTACGGTGAGGTTCTTCTTCTTGTTGATATAAACACAGGGTTCTGCTTTTGACCTTGTCATCCCTTTTGACTTGAGCATTTTGTCGAAAGCAAGGTTCCACTCCCTTCCAGACTGTCGTAGCCTGTAAAGGCTCTTCTTCGGAAGGCAGACTTCATCCTTCTTACAGTCATTCAAAGGCTGCGGTAGTTCCATGTAGACGGTCTCCTTCAGAATATCATTTAAGTATGCCGCCGTGATGTCCATCTGGTGGATCTTCCAATTTCTCTCAACTGCTATGGCCAGCAGTGTCCTGACGAACTTCAGCTTCACTACAGGAGAGGTTTCCTTGTAATTGGTACCTTTCACTTGTGAATATCCGCATGCAGCCAACGGTGCTTTGTATCGCTCTAAGTCACCATTTTCATTGTACTTCTTGCGGAACACCCACTTGCATTTTAGGACTTGTCTGTCTTTCGGTCGTGGCACTAGCTGCCATGAATTGAAACCTTCGAGGCTGTCCAGTTCACTCTGTATAGCTGCTTTTCATTCCTCCTTGTCACGTGCAGATAAGGCTTCATGTAGAGTTTCTTGATCTCTTTGGCTGTTTTGCCTGCCTATGCAGCAGCCGTGACATTCCTTTTGACCTGGTTTCTTGTTTGCTAGTCTTTTTAACCGTCTTAGTGCCTGTGTACCACAATCTGTCTCGCTGGACAGTCGCTGCGTAGCTCCTTCGTCCTGTGTAGTTGCCTCGTCTTCATCAGCTGATGAGCCAACTTCTTCAGCATAGTTGTAATCAGTATCATTGTGATCTGAACTACCAACACCATGTGGCTCGTTCAAGCTGTCTTCAACTTGTAACATGACAGTGCAATCAGCGTCGTTAAGTGCTTAAGTCTTGCTACTTGCAACTTAGGTAAGCTTGGATGGGAAGGAGTCTTCTTCAAAGGTAACGTCCCGACTTACAAAGAAGCGCTCTTCCTTCTGGTTCCACAGCTTGTACCCCTTTATTCCTTCTGGATAGCCGCCCAATGTGCACTCATCTGGTTTTGGGTCGAACTTGCTCCTGTTTCGCTCTCCATGCTCTGCACCCAAACACTTAGGTGGTGCAGTTTCACTTCTCACCCTGTCCACAGAGCTTCTGGTGACTCTCCTCCAATCGCCTTCGATGGGTACTTGTTTCTGATGTGACCAGCAGTGACAACGGCATCAGTACAAAGCCTTTTGGTGACACCTGATTCGATGAGGAGGCACCTCGTCATGCCAAGCAAAGCTTGGTTCATTCTCTCTGCGACTCCATTCTGCTCTGGTGTGCCAGGAATGGTAAGCTGGTGCTTTATGCCATGCTGGGCGAAGTACTCGTTGAACTCTTTGCTTGAGTACTCTCCTCCATTGTCACTGCGCAATGTCTTCACCTTCATGTTGTGCAGACTTTCCGCCATGCGTCTGTACTGGTCAAACTTCTCAAGTACTTCGCTGTTGGCCTTCATGGGGTACACAACAGTATATTTGGAGTAGTCGTCTATGCAGGCAACAAAGTAATTGGAGCTCCCTTTGGTCGTTGGTGTGATCTTTCCAACCACATCAGAATGCACCAGCTCCAGTGGAACCTTATCCCGTGTTGCTTCGCCCTTTGGGAAACTGCTTCCCCTTAGCTTCCCCAGACAACACGTGTCACATTTGTCCTTCACAGGGTCTTCACTAACTCCGCAGAGACGTCGAACAGCATCCTGGTGAAGGTGGCCTAGTCGTCTGTGCCACAAAGCCGTGTGTTTGGTCTTTGCCATCTTCGTTAACATAATCTCTTCTTTGATAGAGTACAGTCGTCCTTCTCGAGTTGCATTAAGGATCAGTTCACCAGTGTCCTTTGTAACTTCGGCTTTGCCCCTGGCGAACGTTACGTGCAAACCTCGCTCTTCAATTCTTCCGACTGATAGAAGGTTGCCGTTCAACTCAGGCGCATAAAGGACAACTTTTAACGTGATGAACGACCCACCACACTCTTCAGACCTACCACACACTTCCTTTCCCCATGACACTCATGGATTCCTTGTTCGCCGCTTCCATTCGTGACTCGCAAGGCTTGAAGTGAGTGATCTTTGCCTTGTGCGATTTCATGTGATCTGTAGCACCGCTATCAAGATGACACACATGAGGAGGCGATGTTATCACATTTTTAGCACATAAAGCCATCTGTGTTGCAATCTTTGCCTGTGATGAGTTTCTCTTCTTCTGGTCATCCCCTTCGTCTTGAAACTGGTCACACACTGTGGCTATATGACCAATTTTGCCACAAGCAAAGCATCGCATCTTCTTCTTTTGCATACTTGAGGTGCATTGACGAACCTTCTCGTCCTTCTTGACAGTGAATTGGTGATGCACATTCTCATTGGGTTCCTTGCTCTCAGTCCTTAATCGAGCTTTACGGGATTACGGCCCTTGTCTGACTCTCTTCGTCGCTTAACCGATCTTCCCCATGACGCAGCTTTCTCTTCGATCAGCAGCCTTGTCTTCACTACTTTGGTCGAGAGGGTTTGTTCATCTTGCTCCAAGTTCAGAATGAGCGGTTAATATGAGTCAGGAAGGCCCATTAGCATCACTAATGCAACGTTTCTGTCTGTAAATGCATAGCCTGCACTTGACAAGTTCCTATGCAGCCCCATCAATCTTTCTAGGTAATCTTGCATTGACTGGTCTCTCTTCATTTTCACATTGAAAAAAATCGCGCATCAACTGGAGTACACGCAAGAGTCCATTGAGTGCATTTCCTGCAGCGTATTCCAGGCTTCTTTTGCAGTTCTGCAAGTCCCGATGTCATCCAAGTAGTTGTCCTCGACGATAAGGATTAGAATGGTCAGGGCCTTGTTGTCAGTCTGCTTTTCTCGCTCGTTCATTTCTCTATTCGAGAATCTAGGGTCGATCGCTTCCCAGCATCCCTTCTGTACGAGAGCAGCTCTTGCCCTTATCGACCATGTGTGATAGTTATCTGATGACAACTTCGGCAGTCTAAACTCGTCTAATGCCATCTTCGCTGATTCTCGAACACAAGACGGACAATGCACTTCTTTTTCGTAGCTGTTTCTCAGTTAGCTTATGCGAAAAACGATTTGTCGGTCACTTCTTCCCGAAATATTTCGCCACTAACATCCACTGAAAAGATTTTGTCAGTCACTTCTTCCTGTCAATTTTGCTGTACTCACGCCGGCCAAGTCGAAGCGTCTTCCGTATACATCCAACATGGAGCATGCAGCAACGCCGGTGTCGCGTGACGGTCAGTCTTTCTAAAAAAAAACGCACTTCTCACTTCACGGGCACACACCACTTGTCAGTCACTTCTTCCCGACAGTTTCACGACGCTCACGCCTGTCTAAAACTTCCGAAGACATCGGCACGACGTGGTGAAGGTGGTGTAGCTTCACAGTAAAGTTTCACAGGTTCTTGTTCTTCCTCGCACCAGGGGTGCCCCGTCAGAGACGGTTTGTTCACTTGAAGACTGAAGCTTGATCTTCGCACCAGGGGTGCCCCGTCAGGGACGGTCTCAAGATGTGTTGACACGCAGGGATAAAAAAGGGAATAACTGAATATTTATATACAAATATTTACAGAATATACAAGTTAGATACAACGGCAAATAGACAAACAACCAAAAGGCGGAACTGGCTAATACTAGGGGAGGCCCCTACTCGGCGTAGCCGAAGATGCGTAGCATCTCACCTTAGCCCAGAACCCCGCTTCCGGCTCCGGGGCCCGGTTTTAAAGCCCTAAAGGCCCGGCCCACATTCGGTGGCTTCCAATCATGTTGCGGTCTTAAAATCATTGGTTCATCCACGGCATGGCCAGCCCTCCAGCTTCCGTAAGGTAGAGCACTCTCTCCACCACAAAATAAAAACAAACACAAATAGACATTCGTGCCAGCACGTGCGCGAATCGGTACCGCGGGGCGGGGTGGACACCCGTACTTCTTGGCGCGTTCGCGAGCGGCCGCGTTCCAAATAGGAGACGCTTCGCTTTGAGCGCCCCCAGCCGCGTTCCGATGACCCCGCGTACACTACCGATCCCTTTCATTCACGTTCTCTTCTTCAACGTGGTCGCAACTTTTCATCACTCAATCAAGGCAATCCGTCTCATTTCTTCCAAATATCCGGTCGATGCGTCGTCCTGGGCCCATAACCTGTTGGTTTTGTTGAATACGCAGGGTGACCAAATCTTTGGGAGTCGCGGATTGAGTGGATTTGGCACGAAGCCAACGAAACGACACACACTGTCAAGCTGCCATTTTTTATTAACACACGCACACAGAGAGGAAAGAAAAGGTGAAACGGCGACGGCGCACCAACGGATACATGGCGCAATCTCGTGACTGGTCATTACACTACTAACGCTCACGACCATTTCGCGAACAACCTCAAAGGTGCGGCCTTCTCCCCACATCATGACCCAGCGGTCAAACAAGCTAAACAACCTCGCAGCATACTGCGAGGCCGTTTCGTTTCGCCATCCTGGGGCTTGCTCTTGCGAAACTTTTCTCGGTACCCGTCTGCGGCGAACCTAAACCTTCTCAGCAAGGCAAGCTTCGCTTTGTCATAGTCCGCGGGATCCTCAGGCGAGAGCCAACAGATGACCCTAAGTGCTTCGCCGCGAGGGCACAGGCTCAACGCCGTTGCCTACTTTTCTTTTGGCGAACCCACCCCGTGGCCACATGCTCAAACTTCTTTAAGTAGGCACCAAGGTCATCCCGCGCTTCATTGTACTGTGGTATGAGGCTGTGTGGGTTACTAGAGCTGACCGGTGCAACGCTGCGCTCTCCGAGGTCACTTCAAGGATTCCGAAGTTCCGCGCCTCTGACTCCAAACGTTCCCTCGCAGCCCTATGTCCCTTCTCTAAATTCCGTGCCTCTAAGTCCAGGCTCTGCTTCGTACCTTCACGCTCAGCGACTCGCTCTTCCCGTGCCTTACAAAGCTCGCCCTCCACCCACGCTCGCAACTCGACATCGCGCAAGCCCATGCGCTCGCCTAAAGCAACCAAGTCTGAAGCGCTCATGCTGTGTCTAAATTAGCCTAGCAGACAAACAAATAAAAAAAATCGGCCTGGTCCTGTTGTAGCGGACGCCAAATTTTGTGAGCAGGTGAAAGATTGCAGGCAACGTCTCTACCATACTTTGCCACCCTACCCCCCGTCCCCCAATACGTTGTCTCTACAGACTCCCAGGCAGTTCTGCGTGCCTTCCATGAAAGAGCCCTCCCTTCCCCTACCCGATCGGCCTTAGATGCCGCCCTCTTAGCATTAAGCCCACGACCGGTGACCCTTCGGTGGATCCCTGGTCACATGGGCATCCCCGGCAATGAGCTGGCTCACCAACTTGCCTGCGAAACTGTACACCGGGCGCCGGGGATCCCATGGACGAGCCCACCGACGGAGCAGGCGGTCAGGGCTTACAGACGCACTGTCGACGAATATTACACGCAGCAAAAATTAGACAGCTGATTTACCGCCACCGCACCCTTCCTTATCGATCCGTGAAGCTCGCATTCTTCGCCGAATAGAGTTCAATCTCCTACGTACACCAGCCGAACTTTATCTGTACCGGCACACTTCCACACCTCACTGCACAAACTGTCCACATATATATGCAGACATAGAACACTGCCTCACAACAATGCCACGTAGCCTTCCAGTCCCCCGCCTATATTTTCCCGCCACCCCCACCGTGGCCCATCTGGCTTGCCTCCGGGGATGGATGGATGGATGGATGGATGGATGGATGGATGGATAGGAGCGCCCCCTTTGAAACGGGGAGGTGGCAATTGCCACCATGCTCAGCTTTTCTTTATTTATTATTTTTTTTTGTTTACTGTGCTGGCAATTCTCATTAAGATTCTCCATCACCTTTGCCTACGGTTTCCTACTATTCTAACCTTATGCCACATCTCTGCTTTTCAGCCACCAATCCTCCAATCGCTTTTTGCTGACTTCCACTGCAGATTTATTTACATGACCATTGTTATCTTTAAACCCTAGGGCCTCAGAAAGAGTGACTGTGCCTGCATCGACATCCGGATGGATACCATCACATTTGATTATGAGGTGTTCAATTGTTTCCACAGATCTACCACACACTGCACATGTGTCATCTTCTTCGTTAAATTTCTTTTTGTAGCTGCGCGTTCTAAGACACCCTGATCTAGCTTCAAAAAGTAGGGCACTGCCTCTTGAGTTATCATAGAAAAATTCTTTCTTGATCTGCCTTTTCCAGAATCGATATAGTTCTACACTATGATTCTTTTCCATTGAATTCATCCAATGTTTAACTTCCGCGTTTTTGACCTGTCGTTTAATGCTCTTTCTTTCTCCGTCCTCATGACCGGCATACTTACTGGTTAGTTTTCTAGTTCTTTTCCGCCACTGTGAGTCAACGTTCTTTCTGTATAAATATTTAAATACCTTAGCTGCCCATCTGTTATCGTCCAATTTCCTCAGGCGTTCTTCATATAGTATTTTACTCTTAGCTTCCCTGAACCTGCAACGCGCCCTCGTCACCTTGGCCCAGGACCTATTGAACGCCTAACATAAAGGCTGTTAATAAAAAAGTGTCACATCACCTTCCGCGGAAAGGTGAGAGGAATAGACCAGGCGGTTTGAAAAAAAAAACTAATTTAAGTTCGAAAGGAAAGTCTCACTAATACACACGAAAGAAAGAATAAAGTACGCCCGAAAGGTTGGTTTGGTTTGCTTCATGGGGTTTAACGTCCCAAAGCGACTAAGGCTATGAGAGACGCCGTAGTGGAGGGCTCCGGAAATTTCGACCACCTGGGGTTCTTTAACGTGCACTGACATCGCACAGTACACGGGCCTCTAGAATTTCTCCTCCAAAGAAATTCAACCGCCGCGGCCGGGATCGAACCCGCGTCTTTCGGGTTAGCAGCCGAGCACCATAACCACTGAGCCACCGCGGCGGCTGCACACCCGAAGGAAACCCGATAAACTCTACATAAGAAAAGAAAGGTCCGCTCAAGTGATAGTGTCTGGTGTGTGCTTTGCCGGCTGGTGCGATGGACGAGGAGTTTAGGCAAGGAGTCGGCGCAGTCGGTAGAGTTCTGCTCCTACCCGCGATGAGAGGTGGCGTCGAATGAGATGGGCACGGCGGGCGTCGTGGGCGCTGCGTGAGCCCTAGCCGGCTGCGGGACCCCAGGGCAACTTCCATGGCGGCTGTGCTGGAAGCGGGCCACGTTCGAACGATTCCCAAACGAGTGCGGCACGCCAGAAACAGCGGCCCCGAAGTCTGTTCTTTCCAGGCTGTGGACGGCGGTCTGGTGTCCGGGTCTGGGAGCTCGGACGTACCCGGCGGACGTCCAAGCCTGGAAACTCGGGGCGCCAGGAACCACGCACGCGTCCGTCGCCGACCGCGTCCTAGCTCTCTTCAACTTCGTGTATTTCTAGGGCGACCGTGAAGAGTGGAGAGGTTTATGGACCGGTTGTGTGAGTGCTGGTTGTAGAGAGGCAAGGGTGGAGGAAGAAGGCTGCTGTGGAGCCCGCGGTTTCCGTGAGACAAGCGTCTGTGTAGGCCTCCGCCGCACCGTCCAAGGGTGGCTTGTGGTTGTATGCGTATGTCTGGCGGCGGCCTGCGTGTGCGTGGCCGGACATGGTGCGTGGAATGGGAGCGAGGCGGAGGTTAGAGGGGTAGATCGGAGACTGCGGTGGGTCTGGGAAAGAGATGGGTGCGTAGAGAGTCTGTGATAGAATCCATCGCCTAGCTGATGAACGGCAGGCGGATGATTTGTCTCTCTCGGTGCAGGTTAAGGAGGGCTGGAAGGGGATGGAAAAGGCCTGTTCTGTACAGGGTGTCTGTAGAAGTCCGAGGGGGGAGCCCCAGTGTTGCTTTGTATAGTGTATTGAGGGCCCGGATTAGTTTGTCTTGTTGTGTATTGGTAAGGGGGCAGTAAGGAATATAGTATAAAAATTTGTTCAGGGCCAGCGCTTGAGCAAGACGGCTGGCACGTGTCTTGGAGAGGCCGGCATGTTTTAAGACTACGCGGCGGAGTAAGTGTGTGACTGAGTGGCATGTGCGTATGGACTGATTGATGGCAGAGGTGAAAGTGTTGGAGGTCAGTGGCATACCCAGGATGCGACAAGAGTCGACACGGAGGATGCGTTGTCCGGCTAGGGTAAGGGAGATGGAGGGGTTCATCGTACGTTGATATTTACTGCGTGTTATGAGTAGAAGTTCATATTTCTCCGGAGCGGGTTGCAGGCCCGCTTGGGAGAGGTGTGAGGAAATGGTGTTACGTGCCGGTTGGAGTGTAGTTTGGACCTCTCCCGGTGAGCCAGTGGTGACCCACAAGGTGAGATCGTCTGCATAGAAGAGGAAATGAAGGTCGGGAATATCGGCTAGGGCCCGGGCGAGCGGGGCCATGCCTAGGTTAAATAGAATGGGAGAGAAGACGGCACCCCGTGGAGTGCCACGAGTGAGTGGAATGGAGTGAGACAGTTTGTCGAGATAGCGGATATGTGCGGAGCGGTGGGAGAGGAAAGCTCTTATGTAGTTGTACATGTTGTGTCCGCATTGCGTGTCAGCTAGTATGGTGAGGATGTGGTCGTGTGATATGTAGTCCAAAGCCTTGCGTATGTCAACTGTTACTAAGGCTTTCAGCTGCGCAGCGTCTGGAGCATTTGTGCTAACGAAGGTGTGTTGAAGGAGAAGGAAAAGGTCTTGGGTGGATAGTGCTCGGCGAAAGCCAATGAGGGTGGGGGGCTGGGAGATAGTCGGTGGCCTGAAGGTGGGAAGTGAGGCGGGCAAGCACCATGTGCTCCATGAGCTTGCCCGCGCAGGAGGTGAGGGAAATAGGACGGAGATTATTGATGGTGGAGGGTTTATTGGGTTTCGGTATGAATGAGACCAGGGACGATGTCCAGTCCACTAGCAGGGTGCCAGAAGTCCAGGCGTCGTTTTTGACAGTAAGAAGAAATGTTTGGGCTTCGGGAGGAAGGTTCTTGAAAGTTGTGTATGTGATTTTATCTGCACCGGGAGCAGAGTGTGTGTTACAACGTGTGAGTGCTGTGTCGAGTTCTGTGTGCGTGAAGGGGACGTCTAGTGCGGGAAGGGCTGGGCCATGATATGGCGGGTTTAAAGAGGATTGTGAGAGTGGGAAATAAAGTTGTTGGAGGTTAGTGAAAACCTCTGTTGGGGTATGGGAGGCGAAGAGGCGTTCGAGAGTGGGTGTGGGATGAGTTTGAGGTCCGAGAAGGGAGCGGAGAAGGTACCATGATGATTTTTGATGTAAAGTTCCGTCTAAGCGGTCGCATGTTCGTGTCCAGTGTTCGGTGTCGAGTGTCTTGCAGTGGCAGATAATGTTGTTGCGGAGTGCTTGTATTCTGTCGCGGAGCTGTGTGTTGTGTGGTTGTGTAGCTAATGCGCGTTGGAGACTTTTTCTCCGCTTCCACAGTCGTAGAAGGTGAGGATCAGGGTTGTCACGGGGGGTAGGATTGGAAATTTCACGTGTGGCCCGCGACTGGGTGTTTCTTAGATCAGCGACCCATGAAGTGTAGTCGGAGGGTTGAGACGGGGGTGGGGGTAAGAGCAGGCGAAAGTCTGACCACGAAGTGTGTCGCACCTTCGCCCTGCGTCGGAGTTGTTTTATGGGTATGTTGATAACAAGGATGGAATGGTCACTTAGTAGGTATGTGTCAGTATTGTGCCAAGTAATATGTGGAATGTGTAGAGCGAAGGTAAGGTCGGCTGTGCTGTCTCTGTGATAGAAGGAACCCTGCCTAGTGGGGCGTAAAAAGTCATTCAGCATGGAGTAGTGTCGAGAGTATATGTGATTGTGGAGTAAGCGTCCTGCTTTGTGTGTGGTTCTGTATACCCACTGTGTGTGCGGTACGTTGAATTCGCCTGCCACAAGGAGCGGGGAAGTGTTGGTTTGGAGGAAGCCGAAAAGGTGGGGCAGGAGGGAATGTTGTTTGGGGGGGTTGTAGAAGTTAACGAGAATGGTGGGAGGGGATGTAGGTACGAGGAAGAGTTCGATGGCAACTAGCTGCTGTGTGAGTGTATCAGGAATTTGGAGGACTGAGAATTTGAGGTCTCTTCGGATATATGTTGAGACCAGTGGTGTTCGATCCGTAGAGCTCGCATGAATCGCTCTGTATCTTCTTTCTTTCTTTCTTTCTTTCTTTCTTTCTTTCTTTCTTTCTTTCTTTCTTTCTTTCTTTCTTTCTTTCTTTCTTTCTTTCTTTCTTTCTTTCTTTCTTTCTTTATTGAATACTGCAAACCTTATACAGGTCCAAGCAGGGTGGGTAAAATGACAAACAAAACAATAATAACAAAGTTAGTAAACATCAAAGTGTGGCGAAAGGCAATACAGAATCATTCCAGTCCGTTACTGTGCGAGGAAAAAATGAAAATTTGAATAAATCTGTTCGTGCAAAATACGGCGTCAGAGAATTAGGATGATGGTGGCGTGTATACCTCGACGTTGAAAGCGACAGATATGGGGCAGGGTTAATAGCTAATTCTTGTTTCCAAAGCAAGTAAAGAAATTCCAAACGTAAATTTTTTCTTCGTTGTGCAAGACATTGAATACCATTAACCTGCATTATTTCAGAGGGCGAGTCATACGGGGAAAATTTAGAGTAAATAAACCTTACAGCTTTTCTCTCTACCTTTTCTAGGCGGGTGATATTGTGTTTAGTAAACGGGTCCCAGACAACACATGCGTATTCGAGTTTCGGTCTAATCAGTGAATTGTAAGCAAGTAATTTTACGCTAGGGGGAGAAGTTTTAAGCTTATGTCTTAAGAAGTATAGTTTGCGGAGTGCAGAAGAGCAGATGTTATCTATATGTAAATTCCATGATAAAGTGTTAGTAAGTGTGACACCCAAATACTTATATTTAGTCTCTTCCAGCAAAGGCGATGAACCTAGCCTGTAGTTAAAAGAAAGAGGAGCTTTTTTGCGAGGTTGCGTTCTCCTCTGGTTTCCCGGAGTAGGAGACCAGAGGGCGGGTGGGGAAGGGTGAGGAGATGTTGGGAAAGGGGCATACGTGCCGTGCGCATGCACCGGCAGTTCCACTGGAGAAAGCTATGGAATTGGGGGTGTGTCATAGTCTGATGTGTCCTCGGGGTTGTGGCTCTGAAGACGGCCACTGGGATTTTTCTTTTTGAGTAGAGGGGAGTCAGATGGTGTGGAGAAGGCTGTAAGTGTATGTTGGATTTGTTGTATGAATTCCGCCTGCTTGGCGGCGGCGTTGGAGAGTGTAGTGACTAGGGCTGTGAGCTGTGTTATCTGGAGTGTTTGTGCCTGGATTTGTTGTTCCAGGGCTTCTTGTCGTTGTGGTATGGTGTCAAAGAAGGAGGCGAGGTGGTTCATGCGTGTCTCAAGGGCCTGCATGTCGAGTTGAAGCTTGGCTAGGGTATCGGGTTGTTGTGTGGGGGTGAGGGAGTGTGCCCGTGCGGGTAGTGGAGCCGAGGGAATGGGAAGTGGCCCACCTGGTGCGGTCGTGAGACTGGTGTTTCTTGGCTCAGGACGCTAGCGGCAGCCGTACTGGAGACTGCGCTCTGGTGGGAGACAGGTTCTAGGAGCAGGCTTGGTGCGGCAGTGGCCGGTGGTTGGTTCTGGTGGGAGACAGGTTCTGGGAGCAGGCTTGGTGCTGCAGTGGTCGGTAGTTTGGGCGTTAGGAAGCTGTGCGTTGTTGGTTGTGAAGGTCCTTGCAGGACATCTGCATAGGTCTTGGTGGTGGCAGTGCGAATGGGGAAGGGAAGATTCTGGCAAGGGGCGGGGTTTGGAGTGGTTGCGGGGATTTCAGGGATGTTGCAGAGAGGTGGCTTGGCGGTGGGTCACAAGCTCTTGTCTTTGTAGAGGGCTTGGTCCTGCTGCTTGCGGCCAGGGCAGGTGTCGGCGAAGGCAACATGGTCCTTTTGACAGTGGGAACAGGGATGGGGAACAGGGATGGGCAGCGTTCGGGTGGAGAAGGGTGGTGGTGCAGGTAGGGCAGAGGGCTTGGGTGGAAGAGCACTGGAACTGGCTGTGCCCATACTGAAGGCAGCGAAGGCAGCACAATGCCCGGGGGCGTAGTGGGTAGCAGCGGTACGCTATTTGTTCGAAATAAATTGTTCGAAATCCGCTGCACCGTGCTCCTGAGCACGCGCTATCCGGGCTTCGTCGTCTTCGCATCCCCACAACCGACGCTGGGTGGCGCCAAGGCTTCATCCTTACACCATGGCTCATCAGTTGTGTTTGTTGAAGCATCTATTTTGGATGCCGTAGCATCACACTTAAGAACGTTTAAGCCCCCTTCAAAAGATGTTGGCCGGCTATCACAAGTGCCAAGAAGGATTGTGCCGGCCACATTTTCATCATAAGTAAGCACCGCAGAACTCTCTTGTCGTTAAACTTTAGATTACCTGTGCGCTACCAATACCCAACCGACATGACATAACCTGCGAGATTTCACCTGCTAGGGCATGAAGGCCTCCACACCTACAGACATGGATTCTTGATCATCGAAATCTGCTCGAGTATCAGTAGCGTCTCCGGCAGCGTCAACAATCGTTTCCGAGAGTGATGACAGAGATGGTTCTGAAAACCGCTTAGAAACGAGGCTGCTTTAAGAAAAAACCTGAATTACCAATTTCAGGAAGCTTATTTTTGTCCTTGACGGGGCTGCTTTTTTGCGAGAAGGCATGCCACAGTGGCGAGGAAAAAACCGCAGACCTTTACCAGACCCCGACTTAAGCTGTTTTTTAAGCGACAGTATTTTTCTGTTACTGAGATAACCTCTTTTTTCCGACAAACGCCCTGCCGCTATGATAAGTGGTTCATCACCAATGTCTCAAAACAAATGACGATGCACTGCTGGCACTGACTTCTACTATGCGCCTTTTTGTAATAATAGCTTCTGGCGGTTTTTCGAAAGCTCCACTGATGGTTTTGCGAGTTTCACGCTTGAACTTTGTAGAAGTAATGTCATTCCTTTGTGTTAAGCTCCTCATATCACTAGCACCTTCAGATGGAACGCTACAGGTAGATCGTTTTAATGCACCATCGTTCTGACTGAATGCTGTGGCCTTCTTAAGCTTTTGCTGTGCTGCTTCTGAACTTGCTGCGGAAGACACTTATGGCAGCTCACTGCTTCTTGTCAAAGGTTACTTTGATGTAGTAGGCTTGGCTGCAAGCACATCTGCTTTCTTTTTTGCAACTGTGCAACCAAAGCATAGCCCCACGCTTCGTTCGTAGAGCTAGGACCAAAAAAAATTATTTGACAGGGACAAGGCTTCGTGTCTTGCGCCTAAACATTCTACATCTAGTGCTTGTACGAACAGCTGATGTAGGCCGCGTCCTTGTTGTGGCACGGTTGAGTAGCTTGCGAGCAATAACTGATGTTGGGTTTTTCTTCGTAGTTGTTGAAACAGTGCCTTTACTTTTTGGTTTTTGTGATGAATTATGAGTCTTAACTTCTGGAGCTCGAGGCCTTAGCTGAATGACGATAAGAGCTGATTACAGAGGAGAAAACGGAGATAGGTCTTTTTCACTCTCGGACTCGTAGTCTACAATCGGTGGAACCATTCTAGCTTGGTGCAAATGCGGTGTGATCCCTCTCAAAACGGCGCACAGAAAAACACGCAAAACACAGGGAGAACGGACAGGACAAGAGCGCAGAGCGCCTACAGAGCGCCTCTGTGTTACAAGCCCTGTTCTTCAACTTGCCATGATGGGCAATCGGAGGCCAGCCGCTAAACGTGGATGAAGGCGTGTAAGCTGGACACGCAGCTGTCGTTTTAGCACAAGTCGGTTCTTTACAGCCATTTATTCATCTCTACCAGAAAGAGGGTGGCGGTTAGGCAGTGCACTGCGTAACTGCTCCCTGGATTTTACACATGAAGCTTTCACTGCTCGTTTCAAACTTGAGTGAACAACTTCACGCGCAGGTTGTGACCTAAGAGCATGTCCTCTGCCATGACCTAAAGCTGATTGCTTTCTGGGTGATCTGTATTATTGTGCAATCCTCAGCTGCTTGTACTTTTCGTGTACTGCTGTAAAATTTCCATTCGGCTTGCTATGACACCTTGAAATGCTGCCTGGCTTAGTGTATCCTTACACTTTTCGGGTACAATCTTCTGCTTCTTCATTTTCTTGGCAGCGGGAGACCGGCTTGACCTTTGCTCACTGACTTGCTTTTCTTCCCCAGACTCAGGCCTGATAGGCCGTCCGTACTGCTTTGGCACGCGTGTAGCAGCACTCCGAGCTCTCCGAGGAACAGAGCCCCAGTGTGACCTGTACTGGCTCCTCTGTCTCTGTACTCAGAGTAAGGTGGGGTTTATTTGAAGAAGCTTGTTAACGGGAGCAGAGCCAACAGAAGTCCGAGGTCAGCTAGTCCAGCCAGGAGCGTGCACCACGCGTTGGCCATGGGGCTCGCACGTATAACCATCGTCTTCCTTACATCAGCATTAGTGGATGGTAGAGCAGTATCAATTTCAGGACTGCTGCTCCGGTCTGAAGAGGTAGACACCAGAGATGCTGTCCCACTTATAAAGTCCCCGGCCATGGATATGTGCAATTAAGGCCGAGGACATTATCGTCAACAGCAGGAGAAAGCGCAGTAGTCCGTCATGTCCAAGTTTGTGGACGAGCCACTCTAAATGTCCGCCGCAGCACTTTTTATTCGTCTGCGAAAAGGAAAATTGGCTCGCTTTTCTAGTTATATTAAGCTATCGAGACATTGCGGTCGGTGAACTGCATCATTCGCGACCATTTGAATTAATAGCATGCAAAAATAAAAGCTATTTACTCGTCCCGCCAAAAAAAAAACGTTCTGATGCGCATCTTTTCTTTCTTCTTACGAACACACTTCACTGCATCTACAAGAGATGCCGCCACAAACTTGATAGGCAGGGTCCAAAGTGCAGGAGCGTGGTATTTAAAGGTGAAAATTCGCTTTGTATACTAAAATTAGAGCACGCTTAGGTAGCATCCACATATATGGACGCAGCGCCTGAAGCAGTTACCTAGGGAATGTAGGAATTTTAATTAAGGCACGTAATGCCAAGGAAGATAACCTCTGGTTATCTTCCTTGGCATTACGTGCCTTAATTAAAATTAAAATTAAAAGGCAAGCGTAGCAGGGGGCGGCAGAAAGTATGATGGGCGGATCGCATTAAGAAGTTTGTAATATACGGTGGCCGCAGCGCAAAGACAGGGTTAATTGGAGTGGCATGAGAGGCATTTGCCCTACAGTGGGTGTAGTCAGGCTGGTGATAATGATGAATTTGAGGAACTCAGTACTAGCACACAGAACAAGGCAGCAAACGTAAACAGTTGAATGGAACAGAAAGTTAAATTTATAACCACTGATCAGTTGGGCACATTCTTTAAGTAAACTTTGGTTTAAATTAGATTCAAAAGAAAACACTCGACAGAGGTCTGGGAAAAGAATTTAAGATAGAAAAGAACGCCAACCACTCCCCCCCCCCCCCCCCTTTAGAAAAAAGAAATGAGAAACAGAAGTTTCAGAACCTGCATGGTTCCTTCATCGTGGGCGACTGCGGGCGAGATGCAGCTTCGCTTTTTATGCCCTTGTTTATTGAGCCGCCCAGCCACTGACCGTAGTCTGTAGGAAGGGGGCGAGGGTTTAACGTCCCAAAGCGACTGAAGCTATCAGGGACGCCGTAGTGAAGGGCGCTTGAAGGGGCTAAAAGTTCCTTGAAACTGATTAACATTGTTCCGCGTCTGCCAAGTTTGCCAGGACTAAAGTAACAGCTTCCTGCGCGGGCACTTCTCGGCATCCAGCAAAATGTTTCGATGTCATTCTTATGGTCACATGTCTCGCAGTGGTGGGCCACCACGCTTGGATTACTGTTCATTCATGTTTTCATAATGAGTGCATTTACACAAAACAACTTGTACGCCCCTCCTTATGTAATGCCTTCGGGCTTTTAAGGATGAAATAACTGAAAAAAAATAGTTTTACATCCGCTTTGTGGTGCTTCATTCTTTCGGGGAGGTCCTCGATGTCACCAATGTACGACACCGAGCACTAAGTATGAGCAGGGGATCTTCTGTATCAAATGGATTAGTTCTTGAGGAACGGAATTGGCGTAGTGATTGTCAAATATCTCGGTGGACACCCAAACCGTGACGTGAAGAGGGACGTGTGGTAGTGGTTTATTTAAAAAAAAGAAAAAAAATGGTGAAGGAAAGGGATGTTGCCGGCCGCGGCATTTGCTATCTAATATCTGAAGCACCCGAGCTGCAGCCGGCGGATGTGAAAGGGCAAGGGAGAGGATAGTGAGTGGAAGTATAGAGGGGAGCGATAGCAAGAAAGGACAGGGGAGAGATTTGTACACTACTCAAAAAATACAAAAATAATCAAGGTTGCGCAGCTCGCGCGCAAATGTCCAAGTTTGTCCGAAAATAAGTGCGCGCGAGCGGTCACTGTGCACAATGACTTACAGAAGGTGAAGTAAATTGTATGTACAGTCGCCGTCAAAAGTAAACGGAAGGCGATTTTGTCAAAAAAAATTAATTTCTTTAAATCTAAAGCATAATGGATCATGTTTGTTGGTGCACAGTGCAATTTGCACAATCACAATTTGTCTGCACAAATGTATTCAAGGATTCATGAATTGAGCGGGCAATTATTAACTTTTTTCGTTACTATTGCCTTCCTTTTACTTTTAACGGCACCTGTACATAGCCGCACGCATGTAGCATCCTGTCTCCGACTAATCGCACGCGCGGAACACTACACTAGCGGCCGAGGTGGGCCACCCGGCCTCGTATACCGCCTCAGACAGCCTCGCGGAGCGTTTATGTTCCGCGGGCACTATCTGGCAAAGAGCAAGCGGCAAATCAAGCCCGCCTGCTCGATGAACAACGCACAGTGGCTCTCTATTATTCTGCAACGGGTGCGCACACTGCCGCGCGGCCATAGAAGCGCCTTGAGACTGTCCGGGATGATTCTCAGCGCCCTGTAGGCCGTGGGAATCTCGCAACGCGGCACTGCGGAAGCGGTGCAGGGAAGGAGAATATGCTCCAATGTCTCCAGGGCACCGCAGTCACCGCACGCGTCGCTCGACGGAAGTCCGTGGTGCACCCGTCTTTCCCCGGGCCACACGCAGCCGACGCGCACTCGCATGATCATCGTGCGCTGGAGGCGCGACATTGAGTGCGCGCCGACGAGAGAAATGCACTCTCCTCGCGCGATACGAGGTCCGGGTGCTGCTGACGGCGGTGGTCGTAGATCGTCACCGCACGCACGTCTTCAGGGCGAGTGGTTCGTCACTGGGAGAAAGCTGATTTGCGGCGATGGCGAGCTCGTCGACTTGCTCATTGACGCGGAGGACGCAGTGAACGGGCACCCGGAGAACCCGAATACTGCATCTACGCTCCGCGAGACGCTCAATTCGCTCGCGTAACGCGAACAGCAACGGGGTGCCACGGCCAGGGGTCTGCAGGCGGCTAAGGGCGGCCCCGGATACACACAGCAGAGCACACCTGGGCGGCGGCAGAGTAAGGGTGAGCACCAGGTCCAAGCACAGGCGAAGGATTAGTAGCTTCGCCGTGGTCGAAGAGCCCAGGTAAGCCACTTTTTGCTGGCGGTGCAGTTGCAGGGCGGGGATGGTGGCCGCTGCGGCGAGCGAGCAGCTTTCGCTCGCCACGGAGCCGTCAGTGTACACAAGCAGATGGTGACGCAGTTGCTCGTAGAGGACGAGGACGGCTCCGGCCAGCTGCTGCACTGCACATAGTGTGTGCTGCGTTTTCCCGCAATACCGGCGATCTCTCGCTGTGCCTGCGTCGTGAGAGGCCAGGGGGAGCAGTGGCTGCAGGGGGGCGTGGCGCACGTCAGCAGGTTATATTCCTGCAGTGCCGCGGCCATTCTTGAGCCCTGTATTGAAGAGGCGCTGCAGGAGTTCCCCGCCGTCTGGCGCGCGGTGTAGGCGGTCGATGGGGTGCAGTGAGCGGTGAGTGGCCTGTAGCTGTAGAGGCCACGCGCTCGCCTCGTCCAGTGTGCCTCGCATTGCAAGTTTCCGTTGTAGAGGCGCAGCGGAGCCTCCAGAGAAAAATCCGTTGGCCCCGGGAGGTGAGCTTGTGCGCGGTGGCCGCTACAGTAAAGGGCTGTTGACCTGGGATTTTGAGTTGAACCGCAAGGATTTCACATTGATTGTCCGCATAACTAAAAAAAATAGATGCCCTGTGACAAAACTTTGAAGAAAGTAGCACTAAAAACACTCGCCCTCGTGAAGACCGGCCAAGCCGGAACGAACGGTAATGTTTGAGATGATAATTAAACTAAGTAGTAAGCCATGTTTACTGTAACGCAAATAAAGCCGATAGAAGTTGATTGCATAGACATAATAAATCTTGTGAAGCTGAAAATATGCATCGGCAATTCCACTGGAGCACACTTAATGACCCTATCTTGACGGGAGACCTGCAACGGCAACTGCCGCTTCTAGAATCCTGGTCTTGGAATTTTGACTGGCGTGATTTTTCTTTGACTTGGACTGGGGACGAGATGCACCTCCAGTACTCAAAAGAGACCCACTTCGTTTTTAGGCCGGACATTATGTTTCATGGCAACACATTCAACAGCGGGCGCGTCTATCACGCTGTCAGGGAGAGATACTTCAGCAGTCGTTTGTTGCTCAGATTGACCTTGGTCCTGTGGAGCGCTATTGATGACCACAGATGGTGGAGGAGCTTCCGAAACCACAGAGGACAAGAGCGGAGCGGTGGGTAGCTCCAGCAGTTGGTGATGTGGGTAGCTGTGGCCTGGCATACGCACGTGGATACGTTTTCATAATGCGTTCAATTGCATTTTTCATTGCTTTTTCAACTGCCGCTGTGATTGCCTCTGTCCAAGAGCCTTCCATTACGGATGGACATTTGGCAGCCGCACAAGAATAACCACAGGCTCTCTCTTTGACTGCTGCAAAGGCTTCTCGTCGCGTGCATCGGCGTCTATCTATTAGCTCTAGATCATGAACTTCTTGAGCTCGTACAGGACAGTCTGGCGAGTTAGCAGAATGGGGAGCACCCCACAGACAACATTTTTCTTGCTGTCCGGGAAAGTCCTCTGTAGCATGACTATCGCCGCATGCACAGCAACATAAGCCGAATTTGCAGGCTTTGCAACTGTAGCCAAATCTCGAACAGTTCTAAACATTGAACCAGTCTAGAGTTAAATGCATCCACTAGACAGACCAATGACCACACTTTGATCTAAGGGGACACTATTCCTGTAAATGGGGCTATGACGGACTCTGTAGGAATTTTGACACCCTCTACCATTCTGCTGCGATGATGGACAGCAGTGACGCCCGCAGAGGAGACGCTCTCAAGAGTCTCCAAAGGGCTCAATCGAGATTCGACATCTCGGACTATTCCCTTGGTTTAGTTTATTGGGGTTTAACGTCCCGAAGCAACTCAGGCTATGGGGGACGCTGTAGTGAAGGGCTCCGGAAATTTTGACCACATGGGGTTCTTTAACGCCAGCCCTTGAAACAGGCCAGATGAGGCGGTAGGTATGCGCTCACCGGGTGGTTAGCGAAGGAGGTACACTTCAAGAGGTCGGCGGCACAATCCTTGTCCGGGGACCTGCACAATATGCCGCCCATGCCGAACTGCCGCACATCTGTGATCCGCATGCAGTGGGGCCATGTAGTCTGAAGGGCCGCCTGTACTGCCTCCGGGTTCTTCAAACGGATCTCGCCTCCTTCTGAATGAACTAAAGCCACAGCAATGCTGGTTACTCCACTAAGAAAAAAGACATCAATGGGGAGCTGGTCCTGAGGAAGAGCGGCCGACCAGGGAGAAAGCCCCTGGCCGGGAAAAGATGCAGACATCAACCTTTCGTCCCGCGCCCAATCATCCTTTAACGGCAGCAGGCACAGAAAACAAGAAGGGGAAATTTGTCTAGCTAGCACAACACCACCAGGTACTTAGCCGCTAACCCGCAACAGGACCAAACGACATGGCAGCAATCCACGTCCACTTCCAATTCTCGGCCTCTCTCGCGCACGTCTCAGCGTCGTCGTCGTCCAGCACACTGCCACTTCGTCATTCACAAATCGTTCGCGATTCATTCATGAGTCGAGTTTGCTGATACCGTAACCAGTTCACTGGTAACAATATTTTGATCTAAGGTGGCCTTTTTGTGCCTCGCCAATGACATATACCGACATCCTTTCACTTGAAGTGCTTAATGCTTTTTTGTAAAGGCAGCAGCACTTAATTCTCTGCCGTAACATTATGGTCACGGACACATGCGTCATTCAGTGCTTAGCCACTGCAAGTAAATACATTAATCTCAGATTGAATTTGCGGCACACAGGTTTTACCACACTGGATCTGAGTGCTGAGACGTGGCATAATGAAAAAAAGACCAAATGAGTCTCAGCAGAAATCTGGATTGCAGGGATTTGGAGGCGGTATGTTTTACAGTTAATGCATTCAATTCGCATTGCCAGCTTTGGCATGACGGCAGGATGGAAGCAGTTGCCTCATACGGGCATGTCAAAGCATTCATCCGGGGACGTTTAGCAAAGACTTCTGCAGTGATAACTAGTAACACCGAGAGCAAATTCGTAAAGCCCTTAGTGCTACTGTTTCAGGCCGCTCAGGCAATAGTAAAGATTTTTTTATTACACTGAGTAAAGTTGCTTTGAAATTTGATTGATTTATTGGTATTTAACGTCCCAAAGCGACTCACGCTATGAGGGACGCCGTAGTGGAGTGCTGCAGAAATTTGGACCACCAGGAGTTCGTTAACGTGCACTGACATCGGACAGTACACGAGCCTCTAGAATTTCACCTACACCGAAATTCAGCGGCTTCGACAGGGATCGAATACGTGTCTTTCGGGCCAGCAGCCGAGCGCCGTAACCACTGAGCCACCACGGCGGGGTCTTGAAATTTAATCTGTCACATAAAGCGAGAACGTATATGTGCCACATAAAGCGAGAACGTATTTGTTTATGTGTGGTGGTAATTGCTGTTTAAACACATAGAATGCCAAACTGAGTACGAAGGCATGACAGACTTAAGTGGCACTAAACACAATGGCTGGTGAACTGTAGACCGCTTCAAATGTTTTGGTAGATGTGAAAGTGGATTTCAAACACACACTGATATGGCTCAGCGAGGTCAACATCCTGGAGGATTTGCATGCTCAAAAATGCACTGTGAGGATCTGTTTGCTTGTTCTGTAATGAAGCAGTGCCGTGAAAGTACTTCCCCTTGCGCAGCAATTCAGTTTTCTGCAGAGGCACATACGACCTACACACTATAGCACTGCAATACCAGCTAGTGCCTGCTGCTTAGTCACCTCATCCAAAGGTGCATAAATTGAGAACCCTACATCAGTCACAGAAGTACAAAGGTATTAGTGAAGTTCACCTCCAAAATTTTGTGAATATTGGATGAAAATACAGTACAACACATGCAGAAGCACATGATCCTTGGCCGAGAAAGCCAAATTCGCTTTGCTGTTTTTTATCAGCTCATGTTCGGTTGCCCTCAGTACAAGTGGAATTTGCTTCTTAGTAGTACAGGCAGTAAGGCATGAAATGTTCCTTTCACACGGCTGCTCGGTGCATGCAAACCTCTCCTTCTCTGCCCTTTGCTGAGCACGACTGGTTGAAAACAAACTGCCAGCACCTACCGCACAGGGGCAGTTTGTACTCGTGAGAGGCCCTGGTGACAGAGGATGGCGGCTGCCAGCACACACACCTGGCAGTTCACATCCGCTGTTGGCAGCACCTCGCACGGAAGTGGACTGTGCCTGCATCACACTGGTGTATTTGTTTTCCACCATTTTCTGGATAGATACATTTCTTCCCACTCCCGTAAGGGCGCCACATCTCGTGAAAAAGCCGAATTGATGTATTGCAAATTAAAGCAAGCTGCACAAATGTATGGTGCATTACCTCTCATCTAACTGCTCAACTGGAAGCAGCAAAGGATGCAGCAAAGCAGCAACTGGAACCAGCACAATTTAAAACGCCACTTTATTTCCACCAACTGAGCATGCATCTGCCTAATACAAATTTCAATTTACACTGACATCAATCACGATGGAGCAGCTAGTGGAAATGTTAAGCTTTTTTTGCAAATATAGTAGGAGTATGTTCAAAACTTGCGTCTGCCCAAAAGCATACAGCCTCTAATAGGGATGTGCACAATATTCACAAAAAGTTAAATCTGAACACTGATTTGTCAATATTCTAAGGACAGCCTGCTATGGTGTGGAATATTGGTTCTTTTTTGGGATGTCCCATCGGCTGTGTGTGATTACTTGGGATAGAGGTAACGGAAGACCATGGCAGCCAAATTCAGTAAAGCCAATTGCTATAAATCTAGGTTACACCATGTGATTTGTAGAGAGAAATTCTGTACTGTACAGCATTGGCTTGCGCACCAATGGTGACAGCATGGCAGTAGAGATCAGTGGTCCAAATCAGGGTCAGATGATAACAATGGCGCTGTTTTATACCCATGCCCAGGTCCCTAAGCTGTTTAAGCTGAAATATAAAAAATCTCCTGTGAGGTAGCAAGCAGCCAATAAATATCAGAGAAATATTCGACATCGGAAAAGGTGCCCAATGAAGATACCATGCATGTCTACACTTAAGTCTCAGACTGTGGAGCAAGAATGTATGGGAGTGGAAAATGCCCACTAACACAAACTAAAAAAACACATGCGAAATGCACCACAAAGAAGCAAGGTGCTGACAATCCTATAGAATCCGAGCTTTGCGTGACAAGCTTCACGTTGGAAGCATCAGGAGAATGGACAGCTAGACATATACTGAGGTATTTTAGGTCCTTTAGAGCATTAATTCAATCCCTGTCCTCATCGGCAGCAGCAGGGTAATGTTCACAGGAGGACAAGGGCCTCCCCCGATGGTCTTCCATTACCCTCCACAGCCGCTGCTGCCTTACCTATGGTACTTCCTTCTCCTGTGCAGCCACTCTTTTACAGTCCTTAACACAAGTGGTTATCACTCTGGCACATTACATGTCCTTCCCAAATTCCTCTTCTTGAGTTGAGATAATGCATGATTACATCGTGCTTCTTCTCTAATTCATGCCACTCACCCACTCTCACTTCAAGGGACACTAAATTGAACTAGGCCTATATTGACTGATTACGGTGTTCTAATGACAAAGAGACGGCTTGCACTGAAAACTGAGCTTTAATTTATTTCAGACTTTATTTCAGCATCAGACGAAACAGTCTGATGCAGGGACAGAAGCTAAACGCTAATGGTGCCTGACGAGGCCTCTGACCCTACACAGATCACAGCGGTACAGATACAACAAGCATCTTAGAACCAAAATAATATATCGTACCTCCCAGCGGCAGTCACAAAAGATAAAAAAACGCAACATTTGACACCTGTACATAAACGTATTGCATATACAGGTGCACACACAAACAACAAATCACACATAATCGGACGTTACACAAATAACTTGAACAAATTAGCACAAATAACTGCTGTACAAAATAATACATAAATACATAATGCACTTTTTAAATTTTCAGTGAAAACTTCATAATACTGTTTGAAAAGACACAAAAGCAAGACACAAGCAACTGAAAGTCATTTTGAGTTATACAGTTTTGTGTTTCTTTTATGAGACGACAGTAAAACATGAAAAACACTGTTCAATTATGACTATATTTAATTTGACAACATAACAATAGCTCCCTAAGTTGGCATTTAAATGCTTTTAATTTGCATTCAAAGTTTAGCTTGCCTTCAAATTTGTTTAAGATGGTAGGTATTTGATACGCCATTGTCTGTCTTCCATAATTTGTTCGGATTTTTGGTGTACGGTGTTTTCGGTGCCTAAAAAGTTATTCAGCGTTTTCGGAGGCAATAATTCCGTACAGTTTCTCCTGATGTATTACTTGCAGTGCTTTGAAATAATACAACTGGTCTGCCTTTAGGATGTTGTATTTTTTAAATAGAGGAGCGGTTCTTAAGTCCTGTGGAATGCCACGATAAGATTCGAAGCAGCGTAGGATTTTCTTCTGTAAAGTAATTAGCTTAGTATAATTGTATTGTGTAGTAGTGCCCCAAACCATTAAGCCGTAGGTTAGTTTGGAATAAAAAAGTGAGTAATAAATATTCTTTTTCAGCTAGAGAGGTATGAGCGCAGATATTCTGTAAAGACATCCAACTGTGCGGGCAAGTTCTACACTTAGGTTTCTTACGTGTACAGACCAGCTCAAGTCTTCCTGAAACCAAACCCCGAGAAATTTTTGTGCTTGAACTTGTCTTGTCAAGGTGTTCTCAAATTTCACGTTAAGGTTGTGGTAAAGAGGTTTGTTGGCGGGACGAAATATGACATATGTTGTTTTTGAGGCATTTAATCTTAACTTATTCCTTCTTAACCAGTTTGAAAGTTGTACAAGGTAGTCATTTACAGAAAATTCTAATGTCATTAGGTTATGTGAAGAGAAGAAGACATTGGTATCATCTGCATAGATTATAGCTTGAGCAGAACTATCTATTTCGACAATGTCATTAATATAGATTAGAAATAGTAATGGGCCTAATATTGATCCCTGTGGTACTCCTTGTTTTAGCTTCGCAAGTGTTGATACTGCATCATTAATTTTCACCAGCTGATAACGATCATTCAAATAGCTATTTAGAAGATCTAGTGCAATACCTCGGACACCGTACCTTGATAATTTGTTGAGTAATAAGTCGAACTGTATGGAATCAAAAGCTTTCTGAATGTCTAAAAACAAACCTAGTTTATATTTTCTACATTCCATGTTTTCAATTATCCTGTCTTTGATGTGTACGAGAGCATGTTCACTCGATCGCTGCTTGCGAAAGCCATACTGACATTGAGTTATTACCTGATGCTTTTCAAAAAATGAAACTAGTCTCTCATGAATGACGCTTTCAAATATTTTAGATATTGCAGGAAGGACTGAAATAGGTCGGCAGTTTGATAAAGTATTTGTATCACCTCCTTTGAATATTGCAGTGACTTTGGCGATTTTTAATTGTTTAGGAAATACGCCTGTTGTCAGAGTGAGGTTAATTATGTAGCTGAGAACTTCACATATGAAGGGCGATATTAATTTTATTTCATTTGGACGAAGTTCATCCACCCCTGGAGATATATTATTTTTAAGCTTGCCGATTATACTTGAAACTTCACTTGGATCAGTAGGCCTCAAGAAAAGAGAGTGACTCAGTATTGTGTCCACTGGCATGCGGTCGTCGCAGGCAGCTGCATTCGTGATACTGTAGGAGCCAGCATCCACAAAATGTGTGTTCATTGCATCAGCTAGTCGTTCACCACTGAGTGCTTCACCATCGACTATGAGCTGCGTAATGCTATCCATTGTTTGTTTTTCTTGAAGTGAGCGAGTTTACAACCTCCCATACCCGTCGCTGATTATTATATATGCTCTCAAAAAGATTCTGGTAGTAGCACTGTTTTGCTTTTCTTAAATCGGCCGTTAAAGCGTTTCGGCACTTCTTGAACTCTGCAAATGTATTTGGAACTCGTGTACGAATAAAATCATGATATAACTTGTTTTTTACTTTGATACGGTGATAAAGCTCAGAATTAACCCAAGGTTTCTTGTGTTTTCTTCTATTACGACCAGATGGCTGTAATACAGGAAATGCGGCATTGTGTGAAGCGCGTAGTAAAGAAAAGAATTTCTCGTAAGCGCTGTCAGCATCTTTCTCATTGTATACCTGACTCCAGTCAATCAGAACGACCAAGTGGAAAAATTCTTTTTGCGTTTCAAGGTTTATGGCTCGCCGACCTGCTCTTTTATTGTCGTCCTTGTCATGGCGCTTTGCAGTTGAAAAAAGCAGAAAGACTGGCAGATGATCGCTAAGATCACACGAAAATATTCCGCTACTAATTTCTTGCGCAGTCAAGTTTGTTATGCAAACATCCAAAACAGTGGCCGTCTGCTGTGTAAGTCTTGTTGGTTTACTTATATAATTTGCGAAGCCATATGTGGATAACAGTGTCTCAAAATTTTCTGCGTATGGATCACTAGAACTTAAGTCAATATTGATGTCCCCCATAATGATGCAGGATGCGTTTGAAAAGACAGGGGAAGCTAACAGTAAGTCCACGAACTCTACGAAGCGACCTTTATGCCCTAGCGGAGGACGGTAAAGAGTGGCCACCACTATTTTATCGATACGCATGCACGAACATTCAAAATCGGCATTCATTACCGAGAAGTCGTCAAACAGTTCACAAGAAAAGGTATTTTTAAAGTAGACAGCCAAACCTCCACCCTTCTTTTGCTTACGACAGAGATGTTGAGACCGATAACCTGGGAAGTTAGGTTTTGTGTCATTGTCTGAAAGCCATGTTTCTGTAAAGGTTAGAATATCGAAGTCAACTGATAGCGAATGCAAAAAGACAGAAATGTCATCTGGTTTTGGTCGAATACTTCTACATTTTGCATGTAATGCAGAAAAAACCTTGCCATATGAAAACTCACGATTAAAAGCGTCAACTGTGTAGTATCTGCAGTTATCCTCTGGGTACATCATCATGAGAAGGAAACGCAATTAAATGCATATTCAACTTAGTCTTTAACAGCTGATTTTATCCAAGTCTCCTTCATGAGCAATGTGAATTATGTCCGAGCTTTCATCTTTGCGTACAAGCACCTTGCCTCCAGTCGTCCAGGCAAATTTCCATTTGGCGGCCTTTTTCCTTTTAATCGCATCCGAAAGCAGTGCCTTGTTTCTTTGCGTCAAGTGCTCGTTCACAAAAACCGGTGTCGTTCCTTCAAGACCAAGCATTGAGCTGTCTATCTTCTTTTTTCTGCACTTTGAGAGCAGATCATTCCGCTGATTGCGTCTCACAAAGCGAACAACTATGTTCTTGACATCCGCGTTAAATGTGCGCACATAGTGACGCGTGTCAATGTCAACCATGGTGTGAATGGTTACCCCTACACTCTCGCCTATCTTGCTTATCATTTCAAGCGGGTCCTTTCCATCCGGGACGCCCTTAATCTCGAGGTTGTTTAGGCGTTGGTATTGCTCGAGCTCTTCACATCTTTGTGATAGCCGGGCGTTTTCGCCTTTCAGTTCTGTATTTTGCTTGAGCAGTTTCTGCATTTCAAGCCTCAAGTTTTTGATCTCGGCAGTAGTATCTTTGACATCATTGCAAATATCGGTGCAGTAGGATACTCCTTTCTTAAGCTCCCGCATTTCTTCCCTGAAGTCACGCCTCAAATTTTCAAGAGCCTTTGTCATCTCACGCAAGTCTTTTATATTTGTGGTGTCCTGTTCCGAAGGTACGCCGCCACCCCTAGCAGTGTTCTTTCCAGCATCTTTTCTCGCCATTAGACATGAAAGTACATGCAGAATACAACACAGGTAACAGTAGTGGACTGTTCGGCAGCAGTGCACTACAAAAATTTACACAATATGTAGCACAAAATTCCTCACCTGCGAAGGCAAAGAATGGGCGGTGATCAGATCCGTGCTGTGAGTGCACCGCTGCCGAACTGTGCAATGACGTCTGTGTGGCCTCTTTTATAGCGTGCGCTGTCTTCGGGACGCTGCTGTCGAGGTAGTCACGGGACCAGGGCTCCAGCGCAGGCGCACCATCCGATGAACGCGTGGCAGTCCTAGAAGATGCGCTTTGATAATCCGGTGCGATTTGGCGGGCTGCGAAGGCAAAGAATGGGCGGTGATCAGATCCGTGCTGTGAGTGCACCGCTAGCCCTAAGCATGAATTGCAGGCTACACTGCCATGTGCCCTTTTCAGCATCTGCTTTAAAGGAGAGTGAATTCTCTTGCACAATTTTGTGCGGTTAGCGCATACTGCTACTACTTCTGAGCAGAACAGAATCTCTAACACGCTCGACATAGCCGTCAGCATTGCAAGTTCGAACTTGCGGGCTGAAAAAAAAAAAGTGTTTCATTCTTGAACTCCAGATTTCCCATCAAAGGATGTCTTTTGCTGTTGAAAAAAATGTTAATAGAGGCCCAAAGAAATGATCGAACAAACTTTATGAAGAAATGCACAAAACTGAATGGAGCTGTCATCAGTGTCCCTTTAGTGTTGCTATTATCAATTCCTTTTCCACAGCTTAATGTGCTGCTCTCAGTAGAATTCTGCAATTTTTCATTCACAAGTTATGACCAAATAGGAAGCTACACGACAGATGCGTGTCGCGAACGCGTGGTGTGGTAGCATCACCAAGATGCCCTTCACAATCTGGCAGTGCCTCCCGATTCTTATTCTCCAGCTATTTTTTTTCGGATGGCCTAGTTCTTCAAAGATTAGTAAACTTGCCTTATAAATGTACTACCTCAATGCCTACAGTAAACTTCTCTTCCAGTAAATCACCTTGGTTTTGTTCATAATATTTTTATTCCTAATGAAATAAGGTACTTTGCATGTTGAGGTCAGCATTTGCTCGCTGCAGATTACCCCAAGATATTTAGCCAGATAATGTCATAGGTAAATAATAGATTACTGTATACATGTTATGGACTTGCAGCGAATGAAAATGAAGGGACTGTGCAGAATACATAGTGCACTGTTAAGGAAAAAAACTGCGCACCTCATGACATGTGACAAGAGGGAATGCATCGCTCTTGTCCAGCAGACAGACATTCGCTTCCATTTAGCTATCAGACATTGTAGTACCATACGAGAGAGCAGTGTTCCCATTTCCATATATTCTCACTCCTATCCTCGGGCCTTCAAGCCTGCATTCCAGGCAGCTAGCTCTACATTTGTATCTATGAAATGGCAGCTTTAGAGCCTGCTCTTTTTGTAGGTTGGACTACCCTGAGTGCAACAAGAACAAGTACTTCAACCCTGGACTGCAGAGCTGAAACCACATCTGAGCCATAAAGAAGATATACGACACAAATTTACAAACTTAAAGGGAAAGATGGACTTGAAACAGCCGACAGCTCTATACTGTGATCCTTTAGGGTGCTACTTATAGCTATCAGACATAAAAAAAATTCTTTGTCCTCCGACATTGAGTCAAGCTGACCGGCAAGCTCTCAAGCAAAAAGTAAAAGGGTGACGATGACATGCATGCACATAAGCAAGCGACAGGCTTCATACCATTGCCCTTAACAGGTGTAGAAACGAAAAAAATGGAGGCTTATCAAGGTTAAGCCCAGTGGATGCGAAGCATGTCCTTAGCGTTTGGAGGCATCTGGACCGCATACACGCCCGGCGCAAAGACGCTGGCGCGGTTGCGGGCACAGAGACTGACGCGACGGCGGGCGCGCGCCGCCTCATCCTTGGCGTGACGTCACATATCACGTGATGCAGCGATGGTGGCGCCGCCGCCGCGTCGCGCGCGACGGCGCGAACCGAAGCATGGAGGCCTCCGCCGGGCGACGTCCGACTAGAGATGTGAAGGCCAGAAAAAAACACTACAATTTTGGAAAAAAAAACGGTTTTTTTCGTTTTTTTTCAGACGAGGGAAAATGGAAAAAACATTGAAAATTTCACAATGCAATTTCAAGGTTTTACGATTGCTTGCTTTTAGTTTCGGTTTTTGTTTTTGCTTTGAAAACAATTACAGCGTGCATCTTTGAACGATTGGAGGGCAGTCGTCATCGCCGGTGCCAGGTAGTGCTTTTTAAAACGTTCGTGCTTCACATATAAGACGTTCGTGCTTCACATATAAACGTTCACATATAAGATCCAGGCTTGACTTAAAACACACTAATACTTGAACTCACGGCTGAAGTAGAACAAAACGGTTGCAAATTCTACAGCGCTACACACACGGCATGAATAACATAGGCTGCTGTGCATGTAAGCGGTTTTAGCCAAATACAAGCCTAGCTTCTTGATTTCCAACATAGGAGAGTACAGAACATCCGCAGGAATTTGGTACAGGACAGGGGCCTTCAGCGAAGCACGTGACCCCATCTACCTGGTGGCAAGGCCTTTACCCCAACCAGTTGCTAACTCGTCTGGCTTGCCGACTGCTGCAGATACCACCATCATCCACCAGCTGCGAACAAACTGGTCACCCTTCGGGAATGTCCATACAAGGATTCGCAACAGGCTTTCAGGGGAACGCGTTCGAAAGCTTGTGTATGAGCAGTCGAACCTAGCTGTGGACACAGCTTCAATCCATGCTGCTTCGCGTAGTGCCGCATCCAGCGGCAGTGATTCTGAGTCCCATATGGAGTGACTTATAGACCAGTTTTCATGTTCCCTTTCTCGGTGCAATAGAACAAGAAGTTCGTTCCACAAATATGATATTTATACCTCTATATTCGCATGAAGTGCAAATCATTATTTATCTTCTCGGTGCAATAGAACCAGAAGTTTGTTTCACATCTATAACTGCATATTGTCACGGCTAGACAGTCGGGACGGCCAGGACACGCTTTGCTGTGAAGCACCAGGCAGCAGCGGACTCCCGAGGGCACCACACAGAAGGACGACGAAGAAGAAGACACTGCCCGCCACCATAGCTAAGGCTAGCCAGAATAGCGGTCAAGGCAGTTCGGCCGGAAGACGGCGCCACGGGAGTGCCCAGGATTGTCGCATTGCTCCCCCCTCTGGGAAGCGCCGCCCTCGGCGCGGCAGGTCGTGTGGGCCGACGGCGGCTCCCCCATGAACGGGAGTTTGGCACACGAACACCTCCTGTTGATGGGGCGCCCGAGCAGAGGGGCAGTGGCCTTGGTGAATGTAGCAGTTATCGTCGGCGGGCGCAGAATCCACTGTCTCGGCCGTCTTGATCTCGTATACGAGGAGGGAGAGACAGCTCTCAGTCGTCTGGACATTTGCTACTTCCGGTTCGAGCAGCACGCGGTCGTTGAGCGTTCTCGAAACCGAGTCTGTCCGACGGAGTATTCAAGCAGCAGCGTGTTGAGGTTAGACAGCAGGGCGAGTGCGGGATTCCATGAGGCGGTTCTGGCCGACCACCATCTCGACGGGCGCGCACGCTGAACACCGTCGTCTTCGGCGCCCGGAGGTAGAGACGAGCGAGCTGCTAGCGGGCGTGGTAAGGCTTCATTCGTGCGACATGCACAACTTCGGACTTTGGTCGTCTAGAGGAACGAACAGTTCCTTGAGGGAGAACTTCATAGTTTACCTCGCCGAGTTGTCCTATCACTTTATAGGGGCCAAAGTACCGCCGAAGCAGCTTTTCAGAGCGCCTTCGTTGGCGGATTGGGCTCCACACCCAAACGTTTTCTCCGGGCTGGTAAGTGACATCCCTGTGGCGATGGTTGTAACGGTGAGCGTCTTTTGCTTGTTGATGCCGGATATGTTGCCGAGCAAGTTGGCGGGCGGCCTCAGCTTCGTGAACAAAGCGGTCGGCCCCCACGACAGCTGAGTTTACACTACCAGGAAGAAGCATTGCGTCGAGCATAATCGTGGCTTCGCGACCATGTACTAAGCGAAACGGTGTGAAGTGAGTCGTCTCTTGCAGCGCAGTGTTATATGGGAAAGTTACGTAAGGGAGTACTGCATCCCAGTTGCGGTGGTCGTCGTCCACATACATAGAAATCATGTCGGCGATCGTCTTAATTAGGCGCTCAGTGAGTCCATTAGTTTGCGGGTGATAAGCTGTTGTTCGTCGGTGGCTGGTGCCGCTGAGTCGCATAACTTCTTCTGTCAGCGCCGAAGTAAAGGCCGTCCCTCTGTCAGTTATAACGACCGTGGGTGCGCCGTGACGAAGCACGATGTTGTGCATGAAGAAGGCGGCAATTTCCGCAGCTGTTCCACGGGGAAGAGCTTTCGTCTCACTGTAGCGACTGAGGTAGTAGGTGGCGACCACAATGTACCGGTTACCGAGCGAAGACTCCGGAAAGGGGCCGAGTAAATCCATGCCGACTTGGTAGAAAGGAACGTGGGGTGGATCAATAGGCTGCAGTAGTCCGGCCGGCTTAGTCGACGACGTCTTGCGACGTTGACACTCGCGACATGTTCGGACGTAGCGTTTCACAACCACCGCGAGCTTGGGCCAGTAATACTTTTATCGTATGCGTGCCAAAGTTCGGGAGAAACCAAGGTGACCAGAGGAAGGGTCATCGCGGCACGCTTGCAAGACTTCATCACGAAAGTCATTAGGTATAACGAGCAGATAGACAGCCTCCGTCGGCCCATAGTCTTTTTGTATAGGATGCCGTCCCGTAAACAGAATGATGACAGGCCGCGTGAAAAGATGAGGGGGCGGAGTCGGAGCGCGTCCTTCGAGATAGTCAATCAGGGACAGCAATTCCGTGTCGTCTCGTTGGCGTTGAGGCAAGTCGGACGCGGAGATGACCCCGAGGAAGAGAGAATCGTCGTCGAGGTCCGCGCTGTTGGTTGGAAGTGGGGCACGGGACAAACAATCTGCATCACTGTGCTTTTACCCTGATTTATACACAATGGTGACATCAAATTCTTGCAGTCGGAGGCTCCAGCGTGCGAGTCGCCCTGAAGGATCCTTGAGGTTTGCCAGCCAACACAACGAGTGGTGGTCGCTCACCACTCGGAAAGGGCGGCCCAAATAGGGGCGAAATTTCGTTACTGCCCACACAATAGCTAGGCATTCTTTTTCGGTGGTGGAATAGTTCACCTCAGATCGTGATAACGTGCGGTTTGTGTAAGCGATTACGCGTTCGACACCATCCTGCCACTGTACAAGGACCGCACCAAGGCGAACGTTACTCGCGTCTGTGTGCAGTTCTGTGGCAGCTGCCTCGTCGAAGTGCCCGAGTATGGGTGTACTTTGAAGACGCGTGCGTAGCTCTTCGAAGGCATGTTGTTGCTCCCGACCCCAGAAGAACGGTTCGTTATCTTTGGTGAGGCGGGTAAGGGGCTCAGCAATTCGGGAGAAGTTCTTCACAAAACGCCGATAATAGGCGCAGAGACCCAGAAAACGGCGCACACTTCGCTTGTCAGCAGGAATGGGAAAAGTAGCGACGGCGGCAGTCTTGTCGGGGTCTGGGCTAACGCCCTTGGCGCTCACAATGTGGCCCAAAAACTTCAGCTCCTCGAAAGCGAAGTGACATTTTTCTGGCTTAAGGGAGAGACCGGCTGAACGGATAGCTTCGAAAACAGCGCGTAAGCGGCTGAGGTGTTCTTCAAAAGTGTCGGAGAAGATGACATCATCCAGGTACGCGAGGCAGGACTGCCATTTGAGGTCTGAAAGCACAGTGTCCATCATCCGTTGGAAAGTTGCCGGAGCCGAGCATAGACCGAATTCGTACAAACCGTCCGGAGTAATAAATGCGGTCTTCTCCCGGTCACGTTCGTGCACCTCTATTTGCCAGTAGCCCCTGCGTAAATCGAGTGATGAAAAGTATTTGGCATGGCGCAGGCGGTCGAGGGAGTCATCAATGCGCGGCAATGGATAAACGTCTTTCTTGGCTGAACTTCGACTGAACTTCGAAGCATTATTATTGATTGTTGTGCTATTGCAAGTAAATCTGTTTTCGTTATGTTTTGCAAAATTTCCAATTTTTCATGAAAAAAACCCTGAAAAAAAACGGTTTTTTTCACGCCATTCAAATTTTCATGAAATTTTACATCTCTACGTCCGACGGCGCGATATGAGGCCCCATCTGCAGCCAGTGTGACGTCATCACGTGAAGTCATGTCACGTGACCTGCTTGAAGGTCACTTGAAGGTCAATGGTGGCCACCGCCGGGCGTCGCGCGAAGGCCGGAAACCTACGTTAATATGCTTCGCATAATATCAGAGGAACTATACAGGGTGTTTCATCTAAGACTTTCTGCAATTTTTAAAAATAAGATATTTGAATTAGATGCGCGCTTTTTCTGGCATAGCATTGTCAGTAGTGTAGTACATCATAATTCAACTAAGACGTGCTACCTAGCAGGCTTGTTAACCAATATTTAATAGTTAACTTTTAAACTATTACCGTTGGGCTCCTTAATTATTAAAAGGCATGTAGCCCACCGTAAGTAATGTCCATATCCGTTTTTAGAATTTCGAGAACGCGATTATCCTCGGCGCTGTGGCCTAACAAATTTTGGCTATTTCGACGAGTTACGTTCACTGTAGAGGTTGCTTTGCCTGCAAGCTTCTCAAACCGCATGTATTTTGGCGCGATGTAGGCGAAATTTGTTGGGCCACAGCGCCGAGGATAATTGCGTTCTCGAAATTCTAAAAACGGATATGGACATTACTTACGGTGGGCTACATGCCTTTTAATAGTTAAGGAGCCCAACGGTAATAGCTTAAAAGTTAACTATTGAATCTTGGTTAACAAGCCTGCTAGTTAGCACGTCTTAGCTGCATTACGATGTACTATACCACTGAAAATGTTATGCCAGAAAAAGCGCGCATCTAATTCAAATAGCTTATTTTTAAAAATTGCAGAAAATCTTAGGTGAAACACCCTGTAGAGATGTGTTACTGGCACTGCTGAGCTTCCCCGCTGTCTGCCAGAAAGATGCATCAGTCGTCTGTGAAAGCACAGTAATAAAGATTGATCCATCCCTTCCGTTTAGGAAGTGGCGGCTGCCTTTTTGTTCGAGTCGCAGAGTCCAGTCGACTCGGATCTGGTTGTCTTGACACTATTTGCCCTAATGCAACACCAGATTCTGGAGATGCACAGCTGCTACGGCTCTGTGACAAAAATGGCAGAGATGCTGTCCTTCCTAGCAGGTACTTGACTCTGGCTGTCACTACAATAGCACTAGTAGCACGTGAGCCTGGCACTTTAGCAGATGTCCGGCTGCGGGGGCACAGTGCTGTTCACAGACATGCCTGTTCACCCTAGGTACGTGAAACTCCTTGTGCATTCAGTCAACACACAGGTGGCAGCACTGCACCGGACAGAGCTGGCATCTGGACACGTTGTAGGTACGAATTGCGCACTAAAGACACACACAGGAAAAACAAACCAGGGAGATTGAAAGAGCACAAACTATCAACTGGTGTTTATTGGATTCAGTGCCGCTTTATAGGCAGTGTGCACACGTGCCTACAAAGAGGGGAAAGATAGGATAAGGAGGCAAATCAAACCCTGTGGGACAAACCATCAGAAACGCTCCAAAAAATTCTTTTCCGCGTTGTACAGTGAAACGGATGTGTCACTCACACAGTCATCAGCTCTTGCCTTGATGTGATATGCCTCTAAAAGTTCACGGGAAACTTTGTCCTTGCTCCTGCCAAGAATTCTGATACTTTTTAGCAGTGGCTCACAGCCGTTGCATGCAAGGCAATGAACAGGCAAATTTGCTCCTTCTCTGTTCCTAATTGAACGCTGATGCTCCCCTGCGCGTTCATTCACGCAGCGTCCTGTCTGGCCCACATACACGCGACCACACTTGATCGGAATCAGATATACAACGCCCGTGGCGCATTTCACAAATTGTCCCGCATGCTTTATCTCGCATGCTCTTCGTCGAGAGCCTTCCGCGCTGATTCTTGGGCACAACCCGGCGAGCTTGCGTGGCGCCGAAAACACCAAAGGGACGCCATGCCTATTTGCCACTTTTTTATGTTGTGGGCCACCTTGTGTATATACGGGACGACCGTAGTCTTTCTTCGTGGCAATCGCTCCTCGTTGTTGGCGCGGTGTCCTTTTTTTTACCTTCCGAAGAAGGTTCTCGGCCACAGCTGAGATGACCTCGCAGGGGCAGCCGGCTTAAAGCAGCCTTTTTATCTGATTATGAAAGCTAGTGTGTATTGCATGCGGGCATGACTTCGTCAGAGAAGAACCCAGGCACGAGCTAACAATACCTGTCTTGACTATCTTCGAATGGGTAGTCATAGAGAAGAAGCCCTTTCTGCGCTCGCGGTGCGTAGTGCCAGCAGACGTGATGCTAACCAAGCTCTAAGTTGATATCTAAAACTTGCAGCGAACCATGCGTCTTAAGTTCGTGCGTAAAACTCAAACCCTTCCCATAGCGTTTAAAAAGAGTTAAAATGCTATCCACTGAATGAGTGGGGGTCAAGGTTTTTTGTTTAGATAAAACAATTAGAAAATCGTCAACATATCTAAAAGCCTTAAGAACACCCTGGTTACCAAACTCATGATTCAGGGATCGGTCAATAGCGGCTAAATATATATTGCAAAGTGTCGGTG
This sequence comes from Amblyomma mixtum, assembly GCF_055824585.1. Taxonomy (NCBI): domain Eukaryota; kingdom Metazoa; phylum Arthropoda; class Arachnida; order Ixodida; family Ixodidae; genus Amblyomma; species Amblyomma mixtum. The sequence goes on along the minus strand of NC_143016.1, from coordinate 182,850,528 downwards.
CGACGCAGGATCCAATGCAAATGCCTTGTCATTGAATGTAAAAGTCATCATTAAAAGAAATAAAAGTAGCTTGCAAAGAAATTTCTAGCAAGGAAATGAAGCTGTCTGCTGGCACACCGGTTGAGTTTCGAAAACTTACTTCAACATTTCTTTCGATACACTCTCTGTCTGCAACAAACAATTCGCATGAGGCACGGAATAAAACATCCTCCACATCTACAGAGAATGATTAGCCAATAGGAGCGTTGGATTTCAAGAAACTCACAACATCACCAGAGGTTTTTCTGGCGAATGGATCCTCAACTTTTAACCCACTCAGATGCTTCTGCAAATACTGGCTTATTAGGAACTGCCACGAACCCTTCTCACTAACAATTGTTCTGAACGGCACTGAGTCCTTGTGGGTCTTTGCGGTGAAGAAAACCGATAGCGCTCTCTTTCTACAATCAGTTATCGATCTTGCCAGCTTAGTTAAATCAAGAACACTGCACAGAGCCGCAGCCTTGCTCTTGATTCTTGTTGCACTGGGCTTCACGCGTACAAAGTTCTTAGCGATCACTTGGCCAGCCTTTTCGTTGGAATCATCTTGCCGTAAAACCACGAATCTTCCAGTCTTATCAGCCTGTAGCAAACGTAAGTTGTTTTCCCTGAAGAAAGAGACAACCCTTCTGGTTGGTTCTTTGCTGGTCTTAGTGCTCACTGTTCTTGTAAGGGCTTCTACTCCTTCCAGGAGGAACCTTTCACGATCTTCTTGTTCAACCTTGCTTGAAACACGCCGGTTAAGTGCTAGCAGGTCGTGAGCTGGAACGGTAGGCTTGAAACACTTAACCGGCGTGTTTCAAGCAAGGTTGAACAAGTAGATCGTGGAAGGTGCCTCCTTGAAGGAGTAGAAGCCCTTACAAGAACAGTGAACACTAAGTACACCAAAGACCCAACCAGAAGTGTTGTCTCTTTCTTCAGGGAAAACAACTTACGGTTGCTACAGGCTGATAAGACTGGAGGATTCGTTGTTTTACGGTAAGATGATTTCAGCGAAAAGGCTGGCCAAGCGATCGCTGAGAACTTCGTACGCGTGAAGCCCAGTGAAAGAAGAATCAAGAGCAAGGCTGCGGCTCTGTGCATTGATCTTGATTTAACTAAGCTCGCAAGATCGATAACTGATTGTAGAAAGGGAGCGCTATCGGTTTTCTTCAACGCAAAGACCCACTAGGACTCAGTGCCGTTCAGAACAATTGTTAGTGAGAAGGGTTCGTGGCAGTTCTGAGTGGGTTACCTGTTGAGGACCCATTCGCCAGAAAAACCTCCGGTGATGTTGTGAGTTTCTTGAAATCCAACGCTACTCATTCTCTGTAGATGTGGAGGATGTTTTATTCCCTGCCTCATGATGAATTGTTTGTTGCCGCCAGAGTGTATCGAAAGGAATGATGAAGTAAGTTTTCGAAACTCAGCCGGTGTGCCAGCAGACAGCTTCATTTCCTTGCTAGAATTTTATTTGCAAGCTACTTTTATTTCTTTTAATGATGACTTTTACATTCAACGACAAGGCATTTGCATTAGATCCTGCGTCGCACCGACACTTTGCAATATATTTTTAGCCGCTATTGACCGATCCCTGAATCATGAGTTTACTAACCAGGGTGTTCTTAAGTCTTTTAGATATGTTGACGATTTTCTAATTGTTTTATCTAAACAAAAAACCTTGACCACCACTCATTCCGTGGATAGCATTTTAACTCTTTTTAAACGCTATGGGAAGGGTTTGAGTTTTACGCACGAACTTCCGACGCATGGTTCGCTGCAATTCCTAGATATCAACTTAGAGTCAGGTTTGCATCACGTCTGCTAGCATTACGCACCGGGAGCGCAGAAAGGGCTTCTTCCCTATGAATCTGCCCATTCGAAGATAGTCAAGAGAGCTATTGTTAGCTCGTGCCTGGGATCTTCTCTGACGAAGTCATGCCCGCATGCAATGCACACTAGCTTTCATAATCAGATAGAAAGGCTGCTTTCAGCCGGCTTCCCCTGCGAGGTCATCTCAGCTGTGGCCGAGAACCTTCTTCGGAAGGTATAAAAAGGAAACCGCGCCAACAACGAGGAGCGATTGCCACGAAGAAAGACTACGGTCGTCCCGTATATACACAAGGTGGCCTACAATATAAAAAAGTGGCAAATAGGCATGGCGTCCCTGTGGTGTTTTCGGCGCCACGCAAGCTCGCCGGGTTGTGCCCAAGAATCAGCGCGGAAGGCGCTCGACGAAGAGCATGCGAGATAAAGCATGCGGCACAATTTGTCAAATGCGCCACGTGCGTTGTAGATCTGATTCCGCTCAAGTGCGGTCGCGTGTATGTGGGCCAGACAGGACGCTGCGTGAATGAACGCGCAGGGGAGCATCAGCGTTCAATTAGGAACAGAGAAGGAGCAAATTGGCCTGCTCACTGCATTGCATGCAACGGTTGTGAGCCACTCCTAAAAAGTATCAGAATTCTGGGCAGGAGCAAGGACAAAGTTTCCCGTGAACTTCTAGAGGCATATCACATCAAGGCAAGAGGTGATAACTGTGTGAGTGACACATCCGTTTCACTGTACAACGCGAAAAAGAATTTTTTGGAGCGTTTCTGATGGTTTGTCGCGCAGGGTTTGATTTTACCTCCTTGTCCTCTCTTTCCTCTCTTTGTAGGCACGTGTGCACACTGCCTATAAAGCGGCACTGAATCGAATAAACACCAGCTGATAGTTTGCGCTCTTTCAATCTCCCTCGTGTGTTTTCGTGTGTGTGTCTTTTGTGCGCAATTTGTACCTACAACAGTATGCACCAACTCGCCCAACAAGAAGTTCTTCTTAACTATCTAGACACGGCACGCACCCACATGAGGTTCATAACGTGTTCCTCTCTGCACAACCCATGGGGCTGGCCGATGCTTGCCGCGCATTGCTGCCGGGCCTCACATTGCGCAGGGAGTCCGAGGTGACTTCTGATGGTGGCAGGGGACCATCTACACCTCCGCCAACCTTCAACCTCTTGATGATGTTTTTATAAGCCTGACGCTTGTTGCAGAACCAGACACGCACCACCTCACGGTCGTAGCTGAGCTGCTCAGCAAGCTCCGTAATCGCGGCCCTGCACTAAGACGGTTGGCAACAGAAAAAGTGGTTTGTTTTGCTACCTGTAGATTCTGGACAACATTATATTTTGGTATGAAGGAGGGTTTTAAAAAGAAAAGAAAGCAAGCAGCGCTAGTGGTTTTAGCAACCAACGTTTTCTGAGAAAGAAAGTATGTTATAATGCCCCTTTTATCTTTCCTGTTTTCCGGTTCTCACTCCTGCAGCTTGGCACCTCCTAATTATGTTGTGAGGAGTGTGCACCCGTTGCAGTGGCTAAGTGGTTAAGACACTCGACTACTCAGAAGGTGTACCCGGGTTCAAACTTCACCTCGGCGGCCGCATTTCGATGGGGGCGAAACGCAAAACGCGCCCATGTGCTGTGCAAGGACAGCGCATAATTAGTGGGAGCCTTCGGCACTTTTTCTTCGTTCACTACCACCTTCCTCCCTTCATTACAGCACTGCTGCGGGGTACACCGATATGCAAGACAGTTACTGTGCCATTGCGTTTCTTCAAAGACCACTAATGTAATGTTAGGAGTGTGTGACGACAAAGGTGGCCATCACACTGGGCCTAGTCGCAAGTCGCGTCACAGGATAGCATAAAGAGACCAACATGACAGAAACCGTCTGGTGCACTGGTGAAAGTTCGAAAACATGAAGCATACGAAACCAACAATGGTTGACAAGGAAAAGACCCTTGTTACTTTTGTTCAAGCATAACTTTCGGTTAGACTGCATCTACTTGCACCCACAGGGCAAGAAGGACAGGGCGTCTGAGTTAAACGTGAAACATTTTTGGCTTCGATTCGCCGCACATTCAGGCAAACATCATCTGAAAACTGCGACGAACATGAAGCCAAACCTGATGCCAGTCTTGAGGCTGAACTTTCTGAAACTTCACACTCAAAGGGGATCTCTTATCTCCAGCAAATTTGTTGTGATCCTCCAATATTTCAGTATTAGCTAACCTCTCTTACCTTTACAATACGATTCGTACAGTCCTTTTTCAACGTACAAGAGTTGGTACTTGTACAAAAGTGGCCTGGGTCACGCTGACTAGGCCATTTCGCGCCATCTTTCAAATTGAACCAATCAACAGGCTCTTTAATGGAAAGATTACACACGTCATTCAGAACCTGGCTGGTATGAGTCATGGAATCGTTGTCACAAAGTAAGGAACTGGGTTTATTATTACTGCGAAGTAAAAATAATAATCGTGCGAGCACATTACGGAATCACTAGTTTGCAGATTCTGATGCTACTCGTTGGTAGCATGATTGATAACAGGATATGTCTCTACTCGAAGCCAGCCATCATGGTCCCCGTTATGAGATGAGCAAAGTATGCAGCACTGTTCAGATTTAAAGGCGTCTGCCGTGCGCTTAGTCCAAACACTAAAAGGTAAATTTAATGTCTTAATTGCCTTCTGGCGGTCTCATGTTTGCATATTCTTTGTCCGTGTCCGTGGCTACAGTGGTCTCTGCTGCTGCTTCCACTGCCGTGGACGATGTGCTGTCATTCGCCGGAGTTTCCATGAGTGCAGCATGGGGTGCAGCCGGTGACGGCGCTAGTTTGGACGGGTGCGACGCAGAGCGGTCGGAAGGCTGCCCGACGCGCTTCTTGCGGCAGGCCAGGACCCCCAGATCGTCGCACGATAGATGCAGAACACAGATTTACACGTGGAGAGCACAAAAAAAAACAAAGAAGCTTAAATTAAGGGTTCCGCTCAGAGAGACAGGCAATCATCACTTTCCTCGTCTTCCACCCCTCACAGCCTCCGCATATCCCCATATGTTCGTGGACACAGGCATGTCCCGACCTCTTCATACACAGTGAAGGTCAGAGTCCACACCGGCTCTAGATGCTTCATTGCGGATCGATGCAGCCATCCCTGCTGGAGTTAGTGAAAAGGCAAGTAATTCTCTTCTAGAAAAAAGCCACGGCGGTCCCCATTCTGAGATCATCAAAGCAGGCAGCTATCGTGGACAGACGTATGGCATGAACGGACCTCTTCCTGTAAACAGTGAAAATTACAGTGAATATCTGTTTATAGGTGATATGTTCGCGATTGACGTAGTCTTCTCTGCTTGAGCTAGTGGAAACGCGTCCCTTCTTGAAGGAGCTCCAATCAAAGTGAGCTACAATGGTGGTGAGGCGTGAGACGTGACCCGTCTTGTTCAAGTAAACAGTGAAGGGTAAAGTTAATGGCTTCATTGTTCATTGGTGATGGATATAGCCATCCCGGCTTGAGTAAACGGAAACGCAAGGCTCTTCTCGAAGAAGGTCACGGTGTTTGAGATTAGAGGATCTGGAAAGCAGCGGCGAAGGTAGATGGACGTAAGAGATAACCCGACCTCTTGTTAGAAATAGCGAAGGGTAGAGTCGGTGCCTTTTCTAGGTGGTCCATTAAAAATAGGCTTGGTAAATCCAGCTGTAGGAAGTGCAACGCATTTCTTCTCGAAGCAGGCCGCAATTTTCGCCAATCTAAAATGATCAAAGGCAGTAGCAAAGCACGCCCAGTGTAAGGCGTGAGCCCACATCTTCGTGGACACACTGAAGGGTAGAGTCGATGCCTCCTTCAGCTGGTCTATCGGTGATGGAGGCAGCCACCTCTGCCTCAATGGAAAGGCCTCTCTTTTCGCAGCATGCCATGATGGTCGCCATTCCCTGCTCATAAAAATAATGATTGCTTAGCAGACGTCAGGAATGTCCCGACATCTTCGCAGGCACTGTGAAGGGTACAGAACAATCTTGTTCTAGGTCGTCTATTGGCGATGGATGTCTGGCCATCACTGCTGGAGCCGGTGAAACGGAAATCTCTTCTCGAATGAGGCGAAGACGGTCGCTATTCTGCAATCAAAGTAAGCAGCGATGAGGTACGGACGTGACGTGTGGCCATACCTCATCGACTAAACAAAGAAATATATAGTCGATGCCTGTTGTAGGCGGCCCAATCTCCGTGGACATAGCTGTCTGTGCGGGAGCAACTAGAAGCGCAACTCTCTTCTCGAACGGGGCCACGATGGTCCCATATTTTGAGCCCATTAAAGTATGGAGCAATTATGGAGAGAAGTAAGGCATGGCTCAACCTCGTATAAACCAAGAAAGGTTTTGTCGATGCCTGTTGTAGGTAGCATAACGTAGCCATCTTGGCCGGAGCTAGTGGAAACGCAAGTCTCTTCTCAGAATTAGACACGATCGTCACCATTCGCTAAACTTTAGAGCAAGGTGCAATGGTAGGCAGATGTAAGGTGTGTCCCAAGCTTTTTGTGGAAAGTGAAGGGCAGAGTCGATGCCTGTTGAATGTCATTCTTTGCAATGGCCGTAGCTGTCTCTCCCGGAGCAAGTGGAAACGCGTCTCTTATCGAAGGAGGCGGCTATGGTCGCCATTCTGAGGTCATCAAAGGAAGCAGCAATGCAAGACAGACGTAAGGCGGGAGAGTTTGGATCAGAGTTGATGCCTGCTCTAGGTGGTTCATTGGCAATGAATGTAGGCATCTCTGCTGGGGTCAGTGAAAACGCATCTCTTCTCCAAGGTGGAAACACCGATCGGTATTCTGCGATCTAAGTAAGCTGCAATGGTTCTCATACTTAAGGTGTGACCCGACTTCATCGTCTGAACAGCCAAGGGTAAAGTTGATGGCTGCATTGTTCATTGACGACAGACGTAGCCATCTCGGCTCGAGTAAGTGGAAACGAAAGGCTCTTCTCGAAGCAAGGCAGGATGGTTGAGATTACAGAGTCTTCTAAGAAGCCGCAAAGCCGGAGCGATTAAGCCGTCACCCAACGTCATTGTAGAAACAGTAGTCTATGCCCGTTAGGTGGTTTACTGGCGATGGATGGGCTGAGACAACCTTGCTGGAACAAGTAGAAACGCGTCTGTTCTCGAACCAGGCAACTATGGTCGCCAGTCAGAGGTCGTCAAAGTATGCACGAATGATCAACATACGTAAGCCGTGACCCTACCTATTCGTGTAAACAGTGTAAGGTACAGTCGATATCAGTTTTCAGTCTCGTGACGTAGGCACCTCTGCCGTAGCAGGTGGAAACGGAAGTCTCTTCTGCAAGCAGGCTTCGATCGTCGCCATTTGTGGAATATAAACGTAACAGCAGTGCTGGGCAGATGTAAGGCGTCTCCCGATCCCTTCGCTAAAAGAGAATTGCTGAGTCGATGCCTGTTTATAGGTCAGGCATTTGATGTAGGCAGCCATTTCTGTGGGAATAAGTGGGAACAAGAACCAACTTGATGCACGCCACGATCGTGTGGCCATCCTGGGAAACTAAAAACAAAGGGCAATTCTTGGGATACGTAACGCATGTACCGGCCTCTTCGTGGACTTAGGGACGGGTGGAGTCGATACCTGGTCTAAGTGGTCCATTGCCAATGGTGCAGCCATCCATGCTGATGTCAGTGGAAACGCATGCCACTTCTCGATGGAGGCCGCGACGAGCGCCACTCTGAGACCATCTAAGTATGCGCGAGTGCTGGGGAGATATAACACTTTTACCCTTCATCTTCGTGTAAACAATGAAAAGCACAGTTGATGCCTGCTGTAGGTGGTCTAAAGGGGATGAACGTAGCCATCTTCGCCGGGGCAAATGTAACACGCAATACTGAGATCATCAAAATATGTAGGAAGCGTGGAGAAACGTGATGTGCCCCCACCCCCCTGTTCGTCTGAACAAGGTAAAGTACAGCCTATGCCTGTTGTAGGTGCTCAACTGGCAATGGGCTTAGTCAACCCTGCTGGAGGAAGTGCAAACCAGCCTCTTCTTGAAGCTGGCCAGAGCTGTCGCCACTAGATTAAATTTAGGGCAAGCCGCAACACTTCGCAGACGTGTGGCATTTCCCGAGCTTTTCGTGGAAAGTAAAAGGTAGACTCGATTCCTGTAAGGTAATATTGGCGATGGTCGGACCTGTCTCTGCTGGAGCTACTGGAAACGCGTCTCTTCTCGAAGCACGCCACGACGGTCGCCATTCCGAGATCATGAAAGCAAGTAGCACTGCTGGGCAGACGTAAAGCGTGGGTGGAGAATGGAGCCACCTCCTCTATGCTGTCTATTCCCAATGATTGTAGCCAACCCTGTTTGAGTCAGTGCAAGCGCGTCTGTTCTCTAAGTAAGCCACAACGGTCGCCATTCTGCGACAAAAGTAAGCAGCAATACTGGTCATACTTTACCGGTGACCTGTCTTCTTCGAGTAAACAGCCAAGGGCACGTTGATGGCTTAATTGTTCATTGGTGACGGACGTAGCCATCGCTACTAGATCAAGCGGAAACGCAAGGCTCTTCTCGAACCAGGGAACGAGTGTTGAAACTGCAGGGTATTGCAAGAAGCAGCAAAGGCGGACACATCTATGACATGACCCGACCTCATCGTAGAAACAGTGAAGGTCAGAGTCGATGCAGTGTAGATTGTGCAATGGCGATGAGCTTATTCAGCCCTGCTGGAGCAAGTGGAAACGTTTCTCTTCTGGAAGCATGCCGCAATGGTCACCAGTATGATCTTCAAGGTAAGCACCATTGGTGGACGTACTACATAAGCCGTGACCCTACCTTTTCGTGTAAACAGTGTAACGTACAGTCGATGCCTATTTCCGGTCTCGTGACTTCAACATGTCTGGCGTAGAAAGTGGAAACGGAAGTCTCTTCTCCAAGCAGGCCACGATATTCTAGGATCATTTAGAAGGGGGTAATCAATTACAAGACCAGTTGGATTGTGTATGCGATCGGGATCCTCCTAGATTTATTCCATACCCCCTGCTGCGTATTCTGGAATTCGTTTTTGACCTCTGCAGCCAGATTTCATGCAAGACTGCATGCAACCTTTTGATATTTGTGGACTGGCCGACCACAATGCAGACTTATTCTGTTGGTTTTCCACCAGCCGGAGCTTCTATATGTAACATTTTACATATAAGCAGCCACCGGACTTCAAAAACTAGATTTACTGCATCTATGGTGCTATTGGCGTCGTGAGATGTACTGTGCCTGGAGCCGCGCTCACTGGTTAGTCATATTGGCTTTAATCGATTCACTCTTCTTGTAAGAGACCTTTTGCACTCCCTTGAACAATTTTCTCGCAAAGGCCTTGCACGATAGCATTACTGTACACCGAAGATTGAATTGATTCACGTTGTAATAAGCGGTGTAAGTACAACCATCCCAGGAAAAAAAGAACTAAAATAACACAGTGAATTTGGTGGCACACGGTGCGCGAGAAGATGCTCACAAATACGTTTTATAGAAGGATTTCTAAATAGTGCCTAATATAAAACCCCACGTTAGTTGGAAAAAGTATAATCCTTTTTACAAAATTTGCCTTCCACCGTATGGTTAATTTCTAATCCTAATTGGCCCTGTCACACCCTGATATACACACTAAGATTCACGAAAAGAGAGAAATACACTGTTTACTACAAAATTTATTTTTAGATAAACTATAAACTTACGTCTATAAGTTGTGACCTGGTTGCTTCCCTTTTTAATCCACCAATGTATGGCACAGGTGGTACAATCTTGTCCCCAGTGACGTCAGAAGAACAACTTTGAACAAAGTTTTCTTCTGTATGGAATAAAATATTGCAAATAAAGGCTCCTTGCACCGTTTTGCGAAAGGCGTTGAACGCTGGAGACTGAGTACACCATTTTTTTGGATACAAATGTAAGCACATTACCGATGTCGCTTCACGTGCATGTAGCGTAGGAGACGGCACTCTTACTTGGAAACCACACGGAAGCACTCTTCTGATGGTCCTAGAGTGATTAATTCAGAGACAACACGGGGTAAATTTTGTTGCAACCAGGAAATCCGCATTTTATGTACACTTCTGCTCGGTTCCAGGAAATGAGCTAATGGGGAGACCAATTCTTTGTTCTGTGATTACCCTGCTCACTGAATTCCTGTAGGTATCCAAATTTGCAGAATATAAGTTTCCTGCTTGCTGACGTCTGCGCATTACCAGCTCATATGATCATATGAGAATTTGGTAATGATCAGTGCAACGTGTTTCTAATTCAGCACACCAGAAGCTTTGAGCAGCTCAGTGCAGCCGGCAGACCTCGGATGTAGGTAATGCTGCCGTCGTTTAGGGGCTCCATTGAATAATTTGCGAAAGGTCGGCAAGTTTCGCACCTCGCGCACATGTGCGTGAGCTGCCCCAGATTCCATTGTCCCCACAAATATGTGGCGAAGGCTTTGTCGATAATTGCTGTTCAAGTCTTGGTAGGTCTATCGGCTGTCGGGTTCTACAGTGGGTCCACGCTAAATTTAACCAAGGGTTAAAAAATGAAATATTTGAGGTAGGCCAGTGAAACCACTTATTTACATCTACCAACCGGCTTGCGCATCATAGTCAATTTTTATTTTGCAATTAAATAATAAGCAATTAAGATTATTTTCCTAAATGCGTGAATATTGACTTTAGACAGAAAATGTGAATAGAAAAGTTGGAGAGCACCTTCAAAATCACCATTCCATTTATTTCCTGAAAAGAAAATTTCATGGGTAGTCTCATTCTGTTGGACAATAAATGTTTTTCACTCACTCACTCATGTGTATCTTTTTTCCGAGCTCCAAAGAAAGCCCGCGAAATACAAAAAAAATATCACGTGACTAGCGCATTGGCGCGCCACGATTGTGCTGCTCTGAAACGTGGTTTCAGTGAACGAAATCAGCTGCTGGCAAGGAACGACGAGCTCAATGCTCCGGTAGGCCGATGTGTCAACGGTGGTTGCGGCCCCCGCTCGAGCCAATCTGCAAGCGTGACGGTGCAAGTTGCGGCGAACGCGCCGGGCATTGTGGGCTATGACATGGCCAAAGGAGACAAACACAAATTCGACGTGTTTTATTCGCTACTGAGAGGCAAAAGAAGATAAGTAAAATACTTGCCTATCTTCTCAGCCTCTGAGCGCCGAATAAAACTCGCCGCATTTGTGTTTGTCACCTTTGGCTATGTCATAGCTCACATTGCCTGGCGCGTTCGAGGGAACTTGCACCGTCATGCTTGCAGACTGGCTCGCGCGGGGGCCGCAACCACCGTTGACACATCGGCCTGCCGGAGCATTGAGCTCGTCGTGGCTTGCCAGCAGCTGATTTCGTTCACTCAAACCACGTTTGAGAGCAGCACAATCGTGGCGCGCGAATGCGCTAGTCACGTGATTTTTTTCGTATTTCGCGAGCTTTCTTTGGAGCTCGGAGAAAAGATACACGTGAGGTTTTCTTTACCGGAAATAAATAGAATGGGGTTCTCTGAAGGTGCCCTCCAACTTTTCTGTTCACATTTTCTGTCTAAAGTCAATATTTACGTATTTAGGAAAATTAGGATATCCTAATTGCTAATTAATTACTTGCAAAACAAAAAATTGCCTATGATGCACAAGCCGGTAGGTAGATGTAAGTAAGTGGTTACCTTGGCCTACCTCAAATATTTTATTTTTTAACCCCTGGCTAAAGTTAGCTAGGACACCCTGTATATTCACCGCTGAGTGTAGAATTCCTACCAATTACTGCCAGGACACACACGTACTCGTTGTCGTTGTGAGGCGGGACTCGAACCAACAAAACTGCATTATCCTTACGGAAGCCTATCAGCAACCTGCTGACGTCACCTGGCCGCTGCGAATGAAGGATGCGGTGGCCGTTCAATCGGAGCTGGTCTCCAACACGCGACTCTGATATCACAATAAAAGGAAAGCGATACGCCCGCACCAGCTGTTGATAGTCTGAAAGTTTCGACTGTGGACCACGAGCGTTCCACTGAAATATGGTGCGTTTGTGGAAGATGTTGTCAATGGTAGATGACGTCATGATGTTGTACAAGCCATGATTACTGCTGTGGTGAAATGCGCCCCTGTGGGCCATAAGATACTGGCACCAACGCCTCCATCGCCAGAACATCTTCTACCTGTGGAGACTCTTGACGAACGGCTTGCGCGCACAAGAGCTTTGTTGGCTGCAAACAGCATAGATATCAGTTATCCCGAAACATCTAGTTCTGTGCCAATTTGCTGCTTACGGTAGGCCAGCCTGTCATGTTGCGGTGTCTTAGGTTGAGGGCGCGAGTTGACATGTGTCGCGTCTTGAGTGGAAGGTGAGATTGACTTCAAGACAGACGGAGGTCGAGGGCTTTCCGTGCCTTTTTTTTAGCAGCAGCTGCGTAACTGTTTCCAGCTGTCTTGTCTTAATGAGTTTGTTGATCATTATCTCGGAAAGATGAAAAAATGAATTCAGGATCAGGTGACGTGTCATGATGCTTATACACTTTTGCTTCTTCTTTTAGGGACACCCTCCGCATCATGCGGTTTGTGGACCATTGCAGTTTGCGTATTTTGGTTGCGCTGTCGACCTCCATTCCTTGTGAGAGTGAGGGCCAGCGCATACTTTGTCTCTTTTCTCTGGAATTAGAAACGCTGCGTTGCTGCACCAGGGTATTCAGTAACAGGGCAACTGGAAAAGCCCAGTGCAACCCGTTTTGGCAGTGTGGAATAATTGGTGAATTCAAATATTACGTTGCGGCAGCGTACCTCTCTGATGTTTCCATTGTCTTCACCTATGTAAGCGGTTTGCCTCCTTGCTGAGAGACAATGCCTTGCTTCTGGAGTTACTCATGCAGGTTTTTGTTTGTTTAATTGAGAGGTACGTCCTCAATTTTCAGAAGATCATCGTGCACGAGTATGGGACGCGGGCCTCTACAGCCACTCCAGCCACCTCTGTCACTGAAAGCAGACGGTTCGGGGTAGGAAGCAGCGTAGATACTGAAACAAGCTGCCGCGCTTGCTAAGATGACGTCTAAGCACTTTTTTTCTTTTTCCTTCAAGTAACAGCGCAAAAACACAGACGGGACACAGGACAAGAACAAACAACGAGCGCTGACTTTCGACAAGTTTGTTTCGAGGCATGCATTGCTTTCACACACTTTTGCTAATCACACGAGACACCGACACGTGACTCCTGCAGTACGTATGATCAATTCCAAGAGAAGCATCGTACATCCAACAGCTGCAGTTCTTTTTGTCAAAAGTACAGGTGATTTTGTGATACAATCATCTTCAAGCTTATCTATCTCGACTGCCTCAACTATATCGCGAACCAGCTGCTCGACGTTTTTATTGATCACTTTACTTTGTGCATACTCAGTCATGCAAGCTTTGGATGGGCAATCTCTCACACCTTCTCCAATATGCTTGCATGCTCGATCGACGTTAATTTTATGTTATTTCAGTCTTTCGTTAGTGCATCTGCCGGTCTATGCTATGTAGTTTTTTCAGCATTTCAACGGCAGGGAATAAACAAAGCCTTCCGCAGATTCGACAAACCGAGTCTGGTGATTTGTTGTACACCCGCGCAGTTTTTCTGGTCCTTCGGCGTTGACTCGCCGGCAAAGAATATTTAGTTTTTTCGGTGCTGGGAGGACAGCATTAACTCCAGCTTTTCGGCCAATCTTTTTCAGGTGGTGGGAGATATTATGGAAATAAGAAAGGGCCACTATTCTTCGTTCATCTTTCGGCTTCCTGCTGCTGTCGCGCAGTTTGTTGCTTGCTTAATCATTCCGCGACGGCCACAAGTAGGTGCGAGGGATAGCCAGCTTCCATAAGGCGCGCACTGTGGCGACGAAAGCTACCTTCCATTGTGTGAATTCATTACTTCTTGAGCGCGTTTGACAAACACAGATTTGCAATTGCCCTTTTCACCAGTTTGGAGTGCGCCGATTGGAAAGGCAATGGCGTCTTGTCGCTTCTGGGTTGATAGGCCCAGCACACTTTCCCCTTAGTGAAATGACATCTTAGGTCAAGGAATCAGATTGACCGTTGTACAGGAATCTCATGCGTTGTAGTTAACTGCTGGAGAGCATGACTTAAGCAGGCTACAGCCTTTAAGGTCACGTCGAGGGTGTTCGTGCCGCCTTCATCACAAAGCATTAGGTACACGTCGAGATACCTGAACACCTTCCGCACGGTGCTTCCTATCAGGATGTTGAGAAGAGACCTGTCTTACTGTGCGAGGTGTGCGCCTCCTGTGCCTCGTGAACTAAGGGCTGGTGCAATGCACGACCCTATCCACGCGCCTCGTTTACGAAGGTACCCGGCCCCTTCCCTAAGCACATAAATAGATTCAAGGTACACGGAAAGATGTTCTAAAACTTCTCCTGTCGACTCCCCGCAGCCGTTTTCGAACGTGATTGCTCCGTAAATGTCAATAGAATTTTCGACACAAATCAGCATTTCAACCTGGGGGATCGATCGATACAAATCTCTAACATTTAGCGAACATTCTGCAAAGTCACTGCTAGAATTGTCACTTAAAATCCTAATCACGTCGTCCGAGGATTTCACCAAGAAAAAGCCGTCACAGGTTAGTAATTTTAGTTTTTCGTTTAAGAACAGGGGAACTGTTTTTGCCAGGTACCTTTCTCAGATTTTATGACCCTTAGTGGCCGGTCAGGTTTATTAGTCTTTATTGGAATCTTCATGTCAAGGGATGATTTTTATTATTTACAATACCAAGCATTAGGCGGTCAAGCTGTAGGTTACCACATAGCTTCTTAGCACTTGACTTTGCTTTCCTTAAAACAGAGATGCTGTGCTTGTTAAAAGGCAACCGACGGCGTCTAACGCCTTAGCGCCGCAGATATCCTTGTGGATCACAGCGAATTCCCTCCCCCTCTTTTCCCGAAGTCAGCAGCGAGAGTGAATGCTCTTTCAAGGGCCTGAGCGTACGTCCGACAGGGAGGCCTCTGTAGCGCAATTTTCAGCGTGCGATCACGTCCACTCCGTCTGCGACGCACCTGCCGCTTTCTGGCTCCGTAAACGCCCGCGTCACCTTTTCTTGGGCGGAGGTCACAACCGCCGTTACCATTACGTTGAGGTTGGCTTTCCATAAGTCCTTCCCTTCTCCTGTGGGCGTGAAGGCGACAGGAACTCGAGCAGCACGTTTTTGCTTCTAAGACAGGACCGTAAACGAGGTTTGGTCCATGTCATCAGGAGTTTCTCCTAAAGGCTCGCAGCTTGCGTGATCTCGCGGTCTCATTTTTGCATCTTTGTGATCGGTGGCCGCGGCTACAGTGGCTTCTGCTGCCGCTGCTGGTGTGGACGCCCTATTGTCATTTGCGTGAGTTGCCATGAGTGCAGCATGGGGAGCAGCCGGTGATGGGGCGAGGCTGGGCAGGTACTGCGCAGAGCGGTCAGGAGGCCGCCTGACGAGCTTCTTGCGGTGGGCCAGGACCCCATAATAGACGTACGATGAATGCACAACACAGATTTACACGTGTAGAGCACAAAAGCATGAAGAAACTGAAATTAAGGGCTCT
This sequence comes from Amblyomma mixtum, assembly GCF_055824585.1. Classification (NCBI taxonomy): domain Eukaryota; kingdom Metazoa; phylum Arthropoda; class Arachnida; order Ixodida; family Ixodidae; genus Amblyomma; species Amblyomma mixtum. The sequence continues at coordinate 182,835,116 of NC_143016.1, read as the reverse complement.
GCTCCGAGAGGCAGTACACTGATCATCCTTCTCACGGTCCTCCGCCCCTCACAGTCTCGGCATGTCCCGCTTCCCTCGTGGACACGGCCATGTCCGGCATCTTCGAGCGCAGTGTAAGGTAGAATCTATGTTGGCTTTAGGTGCTTCATTGCGAATGGATGTAGCGATCCATGCAGGAGCCAGTGAAAAGGCAAGTAAACCTCTTCCCTTTACGATGATTGGCAGAAGTAAAGTCATGATGGGCATACGTAAAGCGTTTCCCGAGCTCTACGTGGATAGTGAGCGGTGGAGTCGAAGTCTGTTCTATATTGGTCGTGGATTGGCGATGCACTCAGCTATCTCTGCTGGGGAAAGTTGGAACGAGTCGCCTCTCGAAGAAGGCCACGATGGTCGCCATTTCGAGACCTCACCTTGGACACTGTGAAGGCTAGAGTCGGTGCCTGCACTAGGTGGTACATTGCCAATGAATGTAGCCGTCTCTGCCGGAGTCAGTGGAAACGCGTCTTTTCTCAAGGGTGGTCTTGAGCGTCTCCATACTGAAATTATCAAAGTAGGCAGCAGTGCTGGAGAGAGGTAAGTCAAGACCCACATCTTCGTAGAAACATTGAAAAGTACAGTCGATTCCTGTTGTAGGTGGTCCATTATCATTGGACATAGCTTACTCTGCTAGACGAAGTGCAGGCCCAAGTTTCTGCTCGAAGGAGGCCACAATGGCCACGATTATCATATGAACAAGCTATGCAGCAGTGCAGGAGAGAAGTAAGGCGTGACCCCTCATCTTCGTGTAAAGAATGCAAAGTACTGGGGATGTCTGTTGTAGGTGGTTTACTGGCGATGGGTGTAGCCATCTAGCTCTTTTGGAGCCACTGGAAATGCGTCTCCTGTCGAAGCCATCCCTGCTGAAGTCAGTGGAAACGCATGTCTCTTCGCGAAGCAGGCCGCGACGAGCTCCATTCTGCGATGATCAGAGCATGTACCAGTGCTGGAGCGACATACCACTTCACCTCAAATCTTCGTAACGAGCACAGTTACCAACATTGGCTATTCGCAGAAAAATTGCTAGGCTAAAGTTTTTTTATCAGCTTTATCATACTATGTTCAATCTGGATTCTCCCTTGTACTTGCGACCACCCGGAAGACTGTCATCGCGTACTAACCATCCCTTTGCAGTTATGTCATACATGCCGAGAGTTGATGTGTATGAGTTTTCGTTTCTGCCTAAAACAATTATAGAATGGAATAACCTTGACCGACACGTATTCAACAAAACTTGTTCACTTGAAACTTTTGTAAAAGAGCTGGAACTGTGTTGTACTAACTGACTATACCATTCCCACCCTGAAACAGCCCGCAAGGGCTAACAGTATTTGGAAATAAAAAATAAATAAATAAAAAGTACAGTCGATGGCTGCTGTAGCTGCTATATAGGCCATGAGCATAACCATCTACACCGGAGCAAAGGAAACGCGTCTGTTGTCGAAGCTCATGGCACGACCGCCGCCATTTTGAGATTATGCAAGCATACAGCAATGGTGGACAGACATGCGACGTGGCCGCTACCTCTCTGTGTAAACAAGGAAAAGTACGGTCTATGCCTTTTGTAGGTTGTCTATTGGAGATGGACATAGTCATCTCTGCTGGAGCGAGTGGGAACGCATGTCTCTTCTCGATGCAAGCCATGGCGGTCAACATTCTGTCATCGAAGTAAGCTGCAATGGTGCTCAGACATAAGGCGTGACTCGACAGTAAATGGTAAAGTTGATGGTTTTATTTTCAATATCGATGGATGTAGCCATCCTCGCAAGAGCAAGTGGACGCTCAAGGCTCTTCTAGAAGGTAGGCTACGATGGTTGTGAGAAGCAGCAAAGGTGGACGGACGTAAGACGTGACCGGAGGTTATCGCAGAAACAGCAAAGAATATAGCCGCTGCCTGTTGTAGGTGGTCCATTTTCGATTGGATTAGTCAGTACAGTCGGACCAAGTGCAAACGAGTAACGAGCCTCTTCTCTAACCAGGCCACAGTTATCGCCATTCGCTGAAACTTAGAGCAAGCCGGAATGTTCGGCAGACGTAAGGCGAGATTCGATGGCTGTTAGGTCATCCATTTGCGATGAACGGAGCCATCTCTGCCGGAGCAAATGAAAACGCGTCCCTTCTCGAAGCAGACAGCCATGGTCGCCCATCTGCGAATATCGAAGTATGCAGCAGTGCTGGGGAGACTTAAGGCATGACCCCACATCCTCATGTATACAATGAAAATATTGTCTATGCCTCTTGCTGGAGATGGCCGCAGCCATCTCGGCCGGAGCAAGTGGAAACGCGTCCCTTCTCGAAGCAGACCACGATGGTCGCCAATCTGCGACCATCGAAGTATGCTGCAGTGCTAGAGAGACTTAAGGCATGACCCCACATCTTCGTGTCTACAATGAAAAATACAGACTATGCCTCTTGCTGGAGATGGACGCAGCCATCTCAGCCGGAGCAAGTGGAAACGCGTCTGTTTTTGAAGCAGGCCACGACGGTCGCCATTCCGAGAACATTAAAATAAGCATCATTGTTAGGAAGAAGTGAGACATGACCCGACATCCTCGTGGACATAGTGAAGGATAGTGAAGGCGCCTGTCCTAAGTGGTCCATTGGTGATGGATGTAGCCATCTCTGCTGGAGCCGGTGCAACGGAAGTCTCTTCTCGGAGGAGGCCAAGATGGGCGCCATTCTGCGGTAAATGTAAGCAGCAATATGGGACAGAGGTGATGCTACGCCATACCTCATTGTCTAAACAACGAAATGCACAGTCGATGCCTGGTTTAGGTGGCCCACTCTCCTTGGACATAGCAGTCGGTGTGGGAGCAACTACAAGCATGTCTCTTCCCGAATGGGATCACGATGGTCGCATATTCTCAGTCTATTAAAGTATGCAGAATTGGTAGAGAGAAGTAAGGCGTGGCTCACGCTCGTGTAAACCATAGAAGGTATAGTCGATGCCTGTTGTAATTAGCATAACCTAGCCATCTCGACCGGAGGAAGTGGAAATGCAAGTCTTTTGTCCAAGCTAGACACGATCATCGCCATGCGGTAAACTTTAGAGCAAGCTGCAATGGTGGGCAGATATAAGGTGTGTTCCAAACTTATCGTGGCAAGTTAAGGATGGAGTCGACGCCTGTTGTAGGTCATCTTTTGCGATGGTCGTAGCTATCTCTCCCAGAGCAAGTTGAAACGCGTCTTTTGTGAGAGCAGGCTACGATGGTCGCCATTCTGAGATCATCAAAGGAAGCAGCAATGCAAGACAGACGTAAGGCGTGAGAGATGGGGATAGAGACGATCCCGGCTCTAAGTGGTCCATTGCCATCTAATGTTGACATCCTTGCTGGTGTTAGTGGAAACGCGCTTCTTCTCAAGGGAGGCCACACTGATCGCCATTCTGCGGTCAAAGCAAGCAGCAGTGGTGCTCATACATAAGGCGTGACCCGACGTCTTCCTCTATAAGCCAAGGGTAAAGTTTAAGGCTCGATTGTTCACTGGCGACGGATGTAACCATCCCGGCTAGATCTAATGGAAACGCAAGGCACTTGCACAACGAAAAGTACAGTCCATTCGTGTGTTATTGATCCATTCCCCTTCGAATTAGCTTGGAGCAAGTGGAGACGCAAGTCTCTTCTCGCAGGAGGACGCGATAGTCGCATATTCTAAGATCATTAAAGTGTACAGCATTCGCGGAGTGAAGTAAGGCGTGACTCTATCTCTTCGTGTAACGTTTGAAAGGTAGAGTGGATGCCTGTTGTAGTTGGCGTCACGCATCCATCTCTGCTGGAGGAAGTGGAAACGTATCTCTTCTCGAAGCAGGCCTCGATGCTAACCATTCCAAGGCCTTCACCATATGCATCATTGCTAGGCAGAGGTGAGGCATTACCAGACATCTTCGTGGACACAGTGAAGGCTAGTGCAGTGTCTTTTATAGGTGTCCATTGGTGATGGATGTAGCCATCTCTGCTGAAGCCGGTGAAACGGGTCTCCTCTCGAAGGAGGCCAAGACGGTCACCATTCTGCGATGAATGTAACCAGCAATGGGAGACAGACGTGAGGCGTGGCCATACCTCTTCGTTTAAACAGCGAAAAGTTTCTTTAACACGCGTCTCTTCTCGAAGGAGGCCACGATGATCGCATATTCTAGTATCATTAACGTAGGCACGAGTTGTGGAAAGTTCTAAGGTGTGACTCTACCTCTTCGTTTTCACTACGATAGATATGGTCGAGAAAACCCGCCGCGGTGGCTCAGTGGTTACGGCGCTCGGCTGCTGATCCGAAAGACGCGGGTTCGATCCCGGCCGCGGCGGATGAATTTCGATGAAAGGCAAAATTCTAGAGGCCCGTGTACTGTGCAATGTCAGTGCACGTTAAAGAACCCCAGGTGGTCGAAATTTCCGGAGCGCTTCACTACGGCGTCCCTCATAGCCTGAGTTGCTTTGGGACGTTAAACCCCAATAAACCAAACCAAACATATGTCGATGCCTTTGTGTAGGGTGGCGTCACGTAGCTATCTCTGTGGGAGCAAGTGGAAATGCAATTTTCTTCGAGAAGCTGATCACCACCCTCGCCAGTGTGAGATCATCAAACTAAAAAGCAATGACGGACAGACCTAAGGCATAAGCCGACTTATTTTAAATCATGAAACTACAGTCGATGCCTCATGTACGTTATCCATTCGCCTTGCCCCTGGGCGATCCATGCACCTGGGCGATCAGATTGGTTGCCGACCAGAAAACAACGTTTGAGGATTAGTGGGCAGTCGGCCAATGCCGTTTCGTTAGCAGAAATCGGCAGCGGCTTAGCTCAGCTAGGTCAGGATGTACAGACTTTGTCAAAAGTAACCAGGCTTTATGGTTTGGTTCTAGCTTGTATAGTAGAGCCTTTGTGGCTTTCCTAAAGATCAGAATCTGTTGCAAGGTAAAGAGACCCCTAGTCCTTCCCTTTAACAACCATTTGAGCTACAAGGAAGCTTTAAGGGCTCCACTGTACGAGCTTGAAGCAAACCATACAGCCTGGTTACTTTTCACAAAGGCGAGACGAAGCTAAAAAAATATCACCTGCTGACATTTCAATTGCGACACGCGGTCGCTGGCGTTCAGCATGTTGAAGATTTTGCGGGGTCGCAGCGGAGCACCAGAGAGAGACGACCAGCGCGGTAGGCTTCTAGTTCCGAACTGCCCGTGCCGGGCGTGCGCCCCGAGCCCGTGCTGTCCATCTTTATTTTCTTCTAGCGCGCGCTGTAACGCCGATCTCAGCGCCGGCGCTTTATAGCGTCGCCGGGCGCTATAGGGCCCCCCGCCTAGACGGAACGGCGAAATTTGCGCGCCCGCGGGGCAAAGATGGAGTAGCCAGAGATGGAGAGTCCGGTAAGTTCAGGTCAGGTGCCGGGAAGAGCCGTCGGGTGGAGTGCGCGGGCTCAGGTGGACGAGCCTGGCTGCTTCGCAACGGGCGAATGATGCTGGGTGCCGAGTTGACAAAGGACATGGGGGCAGGGAAGGCCATGGTCGGGCCGTCACCGACTGTAGTGCTGCCCGCGGACACAAGTGTCGTCGGTGTTGGAACGTTGGAGTCGGTGTCGGTGGCAATCTGGCGCGCCGAATACGTCGTCACAAGCACAAGAGCGGGCGAATTGGCTCCGTGGACTGACAGAAGCTGTGCTGCGACAGCAGCAGCTGTAACAATATTTGGCACAGGTGTGACCGTCGACACAACGGTGAGAGCCGGGACGATGGCGGAGGAAGTTGCAGGGCACAATCTCAGGTGCTTGGGTGAAGCAGAATCGACAGTCCGGAGCGGTTGGCCAGGTATGATATACGTGTGAGCATGGTCGGCGGTAGGTGGCTGCAAAAAGTTTGTTGAAGTGACAGGCCATGCAGCGGAGACTGCTACATCAGATGGCTGGCTGGGAGCAAAAGACACAGCTTTTGGATGGACAACTGCCGCACTACTCGGTGTGGGTAGCTCGACCATTTTCTGCTGAAGGTGGCTGAAGTCAGGCACCAAAACAGACGCTTGCTGCGACAGGGTCGAGCTGCCAGGGTCAGACTCCGAGAAGCGGTTGACAGTACTGAGGGCTTGGGGTGGGGCCTCTTGGGCAGGCGGTGTAACCGCCGGGGTAGTGGGGCTGGTAAGTGGCATATGCTGCGTTGGCGGCAAACTCACTTCGCCTTTAGCACGATCGCTCAGGTCAGTGACTGGCGACTTTAGCGGAATGAGCGATGAGGCGGCAGGTGAGCGTTCGGCTGGCAGCGATGCTACGCAGTAGGGTACAGACGTTGGCGGAGTGAGGCACTCGTCGAGGAAGAGCTCGACGGACGGCGGCACTATTGCAGATAAGAGAAGTTGCTCACCGGGCTGTGCCGTAGATGCTGTATCGTCCGTATGGGAGGCGGTATGGCCGGAGGCGCTGAACAGGGTGGCGCGAGGCGCATCTGTCGCCGAGTTCGCTGACGTGGGAAACCGCGGTGGGCCAGGCACCTCACCGAGCTGCTAAGGGAATGAGTGCGGACTTGGGGCCGTGGAGTCGTCGCACAGTGCTGCTAGCGTAACCGGGGTAGCAGGATGTGCTGCCGGAAGCGATGCGGCAGCGTCTGGTGCGGTCGGTGATAAAGAAGCCGGGCCGGAGACGCTGGTCTGGAGTGGCGGCGAGGCGGCGAGGGGCCGCTGAGGCGGGCCGGGTTGTGATGAAGGCTGCGTGGGCGCGAGCCAGGCGGGTGCAGGGCCAGAGGCTGGCGGTGGCGAAAACGGGTCCGCTGCGTCGTAGAGCGGCGGCGGAACATAGTAGGCGCCGAAGTCAGCCAAGACGGCCGCACGCAGCTCATCATATGGCCGGCAGCCGAAGGCAGAGTAGGTCAGCTGACGCAGGAGGTCGGGCGGGAGGATGTCGCAAAGCACTCCGTGTTTAAACGGCTGGATGGTGATGCCGTTCAGGTACATCGCAGCCTCCAGTTGGGCGAACCACCCGCCGACGCCTGCAGGCCGGAACGCCGGGAGCGGCGGGTCGAAACTTGGGTCCTGCTAGTACGCCATGCTAGGACGCCGCTAGGTAGAAGGCATGGTTCGCCTGGTCACCACTGTTGAAGATTTTGCGGGGTCGCAGCGGAGCACCAGAGAGAGACGACCAGCGTGGCAGACTTCTAGTTCCGAACTGCCCGTGCCGGGCGTGCGCCCCGAGCACGTGCTGTCCATCTTTATTTTCTTCTAGCGCGCGCTGTAACGCCGATCTCAGCGCCAGCGCTTTATAGCGTCGCCGGGCGCTATAAGCAGCTTGGCGGCGTCTCTTCGCGAGACGTTCCTCTCGTTCTTCGGGCGTCTGAGCCGCCCGATTAGCCTGCTTCGTTGTAACGATGTCGGCCGGCCTTGTATCATGCGACGACTTCTGTATCGTCGAATATCAATGGAGGCGAAATTCTAGAGATTCGTGGGCTGTGCGATGTCAGTGCATGGTAAAGAACCCCAAGTGGTCGAAATTTCCGGAGGCCTTCACTACGGCGTCTCTCCTAGCCTGAGTCGCTTTGGAACGTTAACCCCCCTAAACCATTAACCAAAGTCTGGATCTGAAGACTCATTTTCACGCAGCCTGCACTGCTTGCGTGACGAGCACAGCCGCTCTCTTCCTTCCATGGTGCGCGTCTGAGGAGCGAGCTCATCACTTCCGCCTTATATGCCAGCTGCGCGGCTCGACTCTGCACATGCGTAGTGCGGCGGAGAGAATGCGGCGGCATGGTTGCCATGGTACTCGTTGCCTTGGTCGTCTATTGGCGATGGATGTCTAGCCATCTCTGCTGGAGCCGGTGAAACGGAAGTCTTCTCTCGAATGAGGCCAAGACGGTCGCTATTCTGCAATCAAAGTAAGCAGAGATGATGTACGGACGTGACGCGTAGCCATACCTCATCGACTAAGCAATGAAATGTACAGTCGATGCCTGTTGTAGGCGGCCCAATCTCCTTGTACATAGCTGTCTGTGCGGGAGCAACTAAAAGCGCAAGTCTCTTCTCGAACGGGGCCACGATGGTCTCATATTTTGAGACCATTAAAGTATGCAGCAATGGTGGAGAGAAGTATGGCGTGGCTCAACCTCGTGTAAACCAAGAAAGGTTTAGTCGATGCCTGTTGTAGGTGGCATAACGTAGCCATCTCGGCCGGAGCTAGTGGAAACGCAAGTCTCTTCTCGGACCTAGACACGATCGTCGCCATTCGGTAAAATTTAGAGCAAGCTGCAATGGTGGAAAGCTGCAGATGTAAGGTGTGTCCCAAGCTTTTGGTGGAAAGTGAAGGGCACAGTCGATGCCTGTTGTATGTCATTCTTTACAATGGCCGTAGCTGTCTTTCCCGGAGCAAGTGGAAACGCGTCTCTTATCGAAGCAGGCGACGATGGTCGCCATTGTGAGGTCATCAAAAGAAGCAGCAATGCAAGAAAGACGTAATGCGTGAGAGTTTGGGTCAGAGTCGATGCCTGCTCTAGGTGGTTCATTGGCAATGAATGTAGACATCTCTGCTGAGGTCAGTGAAAACGCATCTCTTTTCGAAGGAGGAAACACCGGTCGGTATTCTGCGATCTAAGTAAGCAGCAATGGTTCTCATACTTAAGGTGTGACCCGACTTCATCGTCTGAACAGCCAAGGGTAAAGTTGATGGCTGCATTGTTCATTGACGACAGACGTAGCCATCTCGGCTCGAGTAAGTGGAAACGCAAGGCTATTCTCGAAGCAGGGCACGATGGTTCCGATTACAGTCTTCAAAGAAGCAGCAAAGCCGGAGCGATTAAGCCGTCACCCAACGTCATTGTAGAAACAGTATTCTACGCCCGTTAGGTGGTTTACTGGCGATGGATGGGCTGAGACAACCTTGCTGGAACAAGTAGAAACGCGTCTCTTCTCGAGCCAGGCAAGGATGGTGGCCAGTCTGAAGTCAAAGTAAGCACGTCTGATCAACATACGTAAGCCGTGACCCTACCTCTTCGTGTAAACAGTGTAAGGTACAGTCGATACCAGCTTTCAGCCTCGTGACGTAGGCACCTCTGCCGTAGCAGGTGGAAACGGAAGTCTCTTCTTAAAGCAGGCTTCGATCGTCGCCATTTGTGGAATGTAAACGTAACAGAAGTGCTGGGCAGATATAAGGCGTCTCCCGATCCCTTCACTAAAAGAAAATTCCAGAGTCGATGCTTGTTTACAGGTCAGGCATTTGATGTACGCAGCCATCTCTGAGGGAATAAGTGGGAACAAGAACCAACTTGATGCAGGCCACGATCGTGTGGCCATCTTGGGATACTAAAAACAAAGGGCAATTATTGGGTTACGTAACGCATGTACCGGCCTCTTCGTGGACTTAGGGACGGGTGGTGTCGATACCTGATCTAAGTGGTCCATTGCCATTGGTGCAGCCATCCATGCTGAAGTCAGTGGAAACGCATGCCACTTCTCGATGGAGGCCGCGACGGGCGCCATTCTGAGATCAACTAAGTATGCGCGAGTGCTGGGGAGATATAACACTTTTACCCTTCATCTTCGTGTAGACAATGAAAAGCACATTGATGCCTACTGTAGGTGGTCTAAAGGTGTTGAACGTGGCCATCTTCGCCGGGGCAAAGGTAACATGCCTTTTGTCGAAGCTAGCCACGACCACGACCATACTGATATCATGAAAATATGTGGCAATCGGGGCGAGACGTGATGTGTGGCCCTACCTCTTCGTCTGAGCAAGGAAAAGTACAGCCTATGCCTGTTGTTGTAGGTGCTCAGTTGGCAGTGGGCTTAGTCAACCCTGCTGCAGCAAGCGGAAACCAGCCTCTTCTTGAAGCTGGCCACAGCTGCCGCCACTTGATTAAATTTAGGGCAAGGCCCAACGCTTCGCAGACGTGTGGCATGTCCCGAGCTTTACGTGGAAAGTGAAGAGTAGACTCAATCCCTGGAAGGTCATACATTGGCGACGGTTGGAGCTGTCTCTGCTGGAGCTACTGGAAACGCGTCTCTTCTCGAAGCACGCCACGACGGTTGCCATTCTCAGACCATGAAAGTAAGTAGCACTGCTTGATAGAGGTAAGGCATGGGTGGAGAATGGAGCCACCTGCTCTATGCGGTCTATTGCCAATGATTGTAGCCAACACGGCTTGAGTCAGTGCAACCGCGTCTGTTCTCTATGTGAGCCACAACGGTCGCCATTCTGCGACAAAAGTAAGCAGCAATACTGGTCTTACTTTATCGGTGACCCGTCTTCTTCGAGTAAACAGCCAAGGGCGCGTTGATGCCTTAATTGTTCATTGGTGACGGACGTAGCCATCGCTACTAGGGCAAGTGGAAACGCAAGGCTCTCCTCGAACCAGCGAACGAGTGTTGAAACTGCAGTGTGTTGCAAGAAGCAGCAAAGGCGGACCCATCTATGACATGACCCGACCTCATCGTAGAAACAGTGAAGGTCAGAGTCGATGCTGTGTAGATTGTGCAATGGCGATGAGCTTATTCAGCCCTGCTGGAGCAAGTGGAAACGTTTCTCTTTTTTCTTTTCTTCTTATGCGTGCACATAGACCGGACAACTTTCGCGGAGCAGAAAAAAAATGGCTGAGGCTTAGCTAAGGTTAAGCCTAGTCAGATGCGAAGCATATTGATGGCTAGGCTTGGTAATACATGTCTTTCCTTGGTTGAATACTTGGTCATTTTAATACAACCACTAAAAGTGTAGCAAGGATTGCCCTGGCAGCTATATACGGGATCATCGGTGAATTCAATGCAGAGTGTGCAACCGCTGCCCCAGCACCGGCTACAACAGCATTCTTTGCACCCATGGAAAGTACATTGGAAACACCCTTAGTTATTCCACCACCGCCACCATTCCCTATAGACTGCATTGATGTACCCTCAGCAGCAGCAGGCAGCGCCTCTGATGTGGAGCCTCCACCGCCGCGGCCGACCGCGCGAGCCGGCAGCCCATCTCTCCTCTGCTGTGACGTCATGTCATGTGGTCAGCTGCCGCGCCTCTGATGTGGGGCCTTCACCGCCGCGGCCGACTGCGCGAGCCGGCAGCCCATCTCTCCTCTGCTATGACTTCATGTTGTCACGTGGTGTCACGTGGTGTCACGTGGTGTCACGTCGTCACGGTGGTAGCTCAACCGCCGCGCTCGACGGGCTGTAGTGTAGCTCTAGTAATATGCTTGGCATAAAATCTACTTCTACTCCGTACTTCTTGGCTACCTCCTTTATGTTGTGGTAAGTTCTGTGTACGTATGGTACCACCTCCGGCCTTGAACACTTTGTTGGGTCTTTCGCATCGCTCCGCTTGCTGCCCTTCAAGTTTTTGACCAAGGAGTGCGTCACAACAAGAATGAGGGAATCAGGGAAGCCTGCCTTTTCCAGCCTTGAGACCTGTGACAAGAAAGCAGCGAGCACAGCGTGGTGACAGGACTTCGTTAGTGCAGAAGAAATACATTGTAAAGCGATAGCCCTTTTGACCGTCTTAGAATGATTGGAATGAACTGGTAGCAAATCTTTCCTTGCGTGCGGACAATACCGCCAGCAAACATGTGTAGGGTGAAATGTTAGGGTGATATCTAAAAACTGCAGTTGGTTATCACTGCTTGGCTTTTCATAGGTAAAGGTGAGTCCCATGCCTTTCCTTCCAAACGTATCTAAAACATCAGCTACGGCCTCTTCAAAACTAATATCACCTTCCTTTAACTCTGATAAAGTGACAGCCTTTGTTCAGTCTGCGTGGAATATTAAGTCTGGTTTCTCAATCGATGTTAAGGATCTTTTCTATTCTATTCCACACCAGCCCCTGTTCACCGCGGTGCATGATTGTATAGATAGAAATGGCATCACCGCGTTTCAAAATGCCACTGGTTTAAACGTGGACAATTTCATGTAGTTACTAGACCTTTACCTGAATGCCACTTTTATTGAATTTAATGATCGTACCTATCTTCAAAAACAAGATATTTGCATAGGCTCTTGCGTAGCCCCGGTTCTATCTACTATTTTTTTATCCCAATTGACCGCTCTTTGAGTGAAATTTTTGACACAGGCCGTATAGCCCACGTCTTCAGATATGTAAATGACTACCTGGTTCTGTTACAGGAAGGTGATTTTAGTTTTGACGAGGCCGTAGCTGATGTTTTAGATACGTTTGGAAGGAAAGGCATGGGACTCACCTTTACCCATGAAAAGCCAAGCAGTGATAACCAACTGCAGTTTTTAGATATCACCCTCACATTTAACCCTACACATGTTTGCTGGCGGTATTGTCCGCGCGGTAAGAAAGATCTGCTACCATTTCATTCCAATCATTCTAAGACGGTCAAAAGGGCTATCGCTTTACAATGTATTTCTTCTGCACTAACGAAATCCTGTCACCACGCTGTGCTCACTGGCTTCTTGTCACAGGTCTCAAGGCTGGAAAAGGCAGGCTTCCCTGATTCTCTCATTCTTGCTGTGGCGCAGTCCTTGGTCAAAAAATCGAAGGGCAGCAAAGCGGAGCGATGCGAAAGACCCAACGAAGTGTTAGAGGCGGGAGGTGGTACCATACGTACACATAACTTCCCACAACATCAAGAAGGTAGCCAAGAAGTACGGAGTAGAAGTAGTTTTTTCTGCTCCCCGAAAGTTGTCCGTTCTATGTGCACGCATAAGAAGAAAAGAAAAACGGCAAGAGTGTGGCGTAAAACACCGTAAGCCCCACGTAACCTGCAAAAAAGGAGTTGTATATGAGTTCCCGCTCACTTGCGGGAAGGTTTACGTTGGGCAAACTGGACGTTGCCTCAACCAGCGCCTTCTAGAACACAATAACTCTATGAAGAAGACAGGCTCCCATCTCCCGGAACACTGCCAAGAATGCTCTAAGAAGACTAAAGTCGCCTGTTTTCCCCGCTTATCGGACTGTAAAGTATTGTTGAGAATCCGCGATCAGATTGAACGGGAACTGGTGGAAGCCTACTACATTAGAAAAAAAGGAGATAACTGCATTAGTGATTCATCTGTGATACTTCGCCGATCTGAAATGGTTTTCTTAGATTTCTGTAATCGCCTGCCTTTGGAATTATTTTGGTGTTCTCTGGTACTCACGTGCTAGTGATTCGCATAGTGGGTATAGCGAAGGTATATTAACGGTCTGCGTCGAATAAAGCCTGTTGATAGTAAGCGCTCGTCCCTGTCTACTGCCATGTCCGTGTCTTTTATTGCGCCCCTGTGTCCTCCTGAAAAGTTATGAACCAACATGCCCAAATACAAGTTCTTCTGAGAAACGTTTCTCTTCTGGAAGCATGCCGCAATGGTCACTAGTATGATCTTCAAGGCAAGCACCACTGGTGGACGTACTACATAAGGCGTGACCGTACCTTTTCGTGTAAACAGTGTAACGTACAGGCGATGCCTATTTCCGGTCTCGTGACTTAGACATGTCTGCCGTAGAAAGTGAAAACGGAACTCTCTTCTCCAAGCAGGCCACGATCTTGTAGGATCATTTAGAGGGGCGTAATCAATTACAAGACCAGTTGGAATGTGTATGCGATCGGGATCCTCCTAGATGTATTCAATACCCCCTGCTGCGTATTCTGCAATTCGTTTTTTACCACTGCAGCCAGCTTTCATGTAAGACTGCATGCAACCTTTGGTATTTGTGGACTGGCCAACCACAATGCAGACTTATTCTGCTGGTTTTCCACCAGCCGGAGCTTCTATATGTAACATTTTATATATAAGCAGCCACCGGACTTCAAAAACTAGATTTACTGCATCTATGGTGCTATTGGCGTCGTGAGATGTACTGTGCCTGGAGCCGCGCTCACTGGTTAGTCATATTGGCTTTAATCGATTCACTCTTCTTGTAAGAGACCTTTTGCACTCCCTTGAACAATTTTCTCGCAAAGGCCTTGCACGATAGCATTACTATACACCGAAGATTGAATTGATTCACGTTGTAATAAGCGGTGTAAGTACAACCATCCCAGGAAAAAAAAACTAAACACAGTGAATTTGGTGGCGCACGGTACGCGAGAAGATATTCGCAAATAATTTTTATAGAAGGATTTCTAAATAGTGCCTAAAATAAAACCGCACATTAATTGGAAAAAGTATTATACATTTCACAAAATTTGCCTTCCACCGTATGGTTAATATCTAATCCTAATTTGCCCTCTCACACCCTGATATTCATACCAAGATTCACGAAAAGAGAGAAATATAGTGTTTATTACAAAAATTATTTTTAGATAAACTATAAACTTACGTCTATAACATGTCACCTGGTTGCTCGCCTTTTTATTGCACCATTGTAAGGCACAGGTGGTGCAATCTTGTCCCCAGTGAAGTCAGAACAACAACTTTGAACAAAGTTTCTTCTGTATGCAATAAAATATTGCATGTAAAGGCGCCTTGCACCGTTTTGCGAAAGGCGCTGAACGCTGGAGACTGGCTACACCCTTTTTCTGGAAAAAAAATGTAAGCACATTATCGATGTCGCTTCAAGTGCAAGTAGCGCAGGAGACGGCACTTTTACTTGGAAACCACACGGAAGTACTCTTCTGATGGTCCTTGAGTGATTAATTCAGAGACAACATGGGGTAAATTTTGTTGCAACCACGAAATCCGCATTTTCTTCTACGCCTGCAAGTGGCCAAGACAAAGGGACACGGAACGGAAATATTACGCATACCTTGAGAGACTTGCTACAGTGGAAGAATAAGCGTTTCTGATACTCGTGCTGCACAAACGATAGACGACCGATGTGGTATTGGACGCAACAGTCGGTCCACATGACACTGCACCTCGCTGATTTTTCATTTCATTTCATTTCATTTATTTACCTTAAAGGCCCCTTTCGGGGTATTACATAAGGGGTGGGGTAATAAAAAATTGTTACATTTTTTCATGATGACATATGAAGTTCAATGTTGGCGTTGAAAAGTGATGGGCAGGTGATAGCAGCAGCGGACTGGGAGAGGCCGTTCCAGTCTGACGCGGCTCGTGGAAAGAAGGAGGTGGAAAAGGTTACGGTACTGGCACGTGGACGAGTAACTTGAAGGGGGTGACCAGTGCGATGTGATATGCGCGGCGGAGGTGCGCAGATGTATGGTTCATGGCCGAGTGAGCTGTAATAAAATTTTTGAAAAAGAGATAGGGTTGCGACGCGACGACGGCAAGAAAGACTTCGTAAGTTGGACTGTGATTTTAGGGATGACACACTGACTTCGTATGAATATTGGGAGTGAATGAAACGGGCGGCGCGATTTTTCACGGCTACAAGTGCATCGATTAGATATGCTTGATGGGGGCTCCAAATGGGGGATGCGTATTCTAGTTTTGGTCTTACCAATGATGTGTAAGCGAGTAATTTGACCTCTTTTGTTGCGTGGCGTAAATGGCGCTTGAGATATCCAAGGGTTCTGTTTGCAGATGAAATAACATTAGTAACATGTTCCCACCAAGTTAAATCATGACACACAGTGATACCTAAGTATTTATATGAATGAATGTGCTCTATTGGATTGTTAGAAATTCTGTAGGAAAAGGACAACGGATTAAGTCTGCGGTGAAACGAAATAAGCTTGCATTTGTTAGGGTTAAGTGTCATTAGCCAATCATCGCACCATTTTTCAATGCGGTTAAGATCATCCTGAAGGGCTTTTTGGTCGGAAGTGTTAGTTATTGAGTGGTAGATAACGCAGTCGTCGGCAAATAAACGGATATTGCATGATAGATGTTCTGGCAAGTCATTTATGTATATTAAGAAGAAAAGAGGACCTAGGACCGAGCCCTGAGGTACGCCTGAGGTTACGGGGGCAGAAGGAGATGACTGGTTGTTAACAGCAACTGACTGAAAGCGACACGCTAGAAATGCTTCAATCCATTTTAAGATGTTAGGATGCAAGTTCAGGTGTGAAAGTTTTAGCATCAAACGTCGATGGGAAACTTTGTCGAATGATTTAGCAAAGTCTAAAAAAATTGCGTCAGTCTGGATATTCAAGTCGAGGTTCGCATGCAGATCGTGAAGAAAGAGTGCTAATTGTGTGTTACAGGAGTAGTTTTTGCGAAATCCATGTTGTGCAGGATGAAAGAATTTATTACCATCCAGGAACTGCATGATTTCAGAGTAGATGATATGCTCCATGATTTTACACGGTACATTTGTGAGCGAGATAGGATGATAATTTAATGGTGAATTTTTGTTATCGGATTTGTAGACTGGAACGACCTTTCCCTTCTTCCAATCATCAGGTACGGTTCCTGTGGAGAGTGACTGAGCAAACAGTAACAATAAATATTCGGCAGAAATGCATGATTGCATGAAATGCATGATGCATGAAATGCATGAAATGCATGATGCATGATGATAAGCAGCGTTCGTCCGTGCTTTTTGCGTGTTCCTTCTACTTGTGTTCGTGCTTCTTCGCTGCAATATGAATCAAGAATGTTACCAACTTGCCCAAAAACGTGTTTTACTCAGGCAGAAATGCACTTTGTGTTCTTTAAAAGTTTAGAATTTATTTCGTCAATGCCTGCTGCAGATGAAAGTTTAATTTTATCTATTAAGAACATTATTCCATTACCAGAAACATTGGTTAGAGGCATGGTGTGCGGAATGATTGTAGGCAGAATAGGTAAGGGCGCATCAGGCTCGCTTGTGAAGACAGAGGAAAAAGCAGCTGAGAAGACATTAGCACATTCAGTATCGCTTAATGGCTCTCCTGAATCTTTATTCAGGGTAACTGAATGCGTATTAATAGGGTTTATAATTTGCCAGAACTTTTTAGTGTTACTTTTTAGGATTCTCGACAAGTCGTCGTGATAAAAGTGTTGCTTAGCGCTTTTGACAACTGATAAATACGAGCTCTCGGCGGCATAATATTTGTCCCATGAGCAGGTGCTGTGATTGGATTTAGCTGCGCGGAATAGGCGTTTCTTTTTATTTTCGAGTTTTTTAAGCGACTTCGTGAACCAAGGCTGGTTTCGAGTGTCATGAAAAGTAGTCTTCGGGATGTATTTATCTGCCAGGGAGTTAAGCTTTTGTTTAAATATCGACCAGTTTTCCTGGACAGATCTGCTTTGAAAAGTTGCGTTAAAAGATGGAAAGAAGGCGTGCAGCTCGCTATTTATTGCTTGATAGTTGCCTTTATCGTACAGCCGGATTGTCTTTCCCGGACTGTGGCGAGGAATTGGTTTGAAATTAAAGACTGTGTGGATGACTTTATGGTCACTAATTTCCCGCAAGTAAGTCATGGAGGAGAAACTTTCAGGATGGCTTGTTAATACTAAATCTAAAATATTTGCAGTGTCCATTACTACACGCGTAGGTTCTAGTACAAGTTGGGCAAGATTAAAATTCGAACAGATATCAAGAAATTCTCTTGTATCCGCTCGATTATCTATGGAGTGCACCGGGTTATGCCAGTTAATAGTCGGGTAATTAAAATCCCCGAAGAGGAGAATGTGAGCGTTCGGATACCGCAAGGTTAATTTAGACAAGGTTGCGTTCAGCTGGCGGCAAAAATTGGGAGTGTTGTGTGGCGGCCTGTAGCAGACACCCAGCAGCACAGAATGTGGTGCGGATCGACAGATAAGCCAAATTAATTCAAGGTCGGATGAAATGTTTAGAGCAGTGCATGATAAGTGGTTGCTTGCCGCAATCAGAACACCACCACCACGTGCGTTTTTACGATCTGAACGAAAGACAGAAAAATTTGGCAGATCAGCAAGCACCTCGCCATCACTAATGTCATTTGTTAGCCACGTTTCTGTTAATATAAGCAAGTTGCTATCAGATGATAACACCAGGTTTGACACGAGCTCTCGCTTCGGGATGAAACTGCGTATATTAGTAAAGATTGCCGAAAACTTGAGATTAGGACGAGGACATGTTTGGGAACGGTGTAGTGCCGACTTGCGTCGCCGTGGTGGCTAGAAGATTTCTTTTACTGTTTGCTCAGTCTCATAAAAAAAAATAGCGTTTGGGGCCTATATGAAGGGTTTTGTACCGCAAAGAAAATTTAGTTGTCTTTGATTTGGCAAACGCGACAAGTTGCTTTCTTATATTTTGAACTCGGCGGGAGACATCCTCACCAATGCTGAAATCAGTATCTTTTAGTTTGGGGCCATTTGAGAGGATCATTTGTTTTGTCTTAAAAGACGCAAACTTTGCAATTATGAAGAGGTAGTTAGTGTTCGGTAAATCTGTTTCATCAAAGCCGAAAAATTAAGTTCTCACCATTCTCTGAACTCCTTTGGCTAGACATTTCGCAGTGAGAGTTGGCGTACACAAGTCGTCCCAGCGCTTTGTCAGTTTTTTTTCCTGCCGGCAAAAAAAAAGATTGGCTTTTAGTCAAAGCAGCAATTACGCCAAGAACCATATTCATTTCCGAACACATTTTAATGTAAAAGTACGGTGGCACTCAGAAATAGAATCTTGCAGGCCAGGCTACTGAATTACGTCCTAGTTGTCAAAGCGTATAACGTAGGGATTTCCGAATGCGGAGACAAGGAACGGCGTCGTCTTGTGCGCACATGCTTCGTCGGCGTGCTTGTTGAGTGGCTTTTCGCCGCCTTGCTATGCTGGCTACAGGCGATACTCGTTGGCCGAGTGTCGGGGAGAAGAGGAGATGACGATGGGACAGAGTGATTATATTAAGGCGAAAGCGATTAATGAGTCATACTCGGGGCCATGACTCTGTCCGTCCGGCCGTTGCATCTGAAGTGAAATTCATTACTAGTCATTGCTAGTCTCAAGTCATGACTAACTAGTCATTAACCAGAAAAAATACCCTAGCATCTTGTGCACGGCGAGAGTGGAACCACCATCCTTCTGTTCCATTGCAGAGCGTTCTAACCACTATGCTACGAAGACTTTTCTGTTCTTGGTATTGAAAGTGTATTAAACGCCAAATTCACTATGCTAGCCGACTTCCTGCCAGCGCATATGCAGTTCTCCTCGTCTAGCGTAAGGAGGCAGGAAAGGGTTGCGGGAAAAGCTTTCGCCTCGTCACACTTTACATCACCAATGTGCCCCTTCATAATTTTTTTCGAAGAATTTGTGTTAGCAACAGAAACAGCGGCTAAAAAAGGGGTAGAGGAAAATATAGGGAGGTTGTATGGCGGCGCTGCGCGTAGCTGTGTGGGGGGAAAGCGGGTTAGAGAAGAACAGTGTAGGTAAAACAAGAAAGAAAAAATTGCTAGCATATTGGGGGCCAGCGCTGTTCCAAGAAAGAGGCTCGGCCAGGGCAAAAGGTGACTTTAAAAAACTTGCGGAAGAGGAGGACGGGTTAAACAAGAGAAAGGATTCTGGAAGGTTTGAAAGGTGTGTCTTAGGCATTTGAGAAGGTGAAACGAGGTTAGGAAACGACAATGCACAGATTTCAAAGAATTGTCTGCGTGCAGAGGAAAAGCAAGAATCAAGAACGAGCCTCATGTTTTCCCTCACAAGTGTTGGAAGTGGAAACGTGGAGCTTGGTCATCGATTTTGTCCATGCGGCTTCAAACATTCAAACTGAGAAAAGTGTGTTACTATGAAAATCGAAAAATATAAAGCAAAAACTAAAATTAACGTGCTGTTGTTCGGGTTTTTCATATATATGATACATGTAGCGAGCAAAGTAGGATAACACACGACAAGCAACGCCATTCATCAAAACAATACAATGAGATTTGCATTTGAGCCAGTTGGTGTAGCATCATGCAAGAAAAAGGCATGGGCTCTCAGGACAACAGAAAAGAAAGACTGTGTTGTTCATCCTCCTTGGCTGTTGTCCTAAGTGGGCTATATTTTTTGCCATGATACAATACAATGATTCGCTTCTAGACCGACGAATACTCTACTTTTTACACGCAGCAGTGAAGACAGGTCGGCCTGACCCATAGCCGTGAGGCCCGCCAATGCGTGTCTGCACTAGCTTGAAATCACGCGACGCGCTACTCAGCAATGTACCAGTTCCGGCTCATTGGTATTAAAAATTAGCGCAAAGAAAAAGCAAAAAACGAGAAGAATTGCGATTGCCGAAAAATTCCGAACTTTCTTAGTAAAGGCGATATCTATAAGCAAAGGTGTATGCGAGAGCCATCAATCCAGAATGCTTAAAAGCACGGTAAAATAACAAATTAATTTACGACATTAAAAAAAGCTAGCCACCATAGCTTCGCGGCTTCGGGATCTCCATTTTTTTGTCGTCACCTGCCTCTTCACGCTATAAATGCGCAGCAAATTGCTCACGTCTGCTGAGGTTATTTGCGCTAAAACCAAAATCCCGCTTTAATCCGGTGGTTTCTTCTATATAATTGCGCCATGCATAAATGTGTAACCTAGTTAAATTGTAGTAACAGAAATAGCGAATTTCGTTGCTTTTGTCTAGGATGATCATCCTCTGGGTGAGGCATTTTATCGCGACGATGTTCGTCTCTGCGTTTGATGAGAGTGGGAGCTAAAAGCATATTTCTTACATTCTCAGGCTGTGAATAAATAATCGCGCTCGAACGCTCTACTTAATTGCGGTGTCTGCAGCCTTCGGCAGTCAGAAATTCTGCTGTGAACTGCGGCTGGCTCCAGATAACAACTTCGTATCATATTTTCTGAGTATAGGATTAAGCTGTGGACGAGGCAGTGTAGTGTTTCTTTTGACAGGCTTGTTTCCTGAAGGAGTCAGTCTGTTCTATACGTCAAAGTAAAGAGCAATGGCGGACAGTGGTAAAGCGTGAGCCGACCTGTTCCTTTATACAGTGCAAAGTACAGTCCATGCCTATTGCAGATAGTTCATTCCGTTTGGACATAGATAGCTGTGTAGCTATATGTGCTGGAGCAAGCGCCAATGCAAGTCTGTCCTCGAAGATGGTCCGGATGGCCGCCACTCTGAGATCAGTAAAGTACGCAGGTATGGTGCGGAGACGTAAAGCGTGCCCCAGCACTTCGTCTAAGAACTGAAGGGTAAATTCCTTCGTTCCTCAATGGTGACGGACGTAGCCAGCCTGCCTCCAGCAAGCGGACACGCGTCTCTTCTCAAAGAAGGTCACGATGGTCGCGTTTCTGACGTCTTCGAGTAAATGACAATAGTCGGAATACGCAAGACTTGAGCTGGTCTCTTCGTGGAAAGAGTGAGTCCATGCCTGTTGTAGGTGGTCTATTGGCGACGGACGTAGCCAGCTCTCCTGAAGCAAGGGCAAACGCATCTCTTCTCGAAACAGCTGCATCACCATGGCCGCCATTCTGAGATTTTGAAATTATAAGATCGAGCGGTGGGCGAACGTGAGGCATGGCCCTACATCTTCATGACGCAGTGAAGAGTCGGTGCTTGCTCTAGGTGGTCGATTGCCAATGGATGTTGCCAGCCTGCTGGAGTTAGTGGAAACGGAATCTTTTCGGAGGAGGCCAAGATGGTCGTCATTCTGCGAACAAAGCAAGCAGAAGTGGTGGGCAGACGTAAGACGTGGCCTAGCTCTTCGTCTATACAACCTAAAGTGCAAGCGATACCTTTTGTAAATGGTCCATACTGATTGAAAACGAAACTCGCTTCTCGAAGGAGGCCACGATGGTCGCATATTCTGAGGTCAATATAGGATGCAGCAATGTTGGATAGAGATGTAAAGCATGAATGACTTCACCACTTCGTGGAAATAAAGAAAAGTATCGTTGATGCCTATTGTAGATGGCGCAACATAACAACATCTGCCAGAGCAAGTGGAAATGCAAGTTTCTTCTCGAAGCTGGCCACAATCGTTACAGTTCTGGGAACGTTAAAGCAAGCAGCAATCCTGAGCAGAAGTAAGGCGTCTCCTGAGCTCTTAGAAGGTGAAGAATGGAGTCGATGCCTGTTTTAGTTCATTCATTGGCGATATACGTAGCAATACCTGCCAAAGAAAGTGAAAACGAGAGTTTCATCTTGATACAGGCGACAGTCGCTGCCGTTCTGGGAATTTTAATGCGAGCAGCATTGTCGGCGAGATGTGAGGCGTGTGCGGAAAGAGAGAGCTCTTTAAAGAAAAACATATTTTATCCGGCCTGAACATTCCTGACAGGCTGCCCTACGTAGGGGAGGGAATAGAGGAGTAAAGCTGGAAGAAGGGTGGTAGAAAACAGTTCGGTCATTGAAGAGGGTTGCAACACAAGTTCACGGTATGAGGGATTCATTCGATGAGACCGAAGTCAAGTTCTGTGGACGTGCAAACAATGTGGTCAGGTTTTCCAAGGTTTCAACCTGGTGATCAAGGCGACAGGTGTTTCGCGCGGCCTCCAGTGTCCCGTTATTTCTTGGTGACAGTTTCTGCAAAGTCGGTAAGCTATATCGCGAAAAAAAACATCAACAGGAACCTTACGGAGAACAATATAGCGGCACTCCCAGTTCCAATGTGTTCGTGCCATGTACTTGAAGATTTTTGATGCAGGTGCTATTCTCGCACATAGTTTTTTAACATGGGGTGTCCAAGCGAAGCTTCTTTTCATAATAATGCCGAAGAATCCGTGGGTACGTACGTAGGGTAGCAATGTCCCAACAAGAAAGAGGGGATATTCATTTTTTTCCTGGTGAATGCCATGACAACACTTTTTTCCGGGGAAAGATGCAGTCCTCGGGGAGCCAAGTACGTGCAGGTGTTTAGCAATGCTTTCTGAAACGTCGCTGCGTGGCGTGGCGCGATCTGGATACGCTCCAGATGCAGATATCATCTGCATGAAGCGTGATGGGTACTCCTTGTGGTAAGTTGCGTGTTATTTGTGTCAGGGTGAAATTGAACAACAGGGGGGTGAGCAGAGCACCCTGTTGTAAGCTCTTCTCTACTGCGTGACCGTGCTGGCCCGTCCAACGTATTTATAAAAATTGTCGCT
Source organism: Amblyomma mixtum (assembly GCF_055824585.1). NCBI lineage: Eukaryota > Metazoa > Arthropoda > Arachnida > Ixodida > Ixodidae > Amblyomma > Amblyomma mixtum. Next base: position 182,812,303 of record NC_143016.1, on the reverse strand, counting down.
AATTTGAATATTTTTCGATCAACTTGAGCAGCTTGCCTTCAAATCCATAACAGGTCAAGGCTGAGAATATGGCATGACGGAAAACAGAATCAAGAGCAGCCTCGATGTAGAGAAAAAGAGCTATTGGAATGCGCCCCGCATGTATGTTTTCTTCAAGTGATGTGACGAAGGCAATGACATTGTCAATTGCAGATGTCTGCTGACGAAACCCGTTCGTTTCCTGGGAAAACACATTGCGGCTTTCTAAGAAACATGTTATTGCGCTCATGGATCATAAGCTGCATGAATTTACCTACACAACTCATTTGGGCAATGGGCCGGAAAGATGAGTAGTTAGTTGGGTGCTTTGCCGGTTTCAATGTGGCAATAATATTGCCAGCTTCCACTCCACAGGTACGCCATTACTAAGCCAGGAAGAGTTTAATATTCTAGCACGCGATACCAGCAGTTTTGAGGTAGCTTTGCAGGAGCTTCATAGCTTACCTGATCATTGCCCGCAGATGTTCTCTTGTTTGACTCAGAGATAGCCATGTTAGTTCTATTATGCTGAACGGTTAGTCTACCGCAGGTACGGCCGCCTGTCGGAGGTACTATTGATAAATAATGCTTTCTGTCGAAGGCTGTGAGCCCGTTGATAGAAGCCTGCAGTATTCCTCCGAAGTTGCTTAGAGATTTTCGTTTATGCACAACGTTTCGTTCATGCAGAACGGGTGAATCCGGAGAGGATGCGTGCGCATACCTCGAACAGTCCGCCAAATTCTTGCATTCGGTGTTCATACATCAAGTGATGAATAGAAGTCTCGCCCCCTTTGTCGACTAAGTTCGTCTAGGTAGCGGTGTCTTTGTGCCTCTCGGCAGGCCCGAAGGTCTTCAAGGATTTTTGTGCGCAAACATTTCCTTTTGGCGCCCCTGCGCATCGCACACAGCCTTTCGTATTCCGCATCATTTCATGGTGCTCTGTCCCTTTGGCTGCGATTTCTGCGCTCGATTCCAGGCAATGAGCTAATGGGGAGACCAATTCTTTGTTCTGGGTTGCCGCTGTTATTACCCTGCTCACTGAATTCCTGTAGGTATCCAAATTTGTAGAATATAAGTTTCCTCCTTGCTCACGTCTGCGCATTACCAGATCATATGATCATATAAGAATTTGGTAATGATCAATGCCACGTGTTTCTAATTCAGCACACCAGAAGCTTTGAGCAGCTCTACTTCTTGCTAAGGTCCCATCAGTGCAGCCGGCAGACCTCGGATGTAGGTAATGCTGCCGTCGTTTAGGGGCTCCATTGAATACTTTGCGAAAGCTCGGCAAGTTTCGCACCTCGCGCCTCGCGCACATGTGCGTGAGCTGCCCCAGATTCCATTGTCCCCACAAATATGTGGCGAAGGATTTGTCGATAATCGCAGTTCAAGTCTTGTTAGGTCTAGCGGCTGTCTGGTTCTATATACACAGATGAGAGTGTAGAATTGCTACCAATTACTCCCAGGACACACCTGTACTCGTTGTCGCTGTGAGGCGGAACTCGAACCAACAAAACTGCAGTATCCTTACGGAAGCCTATCAGCAACCTGCTGACGTCACCTGGCCGCTGCGAATGGATGATGCGGTGGCCGTTAAATCGGAGCTGGTCTCCAACACGCGACTCTGATAGCACAATAAAAGGAAAGCGATACACCCGCACCAGCTGTTGAAAGTCTGAAAGTTTCGACTGTAGACCACGAGCGTTCCACTGAAATATGGTGCGTTTGTGGAAGATGTTGTCAATGGTAGATGACGTCATGATGTTGTACAAGCCATGATTACTGCTGTGGTGAAATGCGCCCCTGTGGGCCATAAGATACTGGCACCAACGGCTCCATCGCCAGAACATCTTCTACCTGTGGAGACTCTTGACGAACGGCTTGCGCGCACAAGAGCTTTGTTGGCTGCAAACAGCATAGGTATCAGTTATCCCGAAACATCTAGTTCTGTGCCAATTTGCTGCTTACGGTAGGCCAGCCTGTCATGTTGCGGTGTCTTAGGTTGAGGGCGCGAGTTGACATGTGTCGCGTCTTGAGTGGAAGGTGAGATTGACTTCAAGACAGACGGAGGTCGAGGGCTTTCCGTGCCTTTTTTTTAGCAGCAGCTGCGTAACTGTTTCCAGCTGTCTTGTCTTAATGAGTTTGTTGATCATTATCTCGGAAAGATGAAAAAATGAATTCAGGATCAGGTGACGTGTCATGATGCTTATACACTTTTGCTTCTTCTTTTAGGGACACCCTCCGCATCATGCGGTTTGTGGACCATTGCAGTTTGCGTATTTTGGTTGCGCTGTCGACCTCCATTCCTTGTGAGAGTGAGGGCCAGCGCATACTTTGTCTCTTTTCTCTGGAATTAGAAACGCTGCGTTGCTGCACCAGGGTATTCAGTAACAGGGCAACTGGAAAAGCCCAGTGTAACCCGTTTTGGCAGTGTGGAATAATTGGTGAATTCAAATATTACGTTGCGGCAGCGTACCTCTCTGATGTTTCCATTGTCTTCACCTATGTAAGCGGTGAGTCTCCTTGCTGAGAGATAATGCCTTGCTTCCGGAGTTACTCATGCAGGTTTTTGTTTGTTTAATTGAGAGGTACGTCCTCAATATTCAGAAGATCATCGTGCACGAGTATGGGACGCGGGCCTCTACAGCCACTCCAGCCACCTCTGTCACTGAAAGCAGACGGTTCGGGGTAGGGAGCAGCGTAGAGACTGAAACAAACAAGCTGCCGCGCTTGCTAAGATAATGTAGAAGCACTTTTTCCTTTTTCCTTCAAGTAACCGTGCAGAAACACAGACGGGACACAGAATAAGAACACACAACGAGCGCTGACTTTCAACAAGTTTGCTTCGAGGCATGCATTGCTTTTACACACTTTTGCCAATCACACAAGGCACAGACACGTGACTCCTGCAATATGTATGATCAATTCCAAGAGAAGCATCGTACATCCAACAGCTGCAGTTCTTTTTGTCAAAAGTACAGATGATTTGGTGGTGTGATACAATAATCTGCAAGCTTATCTATCTCGACTGCCTCAACTATATCGCGAAGCAGCTGCTCGGCGTTTTTATTGATCACTTTACTTTGTCCATGCTCAGTCATGCAAGCTTTGGATGGGCAATCTCTCACATCTATTCCAATATGCCTGCATGCTCGATCGACGTTAATTTTATGTTCTTTCAGTCTTTCGTTAGTGCATCTGCCGGTCTATCCTATGTAGTTGTTTCCACATTTCAACGGCAGGGAATAAACAACGCCTTCTGCAGATTCCACAAACCGAGTCTGGTGATTTGTTGTACACCCGCGCAGTTTTTCTGGTCCTTCGGCGTTGACTCGCCGGCAAAGACTTTGTAGTTTTTTCGGTGCTGGGAGGACAGCATTAACTCCAGCTTTTCGGCCAATCTTTTTCAGGTGGTGGGAGATGTTATGGACATAAGGAAGGGCCACTATTCTTCGTTCATCTTTCGGGTTCCTGCCGCTGTCGCGCAGTTTGTTTCTTGCTTAATCGTTCCGCGACGGCCACAAGTAGGTGCGAGGGATACCCAGCTTCCATAAGGCGCGCACTGTGGCGACGAAAGCTACCTTCCATTGTGTGAATTCATTACTTCTTGAGCGCGTTTGACAAACACAGATTTGCAATTGCCCTTTTCACCAGTTTGGAGTGCGCCGATTGGAAAAGTAATGGCGTCTTGTCGCGTCTGGGTTGATAGGCCCAGCAAACTTTCCCCTTAGTGAAATGACATCTTAGGTCAAGGAATCAGATTGACCATTGTACAGGAATCTCATGCGTTGTAGTTAACGGCTGGAGAGCATGACTAAAGCAGGCTACAGCCTTTAATGTCACGTCTAGGGTGTTCGTGCCGCCTTCATCACCAAGCAGTAGGTACACGTCGACATACCTGAACACCTGGACACCTTCCGCACGGTGCTTCCTTTCAGGTTGTTGAGAAGAGACCTGTCTTATTGTGCGAGGTATAAGTCAGTAAGGGCTGGTGCAATGCACGACTCTATCCACGCGCCTCGTTTATGAAGGTACACGGCCCCTTCCCTAAGCACATAAATAGATTTAAGGTACACGGAAAGATGTTCTAAAACTCCTGTCGACTCCCCGCAGCCGTTTTGGAACGTGATTGCTCCGTAAATGTCAATAGAATTTTCGACACAAATCAGCATTTCAACCTGGGGGATCGATTGATACAAATCTCTAACATTTAGCGAACATTCTGCAAAGTCACTGCTAGAATTGTCACTTAAAATCCTAATCACGTCGTCCGAGGATTTCACCAGGAAAAAGCCGTCACAGGTTAGTAATTTTACTTTTTCGTTTAAGAACAGGGGAACTGTTTTTTCCAGGTACCTTTCTCAGATTTTATGACCCTTAGTGGCCGGTCAGGTTTATGAGTCTTTATTGGAATCTTCATTTCAAGGGATGATTTTTATTATTCACAATACCATGCATTAGGCGGTCAAGCTGTAGGTTACCACAAAGCTTCTTAGCACTTGACTTTGCTTTCCTTAAAACAGAGATGCTGTGCTTGCTAAAAGGCAACCGACGGCGTCTAACGCCTTAGCGCCGCAGATATCCTTGTGCATCACAGCGAATTCCCTCCCCCTCTTTGCCCGAAGTCAGCAGCGGGAGTAAATGTTCTTTCAAGTGCCTGAGCGTACGTCCGACAGGGAGGCCTCTGTTGCGCAATTTTCAGCGTGCGATCACGTCCACTCCGTCTGCGACGCACCTGCTGCTTTCTTGCTGGGTAGCCGCCCGCGCCACGTTTTCTTTGGCGGAGTTCACAACCGCCGTTACCATTACGTTGGGGTTAGCTTTCCATAACTCCTTTCCTTCTCCTGTGGGCGTGAAGGCGACAGGAACTCGAGCAGCACATTTCTTCTTCTAAGACAGGACCGTAAACGAGGTTTGGTCCATGTCATCGGGAGTTTCTCCCAATGGCTCGCAGCTTGCGTGATCTAGCGGTCTCATTTTTGCATCTGTGTGATCGGTGGCCGCGGCTACAGTGGCTTCTGTTGCCACTGCTGGTGTGGACGCCCTATTGTCATTTGCGTGAGTTGCCATGAGTGCAGCATGGGGTGCAGCCGGGGATGGGGCGAGGCTGGGCAGGTACTGCGCAGAGCGGTCAGGAGACCACCCGACGCGCTTCTTGCTTTGGGCCAGGACCCCACAATAGATGCACGATGGATACTCAACACATATTTACACGTGTAGAGCACAATAGCACGAATAAACTGAAATTAAGGGTTCTGCTCCGAGAGGCAGGATATTGACCATGCTTCTCACGGTGTTCCGCCCCTCACAGTCTCGGCATGTCCCGATTTCCTCGTGGACACGGCGATGTCCGGCATCTTGGAGCGCAGTATAGGGTAGAATCTATGTTGGCTTTAGGTGCTTCATTGCGAATGGATGCAGCCATCTATGCAGGAGCCAGTGAAATGGCAAGTAAACCTCCTCTCTTTCCGATGATTGGCAGACGTATAGCCATAATGGGCATACGTAAAGCGTTTCCCGAACTCTACGTGGATAGTGAGCGGTGTAGTCGATGTCTGTTGTATATTGGCCGTGGATTGGCGATGCACTCAGCTACACTCTTAGAAAAAAGGGGCGAATAGGGGGCAGAGGTTAGTGTTTTTGGGGACTAACTGACCTGCCACTGGCAATCGTCCTTTTCGGGACTAACTGCAAAGGGTGTAACTGTTGTCCCCTTCGAAAGGGTGCAACAGTTAGTCCCCGGGAGCACACATTTAATAAAAAAATGCAAACGACGCGTGATTTCCAGCGTAATTTAGAGCGGGATAGTTTCCGATAGAACTTCACACATATAACAACGATAAAGGAAACAGAAATAAACACACATGAAAACACCAGGATTCTAACCGACAGCCTTTGGATTATGAGCCGAGCGCGGATATGACTACGCCACCACAGAGGACAGTCCACGGTAGAAAATAAAAGCCTTGTATGCGAAACACACACACGGTCTGTCTGTACCGCTCAAATTGTTATCGCAGTGTGGTGGTTTTGGTGTCATATGCTTTTGAAAAAACCTGCGGTAAGCTTTAATGCGCACGCACAACGGTATAAATCACGTTTTGGCCAAAAAAGAAGTGCTGAACTGTGTATACATTACGGCCGGTACTTCACAACCCCAACAGTGGTTTTCTTTTTGTTTCTTTTTTTGCGTATAAGGTGGTCTTCTTCCTTGCAATTGGCGGCTGCCCATTACAGCCTGTTGAAAACAAAGGTAGAAGGCGACACTTCGTTTTTTTGTTAGCGGCGGACAGCGGTGACAGGGAATTGACTGCTTCCACTCACCGATTCGCTAAGTGTCGCCGATAATTACACAGCATCACATAAGCTCGTAAACAACGGCAACGGTATGAAACTACGTGTACTTGCTCAACCCTAACTTTTACAACTCACGTTTAACACGTATTGAAGTTCGTAGTAATTGTTTATGCACTTGCACCGCTGCCAGCCGTTTTGGGTGGCACGAAGCCTTTTTCTCAAAGAAAAAGGTTTCCGCTTCGTCACAGGCAGCGGCAGTGCTCTCACTGGCCTTAGACGACATCCATGCGCTTCAAAAATCGAGTACTATTGCAGTCAGAGTCTTCTCGCGCAATTTTCGCGTGCTGCTGTGCTGGGATTCGCCCCCCCCCCCCCCCCCCCCCCCTTAGTCTCTTTCTCGGCAGTTAGTCCGTTGAGTTTGCGCACGGCGCGCATTTTTGGCAAGGATTGTGTCGTGTGCAAATTTAGGGACTAAAGAGCCCTTTTTAGGACTAAAGTTGTCTTTACTCCCCCCTGGGCCGGTTTTTTTCTGAGAGTGTATCTCTGCTGGGGAAGTGGGAACGAGTCGCCTCTCGAAGAAGGCCACGATGGTCGCCATTTCGAGACCTCACCTTGGATACTGTGAAGGGTAGAGTCGGTGCCGGCACTAGGTGGTACATTGCCAATGAATGTAGCCGTCTCTGCTGGAGTCAGTGGAAACGCAAGTCTTTTCTCAAGGGTGGTCTTGAGCGTCTCCATACTGAAATAAAGTATGCAGCAGTGCTGGAGAGACGTAAGCCGGGACCCACATCTTCGTAGACACATTGAAAAGTACAGTCGATTCCTGTTGTCGGTGGTCCATTATCATTGGACGTAGCCTACTCTCCTGGACGAAGTGGAAGCCCAAGTTTCTGCTCGAAGGAGGCCACAATGGTCACGATTATCATATCATCAAACTATACAGCAGTGCAGGAGAGAAGTAAGGCATGACCCCACATCTTTCTGTAAAGAATGCAAAGTACAGGGGATGTCTGTTGTAGGTGGTTTACTGGCGATGGGTGTAGCCATCTATCTCTGTTGCAGCCATTGGAAATGCGTCTCTTCTCGAAGCCATCCCTGCTGAAGTCAGTGGAAACGCATGTATCTTCGCGAAGCAGGCCGCGAAGAGCTCCATTCTGCGATTATCAGAGCATGGACCAGTGCTGGAGAGACATACAACTTTACCTCACATCTTCGTGTAAGCAATAAAAAGTACAGTCGATGGCTGCTGTAGCTGGTATATAGGCGATGAGCATAACCATCTACATCGGAGCAAAGGAAACGCGTCTATTGTCGAAGCCCATGGCACCACCGTCGCCATTTTGAGATTATGCAAGCATATAGCAATGGTGGACAGACATGCGACGTGGCCGCTAGTACGGTCTATGCCTTTTGTAGGTTGTCTATCGGAGATGGACATAGTCATCTCTGCTGGAGCGAGTGGGAACGCATGTCTCTTCTAGATGCAAGCCATGGCGGTCAACATTCTGCCATCGAAGTAAGCTGCAATGGTGCTCAGAGATAAGGCGTGACTCGACAGTAAATGGTAAAGTTGATGGTTTTATTTTCAATATCGATGGACGTAGCCATCCTCGCAAGAGCAAGTGGACGCTCAAGGCTCTTCTAGAAAGTAGGCTACGATGGTTGTGAGAAGCAGCAAAGGTGGACGGACGTAAGACGTGACCGGAGGTTATCGCAGAAACAGCAAAGAATATAGCCGATGCCTGTTGTAGGTGCTCCATTGGCGATTGGATTAGTCAGCTCAGTTGGACCAAGTGCAGACGAGTCACGAGTCTCTTGTCTAACCAGGCCACAGTTATCGCCATTCTGTGAAACTTAGAGCAAGCCGGAATGTTCGGCAGCCGTAAGGCGAGATTCGATGCCTGTTGGGTCATCCATTAGCGATGAACGGAGCTTTCTCTGCCGGAGCAAGTGGAAACGCGTCTGTTCTCGAAGAAGACCACGATGGTCGCCAATGTGCGACCATGGAAGTATGCAGCAGTGCTCGAGAGACTTAAGGCATGACCCCACATCTTCGTCTATACAATGAAAAGTACAGTGTATGCCTCTTGCTGGAGATGTACGCCGCCATCTCGGCCGGAGCAAGTGGAAGCGCCTCTCTTCTCGAACGAGACCGCGATGGTCGCCCATCTGCGACCATCGAAGTATGCAGCAGTGCTGGAGAGACTTAAGGCATGACCCCACATCAATGTGTATACAATGAAAAATACAGACTATGCCTCTTGGTGGAGATGGACGCAGCCATCTCGGCCGGAGCAAGTGGAAACGCATCTCTTCTCGAAGCAGACCACGATGGTCGCCAGTCTGCGACCATCAAAGTACGCAGCAGTGCTAGAGAGACTTAAGGCATGACCCCACATCAATGTGTATACAATGAAAAATACAGACTATGCCTCTTGCTGGAGATGGACGCAGCCATCTCGGCCGGAGCAAGTGGAAACGCGTCTGTTTTCGAAGCTGGGCACGACTGTCGCCATTCCGAGACCATTAAAATAAGCATCATTGCAAGAAAGAAGTGAGACATGACCCGACATCTTCGTGGGCACAGTGAAGGATAGTGAAGGCGCCTGTTCTAATTGGTCCATTGGTGATGGATGTAGCCATCTCTGCTGGAGCCGGTGAAATGGGTCTCTTCTGGAAGGAGGCCAAGATGGGCGCCATTCTGCGATAAATGTAAGCAGCAATAGGGCACAGACGTGTGGCTTCGCCATACCTGATGGTCTAAACAACGAAATGTGCAGTCGATGCCTGTTGTAGGTGGTCCACTCTCCTTGGACATAGCTGTCGGTGTGGGAGCAACTAGACGCGTGTCTCTTCCCCAATGGGATCACGATGGTCGCATATTCCCAGTCCATTAAAGTATGCAGAAATGGTAGAGCGAAGTAAGGCATGGCTCAAGCTCGTGTAAACCATGGAAGGTATAGTCGATGCCTGTTGTAGGTAGCATAACCTAGCCATCTCGGCCGGAGTAAGTAGAAATGCAAGTATTTTGTCGAAGCTAGACACGATCGTCGCCGTGCGGTAACCTTTAGAGCAAGCCGCAATGGTGGGCAGATGTAAGGCGTGTTCCAGGTTTATCGTGGCAACTGAAGGATAGAGTCGATGGCTGTTGTAGGTCATCCTTTGCGATGGCCGTAGCTATCTCTCCCAGAGCAAGTGGAAACGCGTCTCTTGTGAGAGCAGGCTACGATTGCCGCCATTCTGAGATCATCGAAGGAAGCAGCAATCCAAGACCCAAGGCAGACGTAAGGCGTGAGAGATGGGGACAGAGTCGATGCCTGCTCTACGTGGTCCATTGCCATCTAATGTTGACATCGTTGCTGGTGTCAGTGGAAACGCGCTTCTTCTCAAGGGAGGCCACACCGGTCGCCATTCTGCGGTCAAAGCAAGCAGCAGTGGTGCTCATACTTAAGGCCTGACCCGACTTCTTCGTCTATAAAGCCAAGGGTAAAGTTTAAGGCTCGATTGTTCACTGGCGACGGATGTAACCTTCCCGGCTAAAACTAATGGAAACGCAAGGCACTTGTACAACGGAAAGTACAGTCCATTCGTGTGTTATTGGTCCATTCCCCTTCGACATGGCTTGGAGCAAGTGGAGACGCAAGTCTCTTCTCGCGATAGTCGCATATTCTAAGATCATTAAAGTGTACAGCATTCGTGGAGTGTGAGGCGTGACTCTATCTCTTCGTGTAACGTATGAAAGGTAGAGCGCATGCCTGTTGTAGTTGGCGTCACGCATCCATCTCTGCTGGAGGAAGTGGAAACGTGTCTCTTCTTGAAGGAAGCCACGATGGTCACCATTCCAAGGCCTTCACCATAAGCATCATTGCTAGGCAGAGGTGACGCATGACCAGACATCTTCGTGGACACAGTGAAGGCTACTGCAGTGCCTTGTCGGCCGCTGTCGGCTGACCTTGTACCATGCGACGACTTCTGTATCGTCGAATATCAATGGAGGTGGAATTCTAGATATCCGTGGACTCTGCGATGTCAGTGCACGGTACAGAACCCCAAGTGGTCGAAATTTCCGCAGGCCTTCACTACGGCGTCTCTCCTAGCCTGAGTCGGTTTGGGACGTTAAACCCCCCTAAACCATTAACGAAAGTCTGGATCTGAAGACTCAATTTCACGCAGCCTGCACTGCTTGCGTGATGAGCACAGCCGCTCTCTTCCTTCCATGGTGCGCGTCAGAGGAGCGAGCGCATCACTTCCGCCTTATGTTCCAGCTGCGCGGTTCGACACTGCGCATGCGCAGTGCGGCGCAGAGAATGCGGTGGCATGGTTGCCATGGTATTCGTTGCCTTGGCAACGGCGCATGCGCAGTAGTGGGTTTTGGCAGGCACCGCGAAATGCACTTCTGCTAGCCTAATGTAGCTCTCTCCACAATATCTTTTCTCTTTGCTGTGCATCGCAGTCTTCAAATGTCTAGGGCACTAATAGGGAAAAACAAGAGCACTTCCCCATGATTTTGCTTCAAAACATTTTAAAACATCACACTGCTCTGAAACCGAAACTCTAACTAAAATAACTAAAACCTGAGCTTGATGGTCTGGCCTGGGTGAAGAGGCCTGACCGAGACCGACCGAAGGCCACGCTGTGCGTGGGACCTCTTCGTCAGCCAGTATCCATCCTGGTGAAGGACCGCTGATCATGGAATAAACAGGCAGCATGCTTAGAGAGATTAGGCTAGGGTATGACGGTCTGAACATGGCGTATGTTGCCGAGACAGACCGGGTGGATGGAAGGGACGAAGCCAGCAGGGTCGCAATGAAAACATTTTATACGGATAAGCAGAGGACTAATCCAAACCAAAACGCAAATCGAGGGAGCAAGAGCGCGCTTTCATTAAGTCTGCCCTTGCCGTGCCCATAGAGCATCGTTAGCCCGCTAAGGATGACTTCCCGCATTGATTTCGGAGCCTTCCGCGTTGCTTACAGGCGTGCAGTGCGTCTGTGTAGTCAAAGCACCGAAATTTTGTCGGCTATGTAGTTTTCGTTTTTCTAATGACGCGGCAATTTTTTAACGATCTGCGAAGACTCGAAGGCATTGTGAGTGAAGACTCGGTACCTCACTCATTGCACAAAGTAATTTACGTTAATATGCAAGCGAAACACAGATAACAGATAATAAAACATGAACGATAGAGTATACTGGCTAGAAAAGGACGCACGACATAGGGCTAGTAACTCGCCCAGCTCTCTACTCTACTCTAGCGTGGCTATACAGATGCTGTCTTGTACACTGATGTATCAGACATAGCGTGTACCTGGCTAAACATGGTTTAATTAATTCGTATCAGTTCTCTTACATGAATCAAACATTTTGGCAATGATTTGTTGGTAGTGATACATGGGCCCAAACTTTTACATTCTGTTATTGGAAGTGGAAAAGATGAATATCTAAAACAGTCGGTGCGGAATGCATATTCTTTGAAAATTAGCCGTAGCGAAAAAATAGTACAGGTTTGAACGGGTTCAGAAACGGCGATTATGGAACAGCACCTATATCCTAAATTACTCGGCGGTCAGGACTGATAGGGCAGCAACGCGCGTGACAAGAGCTGGTAGAAGTCGGCGAGACCAAGCATCACGAATAAAAGCCTGTTCAGGAACACTTGATACTGTTTCGACGTCATTTTTCCTCCAAATGCGAAGTAACTGGAACAACATTCCCCACGAAATTGCAGCAATCACGTGTCCATCCACCTGCCTAGACGAAGTCACATCGCACTTGCGGTCATAAAAATATATTATATGCATTTGTGTTAACCCCACCCCTCCTTTAATAACATCTGGAAAGGAGTCTTTCAAGAAACAAAAATGAAATGAAATGGAATACACAACATCTAAAAGCAGTGTCCATGCCTTTTGGAGGCAGTAATGTCAATCAGCAGAACACCAATGGCACCTCACCAAAGAGTAGCCTCGCGCTCGCCTTGTTTGTTCGAAGCATAATTCGGTAAAATGGCCACTGAAAAGTACGCTACCTGGTGAACGTTTCCACCTATTCTTTCCTAAATTTATCTCCCATTAATCGTGTAGTGGGAACATGCATCACAACAAAGAGCAGAGTTGGTGACGCTAGCGCAACGGGACGACACAGAGCTGAGCTGACTAGACTGTGTTCGTGCTCTGGGTAGCAACGTTCTGTCGCCTGCTAGTACCATGCCATTTGTGGGGATTGAGCTTTTTGTGGTACCCAAGTTTGCGCCCGCTTCTACCGTTTCGTTCGGTAGAGGGTCTCCCCGTGGGGTGTCCACGAACGGAATGCGGACAGCCGCGCTGCTTGTCCTCCCTTGCAAGGAAAGCTCTTTCGAGAACCGCAGTAAGTCACCCTCCTTTCCGGTCCTTCTCGCTTCGACTTCGTGTCCCCGTTGGGTCACTCCGAGCGACAGTTGGGGGCGTTGTTTCGGCGACAGGTCCCGAGGGGAAATGAGCGGGGAAGTCTCCATTGACTCGGGCAGCGGAAATGTGCGTGGAGTTGTGGCTCCCGGGTGCCCCAGCCTTTGCCGGGGTAGCAAGAGCCCGGGTTTTGACGCGCGCACCTAGTGTGTAGGCTTGAGTCCAGGGCCGAACCTCCGGAGCCCTGTCGCCCGCCTGTGCTTCCGACGCGCTCCTGATTCAGGAGGGCCTGTTTGGCTGGCTCTCTATCATCACCGGCCATTGCTAGGTGAAGACGCGCGATGAGCCATCGACGTGCGATCTGCGTCGTCAAGATGTGCTCCGCGTAACCCTATCCTCTCTCGTGTCGTGTTGCGCCTGATTTAACCCTTTGGCCGGCCGCGCGGAATGCGATCGCCCTTAGCTTTGCCGTCACTGGCGTAGGTCTGCTTTGCTTCGCGCGCGGCTCCGCGGGCCCGCTTTCGGGTGCTGCGGCGCGGCTATAGGTTGCACCGAGGTGTACGGATTAGTGGAGTGTTGTGTAATGCAGCTTACTGTGTAATCAACACTTGTGCTCTCAAAAAAACTCCGCCTTCATTTCTTCAGAGCGAGAGCGCAGGCGCACACCAAACGTTGGCAGTTCCCTCAGCTTGCTGTTGCCCGAACCCGCGTTATGTGGGCGAAGTGCCACCTAATTAACACACCGTCACTGGGTGGTGGCAAATCCACATAACTGGTGGCCCCTGCCGCATAGTAACGGCCGCGCGTAATTATCACGCAATGTTATGCGCACGCCGTTCGGGAGGTTTGCGAGGGAGGGCACTCACGCCGCCCCCGCTTCCTTTCGCACACCGCGTTACGCTGCCGCAGAGAGGTTCCCTCTTTCCCTTCTCTGAACGGAGACACCTCCTCTCCAGAGCCCGGAAGAAGGCGCGTTTCTTCCGGGGCTCGCTCGTCTTCTGGCGGGAGCCGTGCACACGCACGGATTAGAGATCTGCCGCGGAGACCGCTGCCCTTTTCATATCGCCCGGACACCGCGTGGGACTTGACCGCCGCGGACCTTGAGCCAGGAGTCGCGCTAGGTGAGCGGAACCTTTTTCCCCCACATTTTTGCTTGCGTTCTTTCCTTTTCTGCTTTTCGCCCCGTACGCGAGCGTAACACTCCCTCGGTTACGGCGCTTGTATTCTTGTTGCTGTTTTTTATTGCTCGGGAGCAATAAACGCTCATCCGAGTAGAATACTCGTGTTTGTCCTCTCTGACCCGATCTCGCCGTGGTGGCGACTTACCGCACCGCGGGTTGGGGGTCACAGCTCTGACTTCAAGGGCTGGCACGCTGGTGCTAGAAAGCGACAACTGCTTCTAGCCCTTTAGCGTTATGAAAAGAATAACCCGCATACACTGCAATGCAGTGGACTGTTATTTTTTGAAACGTCTTTCCCGAAGATTTGCTCGTCTCCTTGTGCATTTGACGGCGCAACAGGCAGTCGTTGTGGTGGAAAAGGACGACAATGGAGGAAGGACCAAATCACATGAAGGAAACGAAAACTGAGGCCGAAAAACCTTGGTGAGGTCCAATTTCGGGCCTTGCCAGAGGCTGACTTTGGGTTAAGGCTGCCTACATCCGGTGGCATCACTTTCGGGCGCCCGATGCGCTGTTTAGTCCCCTAGTAGAGATAAGTGTTCCGAAATCATCTACCGAGGTATAAAACCAGGTATATGTATCTTTAGTGTGTTATGCTGATTGGAACAGTAATTTCAGTCGTGCTAGTTCGCGCAGTTTAGTAAAGTACGAATAGACGGCTGTTTGATTAGATGGGACGGCGAATCACTTCTGTATATGTTAAAACACGAGTCCGCGTTTTGCTGCACTGCTTCTAGTTTGTTGATAGGGCGCTAAATGTGAACCAAATTGTGTTACCATATTCGAGAGCTGACTCCCATCCCCAATAAAATTTTTTTACAGACCCATCGCCGATGATATGCAAATGCTGTTCCATGTGGAAGCAAACATTTTTACTGCATTTTCATAATTCTTTTACATGTAGTAAAGTAACTTTTGAAATTGAGCCAGGCTTCACATGCCGGAACAATGGGGCCATCACTGACCTCGCCTGACATGCGTCTGCATAACGCAGTTGTTCCTGTCAGTCTCCAAAATAATTTTAACGCGACAGTGTTAAGGGCCCGCGTCGCAGAAAAGCCGGTGTCGTCGTCGGCGTTGGCGGCGTATGCTGTGAGTGAAAAATCCCAGAAGCCCGCTAATTTTCCTCTTCGCTTGGCGCGCACGTAGCGTCATCCTCCTCGTAACCTCCTCCTCGCAATGTACGCCACTGCCCCAACAGATAGCGCGCGACTGCAGCGCCTCCCGCTTGTCTCGTTCGGGAGCAGTGTGGCCGTGCCGTGACGGGACGCAGGAATCACGTGGTGAGCGGCGAACAACGCAGCGCACATCTAAGGCGTGTTCACCACGCAGCTTGCAGCTTGATGCCTGTTCGCTCGGCGCGGAAGCTATGCTGGCGTTCGTGGCATCGAGTTTGTTGAGAGGTCTTCCAGAGACTCCGAGCGATTTGTTCAACCTGCTCGGCGTCGCGCCAAACGGGCGATGACGTTCCGCGGACTCCCTGGCAGGCTGCGACACGCTGCCACGTTCCACTCTTAAAGAAGAGGCTTAAGCGTCCTCCACCTTTTTGTTGCATTACCTGACCGGCAGAGGGCTTTAATTGAAAAAAAAATGAGTTTGTTTAGGGCAAGCACTACTACTAAACTAATATTCTTAGAGAACTAGAAAAAAAAACTTGTCAGCATTAATATTACACGAGCAACATACGAAACATGTTTACACACACAAAAAAAGGCTTGCTTCACCCTGCGCACAGCAGTTATTGAGGCTTGCCATCTCTCATTCTCAACCATTTGAAACCAAACAATTCCAGACAAAAGAACTTTTGAAAGGGAACCAGTCTATGAATGTATTTTTTTCATATATTGGAAAATTTTATTACAGCAATCTCCCCTCGACAGGTTTCCATTCTTTTTCCTATTAACGTTTTTGCTATCGTCAGCTGCTCGATGCGAGCAATTAAAAAAAATTAGATTTTGCTAAGCATTTTATATGATGGACCATTAACTTCAATATTTTTATTACAGTACAGTTGAGTTTCCCCTTTACGTGGCGACGAGAGGAAACACTTGGTGATGATGAAATCGGGATTCTTGATGAATTGATGGTTCGGACTCACAAGCAAACACATCACTCGATGGCGGGAAAAGAAGGTTAGCTATTTATTTACACATAAATAAACAAGAAGAAACGAGCAAGCAGAAAACTATTTACAACATGACTGAACTGTTGATTACACGAAATCAGCCCCCGCTTAAACGAGAGCGCTGAGCCTTCTGTCTCCACCCTTGGCGGACACATCAACCAATAACAAAACAGGCGACACTTCTCTGCTATCGATCATCAGGGAAAGGAAAATAAAGTTCCGTCAGCTAATCAGAGACTGCGAAAAGGATGTCAGCTAATTAAATACTTAGGGACGGAGAGGTTCCGAGCATGCATACAAACAGCATTTAACTCGCTGCATTCCGAACCTCGGCCTTCCTCTTCGTTTCCGTTTCCGTGCACGTGCATACGGGACACACGTATGCCACGAAAACAATCACTGAAGGCTTCTTATAAAATACAGGAAAGCTGTCGCTGAAGTGTCGAGCGCCCAGTGGCAACTACAGCTTAACTATGGGCCTCTTCTGATTATCCGACGCTCATAGACCCATCGGCGCCGCATCGCGTACCGGTCGGCCACCCTACACCTGCGTTTTCACAGTAATCGGCAGGGAAGCGAGAAGGTTAAACAAACATCCACTGGCCACAAACACGACGACTGCAGGCATTCGAACACAACTGCAGAAAGCTGCGCGCTAGAAAGTATCTATGGTGGGGATGCAAGACGGAGACAGAACGAGTGCTCTGGCGACGGTGCCGCCAGCAACAATAGAGCAGCCACCGAGTCTCAGTTGTGCGACCGCGGTTCCACGAATTCGGTGACCCTTCGACCGGGGACAGGTGGACATGTCAAAGTCTCGCTGCGTGCACTGTGCTGGAGGCAGGGTGGCGCATCGAAAATTTGAGCGAACTTCACACCTCCCAACCAAGAATGTCACACGGACACTGGCTGTCAGTGTCAGATTTCAGTTCCGCCGTAAACTTTCAAGCATCACTGCGCGCACAGAAGGTTAGGACATCAGTCAGCACATTCCAGAACTTGCCATGTCCGTTCTCTGCATGCGATCTGCCAGGCTAGCCCGTAACCCTCATTTCCCGCCGTGACTGCCGCAGGGAGCTAAACAGTCAGAGCACTACCGCACAACCGATATGCGTACTAATACTCAAAGATCTACTTTTAGATCCATCGTTTGTGGTTGCTAGAAGAGCAAACACGGAAACAAACAAACAAAAACTATCATTTCAATGCTACTGTTCCTTGCATTCTAGACGAGAGAGTGCGTCAGCACACTTGTTCAGTAAGCCTTTGATATGCACTACTTCTAGGTCATACTTCTGCAATGCAAGCGACCAACGCATCAACCGCGCACTAATGGGCGCTGAACGGGTCAGGTACGTCTGTTCCGACCTTCACTTTAACCCCAAAACACTAGGTATCCAATTTCCCCAGTTCCCACACGACCGCAAAAGCTTCCCTTTCAATTGCAGACCATTTGGTTTGAGCAGGCGTCAATTTATTACTCAAGAATGCAATTGGCCTCTGTTCCCCTTCAACTGACAGCGACAGACATGCTCCTATCGCAATCTCGGATGCATGCTTTGTCAGAAGGAACTTCGGGTTGTGATCAGGTGCGACCAGCTCCATCAACAGTGCCAGTACCCTTTTCACCTCACAAAGCACCTCTTCTGCCTTGTCATTTCATGGAAGGGTATTCCGGACTCGCCTGTTAGTCAGGTCTTTCAATTGGTGCACTACCTTTGAATACACCGGTACATACGATAATAGTTTAACAGGCCCAATACACTACGCGGCTCCTTCTTTGTTTTGGGAGCGCTCATTTTAGTGATGGCGCTTACTCTGTCTGGGTCGGGAGCATGCTTGCCTGACACTACCAATGGCCTAGGTACTTTACCTTCCCTTGTGCGAAATTGTATTTGACAGCGTTTGCCGTTAAGCCTGTCCTTTTCAATGTCTCTAGTAGCACCCGCAGGTGTTTGATGGGCTCCACCCTGGTTGCCGAGAAAATGGCTATATCGTCAACGTATGCAATTGCATACGAAGAGTGTTCTTCTAGGATTTCATTCGTAATCCTTTGAAAAGTTGCTGCCGAATTTCGCACCCCGTACGGCATCACCTTCCATGCACCTTCCTTAGGTGTGGCAGACGCAGTAAAGCGCTGTGACTGTTCGTCTAAGCGATCTGCCAGTATCCCCGCGTCATATCCAATACCGATATATATCTTGCCCTTGCCACCTCATAGAGCATATCGGTCATATTGGCTATAGGGAAGCTGTCTGGTTCTGTAACGGCACTCAATTTCTGGAAATCAATGCACATCCTCACCGACCCATCCCTCTTGCCTACACACACCACTGGGTGCGCGTACGCGCTGTCAACTGAGTAGATGAAATCCCATTATAGTAGTTACGCTTCCTGACGCTCTATTTCCTTTCTGAATGCTTAAGGTACCTTATAAAGAAGCGAAGTTTCTTTTTTGGTGTTGGGAAGTAGCGTTATTTTGTGGCAGCCAACTTTACGTCGACCTGGGCGCTCGGAAAATACTTCGAATGCTCCAGTTATGACATAAAACAGCTCACGTCTCTGTTGTTGCTTCAACGATCCGTCCGAGATCTCTAACTCTTGAGGTGGGTTCTTTATTTTGCAATGTGGGGTCTCATACACTTCACTAAACTCGCCGTCCGAGTCAAAAACCACCCCCACATTCTGGGTTCGTGTTGCGTAAGGCCGCAGCCTGTTCGTATTTGCCCATCTGCTTCCTTCTTGAGTGTCAATAACATAGCTGTTATCTCGCTTCCTCTCCTTTATAACAGCTGGTCCCCGCCACTTCGGCTGCAATTTGCCGACTTGACCACTTTCAAGTATGAGGACTTTATCCCCCTCTCTGAACTCTTTTGCTCTAGCCCTAAGGTTTTATTTGGCTGCATACGACCTCTGTATGGCTTCTGCCCTTTCGTCAACCCTTTTCGCGGCGTCATTGATCTGTTCCCTTAACTCACAGATATTGAGCAGCCGGTTTGTTCAGTCCCGTCGGAGGTGTCCACTCACCAGTCCACGTTTTGTGGAGGATACTGAGCGGTCCATGCGGGGTGCGTCCAAACATTAGTTCAAATGGTGACCTGCCCATCACGTCATGAGGTACCTCCCTGTATGCCCAAAGCATGCATGGAATGCGAAGGTCCCATTCTTGCTGATGATTGTGTACGACATGTCGAAGCATAGCCTTAAATGTTCCGTTCAATCTCTCCATGATCCGGCTACTCTGAGGGTGTTCTGGAGTAGAAAACCGCATTTCAACTCCCAGCGTCTGCATGAATTCTTCAGTTAATTTGGACACAAAGTTGGTTCCCTGGCCATAGCAAATTAGTTCAGGAGTCCCAAACCTAGTGAAAACAATTATCAATGCTTGACACGTAGCTTTGGTTGTCAATTGTTTTAGTGGTATAACTTCTGCCCATGTCGTATACAAATCAACAATGCTTAGCGCATAGCGCTGTCCCCTTGCCAACCCGGGTTCAAGCGGTCCTATGCAATCCAGGAACACCACCTGAAAAGGTGTCTGTGGTCTAGTTAGCGGCGTTATTGGGACCCGGTCTCTAACTGTTGCATGTGAAAACATTTGGCACGTTTAACAGCTGCGGCAGTGGTTCTTCACATCCGTTACTATTGTTCGCCAAAAGAATGCCCTTCTAATCCTCTGCTTGGTTTCCTTTCCCGAAAAATGCCCACCACTTGGTCTGTCATGCGTCAATTCTAGTACGTCACGCCTTCGAGATTCTGGGAGCACTAGCTGCTGTACATCTCTCCATCAATCATTTCTTCATGGGAAAGTAACTCCTCACCTACGACCATCCCGTGGCTACCCCCTCCTGCCTGTCTCCACGCTTCTCGTAACGATATATCGTCCCGCTGCTCTACCTTATATTCTTGAGCCGTCGATGTAGTTTCTTACACTGCTCGTTCCTGCCCTATAGCAAAAGCTTAGGCAACTATAGGCTCCGCATTATCTTCCTCCTCGAACTCGAGTGTAGCCTCTGTTTTGTCCTCATCCACCCCGTGTGTAAAGCTCAGCTCTTGTTCGAAAACAACTCTCTCTTCTGCATCTGCCACCTGCTTCTTTTCGATTCTTTGAAGCGGTGAATGAGTTTCGGGTGTCAGCAACGCACCTACACAAAGAGAAGTTTATTGTGTACAGTAAGAACGCCCCCCTTGGGGGGGGGGGGTCTGATACACTCGAGCAGATGAAACAAACAGGCGCAGAAAGAAGCAGCCAATATACAATGCACTCATAAAATGCCAATATACAATGCCAATATACAATGCACTGAATATACAATGCACTCATACAAGGCACTCACAGCAGTGAAAAAAGGTACCACGCAAAGGCCCACACAACAAAGCAAAGCTGCTAAAAGGAGAGGAAAAGGAATGCAGCACTCAAAGGCGCAGTACATGCTGCCTTACACAAACTTCAAAATAACACTTCAAAGGCACTGAAAAGAGGCTAATATTGTAAGGCTGCAACTCCCAGCCTGCCTCCCTGCACAACAAAGAAGCGCATGTGCCAGCGCTGAAGAAAGAGCGCTTCTCCATCCTGGTCCAACTGGTCAGAGAGTAGTGTCCACAGGAGGAGGCACAGGTTCTGCAGCGCTGGGTACATTGCCCGGGCAGGCTGCCTACGGGCCTCGGCTAGGCAGCGTCGCCGCTACAACACAAAATATACACATGCGACGACCAGTCGCGCAAAAAGGCCGCGCTGGCGCCGGGCTCCGGGGCCACCGCGAACAGAGAAAATGCGGGAAACAAGGCGCCACATAACGAAAGCGACAGCGCACTCAAAAAATACATGGTGGGTCGTCTCCGGCGCGCCGCAATTGGGGCACTGGTCGTTAGGGACGACGCCCCACGCCGCAAGACGGTGGCGCGTTGGAAGCACCCCCACCGTCGCTTCCAGTCGAGGTCGCGAACTTCACTGGGAAGGGAGCTCGCGGCCGAAACCCGCCATTTTCCTTGCGCGGTCCGCCTTACATCCTCAGGTCTGAGGCGCGCGCACGCGACGAGTTCGCTTATCCTCGTGACTGGGGTGTCAGCCACGTCAACACCGGGCAGGTCGGCCTCAAGAGCCAACCGGAAGCCCGCGGCGGCGCGGTAAAACGGAAGCGGATGCTAGGCCTGCGGGCCCGTATGCCGGCCAGGGGCGAACGCTCGGCGAGCAGTGCTCAACCAGTAGAGCAGCAGTGAACGCCTCGGGTAAGACGTGTCGGCAACTAGCGCGCCCACCCACTTCGCGCTAAGAGCCCGTGTCACCGTGGCAACACACGGCAACCCGAGTCCTCCTCTGTTACATGGGAGGTGCAAGAGGTGACGCGCAACGAGCGCCGTGCCACCGTCCCAAACGAACGCGCCGACTAGGGACGCGAGACGACCCGCAGTCCGACACGGCATCACGGCTACTCGAACTACGTAATGGGCAAAGGCGTAAGGTCTAGACTTTACCACTGCTACATTGGCCTCTAGGGAAAGCTCAAACTGAGCTGCCCCTGATAAAGCGCTTGTCGCTCGCGCCACGACGACACCCCACGTGCGAGGTGAGACGCCGCTCTGCTCGAACAAAACGCCGAGCACTCTTATGGCGTCCACGAAAGGTACCGGGATCGGCAAAGGGTCGCGAAACGATCCAAAGCGGAGGGCGTGGCTCTTAGCGGCGTTGAGCTTCGCCCCGGAAAGCGCTGCGTATGCGGCAAAGGTGTTCAGAAAGTGCCGGAAACTTTCACTGTCGCGGACGAAAACTGAAATGTCGTCTGCATAGGCTGAGACCACTACCGTCTCCTGTCCCGTCATCGGAAAGCAGCGGATGCGTGGGTGTGAGGCAGCACCTCGCAAGAGCGGGTCCAACGACAGGACGAAGAGTGCTGGCGACAGGGGACACTCTTGGCGCACACCTCGCGTCACTGGAAAAGGAGACAAAGCCCTACCATTCACAAAGAACTCGCTGGTTAATCCAGCGTACAACAGGGCGGTGCGGTCAATAAATGTTTCGGGAAGACCGAAACTCCCCAACACAGCAAAAAGGTAAGCGTGTTCAACCCTATCGTAGCCTTTTGCCTGGTCTAACGATACGAAGACCCCGCTAAGTCCCTTCCCATTCACATACGGGAAGACATCGCGCGTCAGCGTCAGTGACGCAAAGCCGGACCGTCCCGGCACGGCGCACGACTGGAAAGGGCTGACGAGGCTCTCCAAAGATGGTCGAAAGCATTTCACAAGCAGCGAGGCAACGATTTTATCGTCGCTGTTAAATAGTGTAATCGGCCGCCACGCATCGGGTCGTGACAGCTCCGCACCGTCTTTTGGGATCAGGACGATCCTTCCCTTACTGAAAGAGAGAGGCTGCACGCCCTCCTGCAAGAAGCAGTTCACTAGGTCGGTCAGGAGGCCGCCGAGAATATCGAAAAACTCGCGGTAAGAGGCCACTACTAAGCCATCTGATCCCGGCGCAGATGTCTGTCTTATGTGTCTGATGATGTCCAAAACCTCCTCCCGCGTGTCATTGGTGAAAAGCAAATCGCCAACCTCGTTGGGTAGGCGCGGCAAAGTGCCGAAAAACTCCGCGACGCTCGCCTCGAACGCCTCTTGTTGGCCAAGGCCCTGTGTAGCGAACAACTGGGCGTAAAAGTCACGAAAGACTCGAGCGATGTCGGCTGGGTCGGACGACCTGGAGCCGTCTGCCAGCTCGACGTCCTCAACATGGGCTGGACGGTCGCCTCGATGGCAGAGACTGCGCGCGTGCAAGAGGTCTGCAGTGTCTTCGAGAGGCACCCGCATATCAGCGGCTACGCGTGAAGCGCGAGACCCCTCCTCCAAAATGCGGTGATACCTAACGTGGAGGACCTCCAGGTACTCCCGCATGGCGAAGTTTAGGTCGCCTCCCCCCTTGACAATGCGCATTCTGCACAGGACATCGTTAAGGGCTTGCGTGTGTCTCGCGCGCTTGCTTTTTTCTGCCCCGATCAAGATGAGGCGCCACTGACATTTGAGTTCGTCCCACCCGTCGGGGGTGACACGGTCCACGCCTGCAACAGACTCGGCTACAGCAGTTCGAAGGTCTCGCACACTGGTCTCGTCGTGCAACAGAGACGCATCCATGCGCCAAGTGTCGGAAGCACTGGTTCGCTCTGCCGCGTTCCTCAGCGTGACCAAAACAGGAAGGTGGTCACTGAGGTCGCGGACGCCTGCCGGGAACTGAACTATCTCGCACGAATCCAAGGACGAGTGAAAACAGGAGGGAAGATAGACTCTATCTATCCTGCTCGTACTTTGGTCTCTCGTGCGAGTGGCTGCGAAGGCGCTATCCTGCTTCAAAACCCAGGCGTCGGATAGGTTCATTTGGCGCATTAACCTGCCGAGTTCGCGCGCGTGGTAACTGGAGGCACCTTGCCCTGGCCCCGTAATGCCCCGCGTGGTGACCAGCACGCAATTGAAATCCCCCCAGGAGGACATGCGGCATAATTTCGAGGCAGTGGGACGCGACCGAGAGGAAGAATTCTTTTGTCAGCGCTCGCGTGTCAGGCGCATATACGTTTAGAAAACGCGTCCTCCGCCCGTCGAGGAAGATGTCAATCACCAGCACTCTACCGTCGTAGCCGAAGGTGCAATGTGCTACAGCGCGAAAAGCCGGAGTCAAAAATACAACGCCCACGCAGCAACACCGCGAGCACGTCTACGAAAAGAAAGCATCAACGTGAAAACGTCAACGGAAAGAAATAACACCTGCAGGGGTGCGGAAATTACACTCCTGCAAAAACAAAACATCAATACGAAAACACCGTGCAAGGTGTGGCACCTCCCGTTGCTTATCGGGAGAGCGAAAGCTGTGCACGTTAAAGAAGGGAAACGAAACATAGCCATCATAAAATTAAAAAGGAGAACAATACAACAAAGTTAAACAACGAAACATGTGAACAAAACGAAGCGGTGACGGACTCACGGCACAGTTCTGCAGGCAAAGTCTGTGGGTGCGTGGACAAACCGGGCTGGGGGGATGGCGAGGCGCTGGGGAGGCGTCCCGGGTCCCTGCTGGCGTCCTGGCTGGCGGCCCCGCGGCGACGGGGCGACGATTCCAAGCGGTGCTAACGGTTGCGCCGTGGTAAGGTGCGGCCGATGCGCGCGGCTGCGACACAAACACACAGTCACACACGAACCAACACACACCACCGCACAAACACCGTCCATCGTTCACCTGACGCGCCGATAAAATAGCGGCGCCAGCTGAGCGCCGAAACGACGGCGCTCGAGCCACCTCCGAGCAGGCCAGAGGGAAAGGGGCCGTGACGGCTAGATGTAAAATTTCAAGAAATTTTGAATGGCATGAAAAAAACCGTTTTTTTTCAGGGTTTTTTTCATGAAAAATTGGAAATTTTGCAAAACGTGACAAAAACAGATTCATTTGCAGCAGCAGAACCATGAATAATAAGGCTCCGAAGTTCAGCTGAATATGCAGTTATACATGTCATATTGTGAAACTAACTTCTTGTTCTTTGCACCGAGAAGATAAATAATGATTTCCACTTGAGGCGAATATGGAGATATAAATATCATATTTGTGGAATAAACTTCTTGTATTGCACTCAGGAAGGGAACATGAAAACTGATCTATAAGTCACTCCATATCGGACTCAGAGTCACTGTCGCTGGATGCAGCACTAGGCGCAGCAGCATGGATTGAAGCTGTGTCCACAGCTAGGTTCGACTGCACATACACAAGCTTTCGAACGCGTTACCCTGAACCCTGAAAGCCTGTTGCGAATCCTTGTATGATCGTTTTCGAAACGGGACCAGTTTCATTCGCAGCTGGTGGATGATGGTGGTATCTGCAGCAGTCGGCAAGCCGGACGAGTTAGCGGCTGGTTGGTGCAAAGGCCTTGCGAACAGGAAGATGGGGCCACGTGCTTCGCTGAAGACCCCTGTCCTGGACCAAATTTCTGCGGATGTCCTGTACTCTGCTGCGTTGACAATCAAGGAGCTAGGCTTGTATTTGGCTAAAACCGCTTACGTGCACAGCAGCCTATGTTATTTATGCCGTGTGTGTAGCGTTGTAGAATTTGCAGCCATTTTGTTCTACTTGAGCCGTGAGTTCAATTATTAGTGTGTTTTTGAGTCAATCCTGGATCTTATACGTGACCTAGCCTTCAGCCCACGTACTCGCAGCATGAACGTTTTAAAAGCACTACCAGGCACCGGCGATGACGACTGCTCTCCAATCGTTCAAGGATGCACGCTGTAATGGTTTTCAAAGCAAAAACAAAAACCTAAACTAAAAGCAAGCAATTATTAATTATTTGTGACGCTGAGTGTGCCGCGCGGCATAAAACCTGGTGTTAGTGACTAACGGTACAATATGTTACAAAAACACATGAAGCCCGGTTGCGTGTAAAAAGTCACATAAGCTGCGGGCGTAAATGTTTTTCGTTATCCACACTTGCAAATTAGAGTCATTGTTGGCAGACAGGCCTGCCTCTTGAAGAACTCGAGCGCGCACCAGTGAAGCTCCTGGACATGTCCACAGAAGGTGGTGGACATTGGTGTCGGAAGCGGTTGCTTCGCAGTGAGGGCATTTTTGCGGCGCTGGAATCTTGGCAGTTTGCCACTGGTTGCGAACTGCAGGCGTAAGGGCCACTCCGACACGCAGCCGCCTCAGAGAGACCTCCTCCACCCGTGATAGGTTGGGGGAAGGGGGTAGGTACACGGGGAAATAAGAGCACGTGTACGCTGCCTGAGGGAGGCTGAAGATGTTAGATGTGTCAGAAGTGGATCTGGTAGCAAAGAGGCAGGTGGAGTTTGCGGAATGTCAGTGGCACGAGATGTCATGTCAGGTGCGATGCTGTGTACATCTGTGCGAGCTTGTGCCCAGTGAATGAGTATAGGCACCGGGCAAGATTTGCAAGCAGCATGTATGGCCTGGGAAACCCGAAGGGTACCGCGGACTTTCTTTAGATGCTTCACGGCTTCTTGTGAATGGGTAGTACATAGGTGCACCTGGTTATAAGGAGGGTCGTCAGGTAAGGCTGCGATGGCATTTAATATCGCTTGCAGCTCCAAAGAAAGTGATGATGAAGTGTCAGTAGAGTAGGTTTGTCGGCCGTAGAGTTGAGGGTGTGTCGGGTTTATAAAAGTAGTTGATCCTCCTGTTGGGGTTATGGCAACATCTGTGTAAAGAGTGCAGCTGTAATGTTGCGTAGAAAAAGTTTGTGGTAACGGCGGCGAGAGGAACTCCGACATGTTATGACGAGCAGGCTTGTTTGATGTAATGTGACAGTAGTCCCATGGAGGTGGTTGAGGCACGAACATCGGACGAAGAGAAACTTTCCGTGCTTTATTGGTTTGTCTCTGGGTAATTAAATCTTGCAGTGAGTTAAGCTGCGCATGCTCCTGCAGCAGACAAATAGGAGTTGCTCGGGGTAGGCCAGTAATGACTCGCATGGCTTCGTCGTTGAGTGCTTCAAGTGTGCAGCACTGCCGTTTAGTAAGTTGTTGGAACTGAGCCTGGTATAGGAGCCGAGGTTGAAAGACAGTACTAACAAGTTGACGAGCTGTATCAGAACGGGCACCTCCAGAGCGGTTGGCTATCCTGCGGATGAGGCCAAGTGTGTTTATAGCACTTTTGCGCATAGCTTACAACCAAGCCGTGCCCTTGCCTGAAGCATGAACGTGCAGGCCTAAAACATTGGTATGTTCCACCTCAGGAAGTGGGGCATTGTCAGTACTGAGCACGAACGGTGTGGCTTTGAAAGTACGGCGGCCAGCTTTATTTCCCACATGGACATAGCAGGATTTGGAGAGGTTGAGAGAGAGGCCAGTGTCGGCAAGAAAGTTATGGAAGATATTGAGAGCATTTTGCAGGGAGTCTTGCTGCCCTGAGCTGAGCGATTTGTGGACTAGAGAGTGATATCGTCTGCATATGCTAGAACCTGAACATTAGGAAGGGTGGAGAGAGACTGTGTATCAGAGGAATGAATGTGATGTTAAATAGAACTGGGGCTAAAACTGAGCCCTGCGGTACACCGCGATTATAAGTGAAGTGGCCTGTGGGTGTACCATTGACGCGGATAGCAAATGTTCTTTGCGAAAGAAAGGCATGAATTGCTCGACAAAGCTGCAAGGGCATGCCAAGTGATGCCATAGTGTTGAGGATGGCTGCGTGGAGAATGTTATCGTAGGCCTTTGTAATGTCTGTTGCCAGGACTGTGCGAACGAGACGGCTGTGAGGTGAGCGACGTATCACACCGTTGGCAAAGCGGTCAAGACCATCCTGAGCGCCGTATCCTGGTCGGAAACCGATTTGAGCAGACGAATATTTCTGATGATGGTCGAGCCACCAAGAGATTCGAGTGGCAAGCAGTTTTTCATAGAGTTTACAAATTGTTGGGGTTAGAGAAATTGGTCGTAGGGCTGCAAGAGTTGTGGGTGGTTTTCCTGGCTTTGGTATCGGAACAACCACTGAATGTTTCCAATCGGATGGCATTTCACTGGATGTCCAGAGTTGGTTAAATATTTTGAGAAGTGCAGTCAATGCTTCACCTTCCAGGTTCCGGAATAAGGCATAAGGTACACCGTCATGACCAGGTGCAGTGTTAGGGCGGATGTCTTCAATGGCAGCTATAAGCTCAGCCGTGGTGAACGGGCAGGTGATCTCATCCTCTGCCTCATGTTTGGGACTGACTGGAACAGGCGCAGGTGAGCAATCATAATTTGGAAAGAACTGAAGGGCAGCTTGCGAAGCGAATTCGTCTCGAGAAAGACGAAGTGCAAGGCGTATACTCTCGGCATAGTCTTTGACGGACGGCTTGCGATCCATTGCATGAAACACACGCCACAATTGGCGGTTGCCGAGAGGGGTATTGAGTTGAGAACGCCACTCTGTCCAGCGCTTGTGCAGAAGGTGTTTAGAATAGCGACGGGCCTTAGCTGTGACTGTATGAAGTTCCGTTCGTGCGTGTTGATGTGACGGATGGTGAGTGACGTATACGTCCAGCTGCTTGCGCCTTGCCCAGAGATTAAGCAGGTGAAAGTCAGGATTTGGTTTGTCTTCGTTGATAGTAGAACTTGTGTTCTGAGTTAAGACAAGCATGAATGTAGAAAGGGCCGAGGCAGGAGTTATTGAGAGGAGGCGACCATCCATACGGAGATTGTCCCAAGAAGTGATATGGATCTTGCGGCGAATTTTGCGTAATGTACTTGAGACAAAGTCTATTAGAATAGGGGAGTGATCACTGCCCCAGGTGTCTGCTTCGCAAGACCAGTGAGGATTGCCGGGACCCAGCTACCAGGTAAGGTCCGGAGTTGATGGAGGAGCACGTGGTCGGGTATAATTAGAGGAGTTGCTCAAAAGTGTAAAGGACTGGTCGAAAAACGTGTCGTAAATCTGATCTCCACGTTTAGAGGCATGAGTGTATCCACAGGCTGTATGTGGGCCATTAAAATCTCCTCCAACTAAAATGGGTAAACCTGGGTAGGAGGTGCGTAGATGTGTAAGCCATCCAAAGTCGAGTAGAGAGGTTTGGGGCCGACCATAAAAAGAGACGAATAATACCGAAGTACGCTGTGGCTTAGTGATAATGGCAATTACTTCTTGACGGGTATTGCACCAACGAGATAGGTCGACCGGAGAATGTGGTGTCGAACAGTGAACATATATAGCTGCGTTTCCAGGAGCAAGACCACTTCGGCGGTCGGGTATTGATGGACAGTGATATGCACAATAACCAGACAGAGGAAGGATGGCATTATGTTCCTGTAGAAGGAAAGCCCAGGCAGAGAGTTTGCCGTCTTGAATACGCAGCTTCAATTCAGGGAGCTCATTATTAAGACCCCGACAGTTCCATTGTAGCACATGGGAAGTAGCTTTAGTGGCCATTCGCTTGCAAAACAGATGCAATCATCTGAGGCAGTTGCTGTAGCAGGGTAATCAGGGCTGACATTGAAGTTGTAGTTGCAGATTGCTCGGGTTGTTCATATTTTGAGCCTGAAGGTTGAGGCACTTGGCAGACAGGCGCAACTGGGGGTAGACGCGGACGTTGTAGTAGGAGAGAGCGACGTCGGCATAGCTGGTCAAGTTGTTGGCGAATGCTGGCGATCGCATCATCGATGGCAGAGATCTCATCAGGCATAGAGGGGTTTAGCGGAGGAAATTCGTCTTCCTTTTTCCACTTGTTACGGGAACCTGGCTTTAAAACAGAGGCATAGGAAGGGCGGATACTAGAAGGTGAGGGCGGTTTTTCAGTATCATCCTCATATGTGTCTGCCGACAGAGCATCAAAACGGTTGGAGATCTTGACTCCAGGCTGAGTAGGCGCAGCAACCGGACGACGTTTCTTTCGAGGGCATTTAGAATAAGTGATGACGTGGTCGTCTGTCTTACAAACAGCACACGTGAATGAGGGAACGCCATCCGCTGGTGGTTTGGGCAGAGTGTCTTGCGATGCAGGGCAGAACTTTTTGATGTGACTTTGTCGCAGGCACCGATAACAGAAGACTGGTGCAGGACGGAAAGGCTTCGGATGAACGATTCGTCCATTATAGAAGAATCGGGTGGGAAGTTCTAACGGCCCCGCAAGCAGGAGAAGAAATGTGCCTCGGTTCCCTAGTCGGCGGGCATTAAGCACTGAGTGGGTGTCGGAGTACAGATCCGTCATCACTTCCTTCGGAGGCGCATTAGGTTCCAGGTCTCATAAATGATACATCTTTGCAAGCCGGGTCCAGATGCTAGATAGGCGTGTACAGGTACATACTGTGACTTGCTGATATATAACTTGTCAATATGACAGATCTTTTCAGCATCGGCAAGTGACGTTACTTGAGCACTGATGGAGTTGGAGGGACGATGGTAAATAAAACCGCGGTACCCTGAGACGCCCAGTGCACGGTCAATGAGCTGCTGCACCGATCTTGAAGGAACTCACGTTATGTCGTATTGCAAGGTAGCCTTAATATGCACTCGGAAGGAGCGATTAAGTTCAGGGAGTGAATATTTCGATGCTGTCATCTTTGAAGGGGTAGGATCGCTTGGAGTGGCCTTTACCTTTTTCGCAGCCGGTTCAAAGCTGGCATCAGAGACAGTCCGCGCAGGAGTGGGAAGGAGTGGTGTAGGGGTAGGCACAGGAGTAGGCAATGCGGTAGGGGGGAACGATGATTCGTCCCCTGCAGGTGAAGACGCTGACTTGAGTAGAGACGAAATACCGGGTGCAGGAGGAGTTGAGGTGCTGAAGATACATCCTTGAGGTGGAATGGTAGGCGAAACAGCAGACGCATTAATAGCAGGATGTGTTCTTGTCCGTTGGCCAGGCTGAGGTGGGCCTGCGCGCCTCACAAAACGAACGTAGGCATTGTGAAGGCAGTGCCGGAGGGTCCGTCCCGAGATCTTGTGGCGTTCTTAGGATCTTCAGGCAGCGTGAAGAGGTGACGCTGTGGCCGGGAAGATAAACACAGCACAAAAAAAGCTCAGAAGTAGCCAATCGGTACAGACAGGGTGACCGCCCAATTTGGTCTTCATCCTCTTCCCCCCCAAGCAATTATAAAACCTTAAAATTTCATTGTGACATTTTCGATGTTTCTTTCCATTTTTTCTCAGCTGAAAAAAAAACGAAAAAAAAAACTTTTTTTTCCCAAAATTGCAGTTCTTTTGTTCAGGCCTTCACATCTCTAGTCGCGGCCCGAAGTCCCACGGGGAGGCGCCATCGCGAAGACTAGATGCCTTCGGAGAAGTCCATGACGGCGTTCTGCTCGTCCGCCGTCCGCACCTTCTTCTTACGCAAGGTCGAGCGGCGACGGACCGCTGCCCTCGGACGACGAGTGCTGGCGCTGAGGGTCGTCCAGCTCCAGGGCTTTACGTACCAGCCCGGACCACCTTCGCGGCGCACGGGGGCCGCGCTTCGGGAGCCACCGGGATATGTGCCCTCTGCGGGTGCGGCTCACTCGCGCTGTCGCTGGTGTCACTGTCCTTGACGGACGTGTGCAGCGCAGCGCCGGAGGACGTCGCGGGCGACTCGGTGCCCGGCTCGGCGTCCTGCAGTTGCGCAGCCGTCGGCGCGTCAAAAAGGGACGCCTCCAGGCTCGGAGGCTCCGATAGGGCCGATCCGAGCAGCGACGCGTCGGAGTCTGTCGAGGCGGACTTCTCGGCGTCGAAGACGCCCTCGGGCTGGTCCTCCTCGGTACGGTCCGTGGACAAGAAGTCAGACGACTCCTTCGCCGCGTGGTCTTGAGCGCAGCTAGACGTGGCCTCGTCCCGCGGGGTAGCGGGCTGGTTGCCGCTCGCAAACGGCTCGACTGCCGCCTTGTTCGAACCGGCCTCCGCGGCTGCGGCGTACGAGCGGGGCTGCACGCAGTCGGAGGTCACTTGCTGGCCCCCGCAGCGCTTGCACGCCGCCTGGCAGGTCTTCGTCGCGTGTCCGTAGGCTGCGCAGCGTCCGCACCGCGTAGGAGTGCAGGCGGCACCCAGGTGGCCCTCGCCGCCGCACCTCAAGCAAACCCTCTTCATGCAGCGGTATTCCAATGCGCGGTGGCCCGCGACGGTCAGGAAATTGGGCGGCGCACGCTGCATTTCGAGCTTGACGGTTCTGCAGCCGTTCCGGATGGTGCCCCGGCTCTTGAATACGGGCTGCGACACCGCCCGCACCTTCCCGTACGCGCTCAGGGCCGCAGCGAGAGCGTCGTCCGAGACGGAGGGTGGCAGCCGGAACACCGTCACATAAACCACTGGCACCGCCATCTGCGCCAGCGGTACATATTTCCTAGCGACGAGGAGGCTCCCCGCCGCTACCATCTTCGTCGCCTGAGCCATGGAGTTCACAGCACAAATGAACTTCGTTCCGCCTTGGTGCTGCAGGTATTGCAGCCCCCGGACACCGACGACCGCCTCGATGGAGTCAATTAGGTCGTCCGCCGGAACAGGCTCCGGCACTGTAAAGTAATAACTTTGCGCCTTCGTGGGGCGCGTCTCGGGAGGCGGAAGGGCCATGTTGCGAAACCCTGTACACCACGGCAGCAGGCCTGGCGCCGGGACAGGAACAGCAGGTCCTCCGGGCTCGCTGGGGGGTGGCCGGGATCCGGGCGGACCGCCCGCCGGGACCCGAAACCTACGAAGAAAACTATCGCGAGCGGAGCAGCAGCGCGACGCAACCACTTAGCCAAAAGGCGGAGAAGCAGCAAGAAACTGACTGTTTCTCCTTCCGATACTAAGGACATAGGTACATACTTTATGTCTGCACCGACTGTCGGTCCAAAAGCACCTCTCAGTTTCATTTTACCGGAGCAGTCATCTCGACACGATGCGGGTACCGTCGCTGCCCTCAATACTGTAATCTATGCCTCCGACTCCACACAAGCTTCTGTCGGACTATCTCCGATTTGCAGCTTTACCCAAATCAGGAAGTCTGATTCAACCGCTCGATCGGGTTCTCCTTTCCTTTTCAGTTCGGAGTCGAGTTTATCGGGGACCAGCAATTCTGCTCGGGCTACTAGCTTGCTCATGTCCCTTTTGGAATCTGTTGCGTCATGCCTTTGCTGTGCACTTGGGCAGTGAATAGAGATGCCCTTATTTCTTGCAGCGAAAGCATTTCACACCTGTATGTATGTTTTTCCCACTAGCGTTAGGGCTTGTAGTTGGCGGCTGGGATTCCCCTAAAATATTTGGTAAACACTGCTTTTCCCGTGTCTGCCCACCTTGCTGCGGCGGTTTAGAACTTTCGAAACGCTCCCGCGGTTTGCCTACCCGTCTGCTTTCCTTGAACGTTTCGGTTGTTAATCCGGCCGTTTCATCGGCCGTCAGGTAGCTCTGGTTCTCATTTTGCATGACATAGGTCCTGACTTCGTCTGGCAGCACTTGTCTGAAACGATCTGCTATCATCAAATCTCTCAAATCCTCCTAACTTTCGACATCTCGGCTACTAACATAGTACGTGACCATTGTCTGGTCGCTACCTGATGCCATGAGTCACCTTGTTCTTTGCGTACCGCCATAAACAGCCTCTTGTACTCATTCGGAGTCACTTGAAGCTCTTTTGAAATTCTCTCCTGAAGCTGCTTATATGGCATGACCCTACCATCTGATTCGCTGCATAGTAAAAAATTTGCACCTTTAAAGGTGTAGTGCTCATGGCTGCACCCTTTCCACGCCCTCATTTTTTCTTCTGGAAAAGGGTGCGCTGAGCACGTTAGCACCTTTAGTGCACGCATGGACCCTTCAAAGCTGAACGGGTGCAAGGGTATCGTAGCTCCTTCGGGTGCAAGGGTGCGTAAGGGTGTACGGTGTTCTTTTGACTTGTCGACCAACATTCCAGTAGTTCAATCAAGCGTGCTGTTAACATGATGTGAGCTATTCGAGTTTTCCATTAAAAGACAGCTGCAACCTTGATGCGAGCAGCTATGGCTGGGATCTGCGTCCCCAGCATGTGATAATTAACTGAATTATTTTAGCTGAAGTGCTAAGCGTCACTGACTCCAAATAGAGGGTCGCTGAAATGGCTCATATAAACTTAGCGAAAATATGCGCGGTACGGTATCTGATGTTTCAGCCGGCGCCTTCGCTTCGGTGGACGCGGTTGTTGCGATCCGCGTCTGTTCTTTCACTCTTTCTTCTCACCCTTTTTTAAAATTCTCCTCTATCTGCACGTGGCAGCGGTGGTAGCTCGGTTCGAGCCAGTCGGCAGACCCGTGCACTTTCCTTTTCCTCCTTCTTTCAGTCGCAACAACAAATGTGCATGACTCTTCAGCAAGGAGGTTTAGAAAGACCGTGAGACACACATCTGGATATTATAATTGTAGTTGGAGATGCCGTAACGTTACTGCAAAGTGAGACAGGTCGTCGGCAGCTTATCGTAGGAAATGCTTACCTTCGATTCAAGAGTGCAGCCCACAAAAAAAATTCATCAGTGCCTTTTAAAGCAATAAAAACCCATGAAACTTTAAAGCAGTCGGAAAGAGGGCGCGACAAACATACTTTGCACCCTTTTAGGCAGCCAAAAACTAAGGGTGCCACTCTAACGATCCCAACCTTGCTATTGGTGCGACGGCATGCCTTGAACCCTTTTGGGAGGGTACAGGGGGGTGAGAGTTATAGACATGGAAATGCACCCTTAAGGGTGCCAATTTTTTTACAGTGTGGCTACCAACGCCCTCATTTTCTCAGTTCAAAATGTCAATAGAATAGCCCCAGAAATTTCGTTTGGAACTTTAAGCATGTCCATCATTCTGTCAACACTTTTGAACTATGCGGGCACCATTGGATTCTTTTCTGGCATAGGCGCCAGCACCGCTTTTAATTCTTTTGCGTAATTGCCCAGCTTTGGACCTGACCTATGTCCATGATGCGCATCCGCTAGTGGTTGAAGTTGCATCTGATTCAGTTTTATCGTTTCTAGCTTAGTTTGGAGCTTTAACTTCTCAATTTCACACAGTTGAACCTTATTCAGCTTTTCTACCAGCAACGCTTGAGCCATATTTCCTAGTGCCTGTTCTGTCGCTGGCACTTGCGCTGCTGACGCAGATTGCCCGTTAAGCTCTAGACCAGTCCCTGCGGCGTCCATCACTGTATCAGTCATTGCATCTACCTATGGCTCACAATCACTACACAGACAAGGCAGCTTCGTAGAAAGCAGAAAGGTGTCCTACCTCTCTCGGTGCTCTGTCGACCGCACTGCTGTCGCACTCGGCGTGATGACAGCGGGCTCCCGGGAAGGTAGACGCACACGGGTTGATCTTGGTCCCACAGCAGCTCACTCACTGCCTTGGACCTTGCTTCGCTTGGTCGCCTGGTTCTTGCTCTGAACCTTTCGATGTGAATGCCTGGTTCCTTTCAGCAGCTTGTTGTCTCGAACCCTCGACGGCTTGTCTTCCCCGGCTCCTTCAGCTCCTCGCTGACTTGAGCCTCCGACGTCCTCTCGAACTCGAACAGTCTTCTTGAAGTTTCTCGACGTCTGTTTCTCGACGCAGCTTCACGTTTTCTCCTTCAGGACGAGGCACTCTGTAGCTTGTCCACCGACCTGTTGTCACGGCTGTGCGAGACGCCCCGCCAAGAAAGGAAACGAAGATAGAAAGTGTGGCACGCAGCGGACGGAACCGACGTAGCCAGGGGGAAAGAGCGAAGCAGACGGTGCAAAGTGCGCGCGTTTGCGCGGAAGCAATAATCGTTTACACGGAGACCGAAGAAAACCAGACGGCGTGGGCGCGCGTCTTTGGGGACCGCAAGTGCGTGTGAAACCACGGCCGCGAAGATACATGGGCGCAACGCACCCGCAGGGCGAGGAGGTCGGTATGCCACGGCGTCCCCTCCGTGCGGCCGCCCCGAGGGGAGACAAAGGGACTCGAGTTTTGACGCCGGTGAAGGAAACACGCTTTGAGGCTGCCCTCCCAGGCCGACGCATCCCGGCAACGATCCGGACCGTTGTGACGCTCCTTCGGCTACGCACCGCAGGCCCCGGCGAGGTCTCCTCTAGCGACATTCCTCATCCACCTTAAGTACCGATTGGACTGTTTTCATTATCCTCCATTCGATTGATACATGGACTCAAAAGACTCTAATTACGGTAGAACTATTTGACGTTGTTTTGAAAACCACCTGCGTGTGGGAATTCTGCCTGATTTTAGCATGTTCATCTATGTTATGTAACTTCTGCTTATTAGTTTTGTAGTTGATTTTTATTGTTGCAGTAAACATTGTTTTTGGAGACGTACACCTCTCTGGTTTTTTGACTCACGTCCTAGACAGACAGTGACACTTGTTCTTCTCACCTTCCGTCCAATGCCTCGAGTAGAAAGAAGTGGCGATCCTGTCACGACTGCGCCAGTTGAGTTTCCCCTTCACGTGGCGACGAGAGGAAACACTTGATGATGATGAAATCAGGTATTTTGCTGAATTGATGGTTCGGATTCGCAAGCAACCACATTACTCTATGGCGCGAAAATAACTAAACTACCAAGGAGAAAACTATTTACAACATGACTGAACCATTGATTACACGAAATCAGCCCCCGCTTAACCGAGAGCGCTAAGTTTTAAGCCCTCTGTCTCCATCCTTGGAAGGCACAGTAACCAATAACAAAACAGGCGACACTTCTCGCCAATCGAAGATCAGGGAAAGGAAAATAACGTTCCATCAGCTAATCATAGACTGGGGAGAGGATGTCAGCTAATTAAATACTTGAGAAAGGAGAGGTTCCGAGCACGCATACAAACAGCACTGAACTATATGCATTCCGAACTTCGGCCTTCCTCTTCGTTTCCCTTTCCGCGCACGTGCATGCGGGAAACACGTATGCCACGGGAACAATCACTGAAGGTTCTTTATAAAAAAAAGGAAAGCTGTCGCTGAAGGATCCAGCGCCCAGTGGCAACTACAGCTTAACTATGGGCCTCTTCTGAGTATCCGAAGCTCATAGACCCATCAGCGCCGCGTCGCGTACCGATCGGCCACCGTACACCTGCGTCCTCACAGTAATCCGCAGGGAAGCGAGAAGGTTAAAAAAAATAAACATCTACTTGCCACAAACACGACGACTGCGGGCTGTCCAACACTGCACTGCAGAAAGCTGCGCGCTAGAAAGTATCTGTGCTGGGGAGGCAAGACGAAGACAGAACGAGCACTCTGGCGATGGTTCCACGAATTTGGTGACCCTTCAACTGGGGACAGGTGCACATGTCAAAGTCTCGCTCCTTGCACTGTGCTGGAGGCTGGATGGCGCATCGGAAAGTTCAGCGAACACGTGCAGTAAATCTGTAGAATTATACGGGCAACTTGTGACCCTTGGTGTTCAGGTAACTATTGTGACGACCGCCAACGCAACAATAAGTTTATCCAGACTTTGAACGTCGCGGAATTCCAGCCATGGCTCACAACGAGCGGCAACACCTTTTTTGGGTACCTACAGCAGTACGGCGCGTGCTCACAGTGAAAGAGAGTGCCTGGTATGCGGGCAGCACGCCTAAGTCGAGAAGTTGGTGACTCAATGCGCTCCGGCAGCGACGTGCCAGACGAAAGTTCGGAAATGACCACCAGGGGAGAGGTAGCGCTGGTGCAGTGGGGCCGGGGGGGCGGGGGGGGGGCGGGGGGCGAACTTCAGGTGCCTTTTTCTATAGAGATCTATATGGGGCAAGTATTCATTCAAGTATTGCCCTCAAACTGAGCTATCGGTATCGTCTCTTTTTAGCTTTATACGAGGTGCAGGCACTAAGCATTTCTACGGACGTATTTCCTGTGGAATGAGAGCGACACAACTTGGTCACTGTTTAGTCCTCATCTGTAAAAGTGGCAACTAGGGAAACACACTCCTGCCACCTCTTTATGGAGGTTGAAATACATTGCTTCCAGAAGTCGATATGTAGCTGCAAAAGTGACGCTGTGACTTGAGAAATCTGTCTCATCATATGAAAAATGCTTCCCTTTCAAAACTACTTCAGTGTTGGAAAGCGGGGGAAGTCCAGTTGCGGGCGGTCGGGTAAGTGAGGGGGATGCGGTAGAATTTCAAACACGCTGTAGTGTGCTTCCATCTGGGCAAAGTTTTAGTTCTGAAATGGGGGATTGTCTTCCAGAAGGCGGACATCTTTTGTAAGCGAGAAACATCTGGTTTTTATAGCCTTCCGCAGTATCAGCAGCAGTAAAGATATTAAAGCATAAAAAGAGCCTGGGGCATTCGACTCGTTCTTGTTTCTGGAAAGGCATTACCAGTCGGGGAACGCAGTAGTGGGTGGTGGTAAAAACGTTTATTTCCTCTGAAAAGAGGGAGTTACATGGAGGTTGCTCTGGGGTCAGGCTTAGTGCACTTCCCCTCACAAAAATAAGGTTGAGTGCCTAGTACGGGAGCCCAGAGGCTTCCGCTGCAGCCATTGCTCGTCCGACCATCGCTTTTTGGCCTTTGAAGTCGGAAAAGGCGAGTAGGGTCACCACCCAGTCCTCGCGCGTGGGGTTTGGTTTGGTTGTAAAGGCAGGGCTGGAGGGGCATGCCCACACCATGTGGTAGAGTTCCGAGGCACTCTCTTTCCCACATTGCGGGCACTCCCCGGAGAAGCAGGGTCAAAGTGCTTTAGCGAGGTCGGGCTCATCATGGTGTTCGTGACGAGGCAGAGGAACAGGCGTTCTTCTGCTCTCGTTAATCCTTTACATGGGTGGGTGTACAGTTTATTTTTTTTTATTCGAGGTGTTCGCGATTAGGCATAATGTAAAAGGGAAAGAAAGTTATGAGAAGGAGTGTAAACAAGCCTCGCTTAAAAAAGTTGCAAAAGTTCACGATAAAGCGATTATCATGAGTCCACTTGCCATAGTCGCCTGCAACGTCCCATCGCAGGTCTACCTTCTTTAGGAAGCATCGGCTCACGGAAGCTGTAGCCGGGCGAGTCCACAGCAAGTGTTTTTCGTCACACTGGTCTGGCGCAGCACCACAATGAGGACACTTTTCTGTCACTTGGAAACGTTTGTCACGCCACCGATGACGCACAGAAGGAGTCAGAGCCGCTCCTGCTCGAATCCGGCGCACAGATACCTCCTCCTCCCGAGTGAGACTCCGAGGGAGAGGGTACGAACACGGACGAATGAGAGCGCGTGTTCGCTGACGCAAAGCCCGTTTCTCGGAAACATGGAACAGGAACGGATCTGGGGAAAGAAGGGAAGGTGGCGGGATGTCTAATGTGTCAAGGTGTGTCATTTCATACACATAAATATTATGGGGATCCTGGGCATGGCCGCGAATCCAGTGTATTCGCACAGGATAGGGGTATTCTGTGCATATTTTGGAGACTGGATTGTGTAACTTGGAATGTGCGCCGGACAGCCTTAAGCTGTTTAAGGGCGGCAAGGGAGTCGGTGTAAATATGAACAATACCAAAAGTGGGTACAAGTGGAAGGGAAGCAATGGCATTGTGTATAGCTTGAAGCTCCAAGGCAAGGGGGGAGCAAGTATCCACGCTTATATGTAGCGCGGGAGTTAAGATGAGGATGAGAGGTACTGTAAACTGCGGTAACTCCCTGCAGTGTTGTGTGTGATGCATCAGTGTATATTACGCACCCTGAGGGAAGATGTGCGGCTGATATCGGCGTCGAAGCAGAGGAGCGATTGTCTGTGAGTTGACAGTATGACCATGGAGGAATACTCTGTAAACAATGAAGGAGAAGCGACATCTTGCGTGCTTTGTTTGCCTCACTCTGTTCGATCATTTCACTTCATGTATTCGCTATCGAAAAATGTCATATATATATATATATTATATACACGTTTTTGACAGAAACTCGTACCGTGCAGGCTGCGATGGGGTGTTCTGTTCGATCATTTCACTTCATGTATTCGCTATCGAAAAATGTCATATATATATATTATATATATATATATATATATATATATATAATATATACACACGTTTTTGACAGAAACTCGTACCGTGCAGGCTGCGATGGGGTGGATGCGCCGTGAGCTGGCCGTACGGAGCGAAAAGACACACAGGGGCGTCGTCACCTTGCGAATTTTGCGGTGAAGACAGTCACTAATCACAGACACGGCAGCGCCCGTGTCACCGAGCGCGAGAACAGGGACACCTTCGACAATCGCCTGAATAACGGAGGACTTGGCGAGTTCGCAAATGACGCAGTTCTTGCCTCCGGAACTGCGGCACTTAGTTTTCCTCTCGGAGGGGTTTCCGGTCACCGAAACATTGGGGCAATTGAACGGCGGCGAGGGGAAGGCGAGCGGCGAGTAGAATACTGGGAGCGAGGCACAGACGAGCCAGAAGAGCGATTGGTCAAGGGCGGCTCGTGATCGTATCCGTACGGATGCACAGCCTCCCCAGAGCGAGGCAAGCGCTGACGGCAGAGACGTGCGACGTGCCCTGGAAGACCACAAGCGTAGCAGATGGGCCGATTATCGGCGGTGCGCCAAGGGTTCCTAGGGTGTCGTCGTGTGCGAGGACACGAGGCTGGGGGAAGGGGCATGGACTGGGGTGGAGCATAATAGGCAGGACTCCTGCGATACGTGGGAGAGGCAAGCGAGCCCGGTGTCCGGGTGACGGCTTCAGCATAGGTGAGTGGTGCTGCGACAGGACAAGGCGAGGGGCTGGATGGCAGGACTGCAGCGACCTGCTCCTGAACAACACGGCGGATAGTCGGCGCAAGGTAGGGCGCGAGGTCGGCAGTAGGGCACACAGGGCCTGGAACGTGATGGAGAAGAGAAAGCTGGCGGCCGACTTCCTCGCGTATAAAATCTTTTACGTGCTCCATGAATAGTGATTGGTCCGAAGACGAGGGACCAAGGGCCAAGCCAGCAAGACTCTCGGTAGGCGCACCAGACTGTCGCGTAGACGCGCTTTGCTTGCGCAACTCGTCAATGCTCTGGCACAGCTCGATGACGGCACTGCCGGAGGTAGGATTCTTCGCCAGGAGCATTTGGAAAGCGTCATCGACTACCCCTTTGAGAATGTTGTTAATTTTGTCAGTCTCTGGCATCGAAGGGTTCACGCGCTTACATAAATCGACGTCTTCAATATAGCTGGTGAATGTTTCAGCCGGTAGCTGGGCTCGAGCACGGATACGTTGCTCGGCGCGAAGTTTCCGCACGGCGGGGCGGCCGAAAACATCTGCGAAGCTTGCCTTGAATGATGACCAGGTGCGAAGGTCGGCTTCATGGTTACGAAACCATAAGTTGGCAACGTCTGTGAGATAGAAGAGGACGTTGCTCAACTTCACGGCGTCGTCCCACCTGTTGTAAGTGCTGACGCGCTCGTAGGAGGCCAGCCAATCGTCGACGTCCTGGTCGTCCGTACCACTAAATGGGGAAGGGTAGCGCTGGCGATGGACCCCGGAACAAAGGACGGTGGCAGGGATGGCCGGCGATGACTGCGTCGAATTGTTGGGCATTGTTGGCGGTGCATGTAGCGTTCCGGTCCTAAGTTCCAGGTTGAGCACCGGGACGGGGATCGAAGCACGTTCACCAAGTGTACAGGTGCTTCTTCGAAGCGCAGGTCGGAGGCCGTTGATCGAAGGCTTGTGACGGCAGGCAAGTCACTCCGGAACCAGAACAGCCCTTCGTTCACCTCTTCGTCGCACCGCGTTAACGGATGCCGGTCGTTCCCATTACAATGTGTCATATGTGTTTGGTAAATACGAGATTATGGAATATGTGTTATATGTGTGATATGTGTTATATGCGTGATATGTGTGATATGTGTCTGGTTTACAATTATTGGGAAAGGAAAGGAAAGGGAAGGGCTGAGGTGGAATTAAAAGGCAATTAACAATAAAAAAGCTTCCATTGAAGTTAGTGAACTAAAAGAAATGAAAAAGAATTTTTGACGCGGAGATCTATAGCTCACTAGTCTAACCACTACACCACGGCTGACTTTTTTTTTTCTTCAACATGGTGGTATTTATTACAGTGATGTAATGTTCTATGTACATGAACTATATACAAGCCATTATGAAAACAGCATTAAACAATACATATTGAAAAGACCATGCACTAGAAACGGGGCAATGCAGAGCACATCACTAATAGTGAGTGCCACTCCCGTTCGTACTCAGTCTGGACATACACGTCTCTTAGATGAACAACCATTCGACTGAAGTGATCCTTTGTAGACACAACAGGTTCACAGTGTCTGTCCATCATGCGGGTTTTCCAGAGGCTGTGCAGTCCAGTCAGAAAGAACATGTCCAAGTGTTCATCATCAAATGGCAGCGCAGTGAGATAGCGAACAGAATGTGGAGTCAGATGAATTTTTTTTTAAATGTGCGTTGCAGGATATCCCAGAAGACACCACGAAGTGACACCACGGCTGCCACTTTTTTTTCTTCATTGCATGGAAGAACTTCCGTAAAAAGGGGGAAAACTTCGATCAAACTGGTTTGCGTCTCAAGTTACCGGGCTGCTTAATACGAGCCCGTCATAGCCCTAACTTAACACTGCATCCCCATCAAAACATGAAAATTCAGGGAGGCACACACATGCATCTAGGCACGGCAGCCAGCTTGGAGGTTCTTCGCGTGCAGCATATACACTCCTCACTAAAGCACACTGTTCACGAAACACAGATTTGGACGACCTTGGTGGCTCGGCATGTCTGTCCATCATACGGCTTTTCCAAAGACTGAATAGTCCCATCAACACAAACAGATCATAAGGCACAACAGAGTTTTTGCCAACAGGCAGAAATCTAATTGTGTATGATGTAATTTCAATGTCCTTCTTGAGAGTTCGTTGTAGTATGTCCCAAAAGAACATGGCATCACGGCACAGGATGAAGCAATGATCAATTGTCTGAGGCACGTTACACAGACGGCAATTCACATTCCAGGATACAAACATCTCCTTGTCATTAAGAAATGTCTTGACAGGCAGCGTCGCTGTGTGTAGTTTGAAAAAGAACGTTTTAGCGGCTGCCTGAATGCACATCCGCCTAACACGCGGATGACAAGATAACGGCTGACACGGAGAACAATTGCGTTATATTTGGATGACGAGACTTACGCTATGCTTCCCACTACTTAAGAATTCGACGGTTAGGTGCGAGGTTAAATGTTTATTTGTCAGGTTTAAGGAGCTGAACTACAGCCGATTGCACTTCCACTAATATTGTGAATCTTGTTGTGCTGTGTGAAAGCACTGATTTTTCTGATATTTGTATGTATTTTAATTTTCACAGCGCCTGCACTATTCATGGTAGTACTCTCATTGCGCACCTATTGTTAACTACAGTCTGAGCTCTTGCATGAAAATACCTGGCGTTATTCGCTCAACAGCTCAACTACGCCCAGAGAAGGCAATATGCCTTCTAGGTGAGCGTTTGTCCAAGCACATCGCTTGTTAATCGCTTGTTCATCGCTTCTTTTCCGCGTGTTTCAAACAGCAAGGCCCACTCTATAAGAGGCACTCATTAGCGGCTATCTGTTTCGCACGAGTTTGATGTAAGCTGATACGATGTATATCGGAGCTCTTGTGTACGCACGAGTGTCGCGTGTCAGTTGAGGTATGCCACATACGTAATAAGTCCATACAAGTCACATTTCCGTAGCGCGTGAACTACTATATATGCAGCACATGTTTTTGTCCGTGACATTTGTGACGCGTATGACCTGGTACGCAGCCGAATCGCGTTCATACGAGACACATTTGTGACACATATGAACTCGTATGAAGCATATGTGCTGATACGAGGCGCATTTGTCGACACATATGGCTCATATGATGCCCATATGAGTCCATACGAGGCACATATGTGGCACATATGAACTCGTATGAACTCGTATTAAGCCTATATGTGTTAATATGAGGCACCTATACTGACACATATAACTCATAGGGGCTGCATACCAGTTCATATGAGGCACATATACTGACATATATAACTCATATGGGCTGCATACAAGTTCATACGAGACACATATTTGACACATATAGCTCGTATGTAACACATTCTTCCAGAATGGGTATGGGTGTGATACGAGGGAGATAAGTTATGGCACGCATAGCCTCTCGATTGATTGATTCAAAGGAGTCCCACTTACAGGATACGAGGGAGATAAGTTATGGCACGCATAGCCTCTCGATTGATTGATTCAAAGGAGTCCCACTTACAGTTTGTCTATCTTGGTATAGTTGAGTTATTTCCCTGAAAGTGTATGCAGGCGTGGATTCAGCTACTTATTCAGAGGAGGCGGGGGACGAGGTTTGCTGGTTAGAGAGCACGCAGGCGGCTGCGTCTGCTGCCTCGTTTCCTCCTAGCCCCAAGTGGGCCGGAGCCGAAACTATGATGCGGTGGGATGGACCTCCTCCGTACGAGCTGCTTTGCTGTAGCCGGCAGGCCAGGTCCGGGACCCAGCCCTGTTGGACGTTCCGACACGCGCCTGGCGAGTCGGCTATGATTGTCTTGGAATCGGAGTGTGTTGCCGCTAACGCGATGGCGACTTCCTCTGCTGGGATTACGTTTCGGGCTTTGAAGGTGAGTGACCCCTTCACTGTTTTGGTCTCGTGGGTCACCGCCGCCGTGTACCACCTTTTTTAGGAATTAAGAAGCCCACCTCACAGGTCAATACCGGCGATTATCCCAGACTCCGTTGGGACGCCGCCTATTAGCCCGTTTACACATAGAACACACGACTCTAACCGAGGAGAGAGCAAGACTCCAAGGAGTGGCGTTACGCCCTCCCGATTAAAACGTCCAGGGACGACCAGGAGTGTAGGCGCAGGACCAGGGTAGCTCACCACTGCAGAAGGAAACCCGGGGTA
Source organism: Amblyomma mixtum (assembly GCF_055824585.1). NCBI lineage: Eukaryota > Metazoa > Arthropoda > Arachnida > Ixodida > Ixodidae > Amblyomma > Amblyomma mixtum. The sequence goes on along the minus strand of NC_143016.1, from coordinate 182,768,069 downwards.
AACTACGTGGACCAGGAGTGGATACCTTGCGCATATGAAGATGGTCTGGAATGATTTTAACGCGGACCTCAGACAGTTTTTGACGTTTCGGGCTTGGTCTCGTATGGTTAGGCAGTGATGTTCCAATATAGTGGCCTCCACTTGTTTGATTGTGGGTCCACCGAAAATAGAGGGTTGCCACCCTGCAATTAAAGTCGTTTGCACCGATGTGTGACCGCATTTAAATTCACGGCGCCAGACTATGACTAAAGCTTTAATCACTGCGGCAACCCGCATTGGGAGAATGCGAAAGCATTGACGCCTACACGGCACTGGTTTTTTCTTCCCCTCTTTGATGATACTCTGTGCCCCTCTTTGCTCTTAGTTAGCATTAGAAGTGACCGTAATTAGCACTTTAATTAGCTAGCCAATTGTCATTATTTGCTATTGATTACGCTTATCGACTGCATTAACTTCACCCTAATTTATCACATTTGTGCAGATTGCGTTCATTCTCACCTGAATATCGCATTTCGGTTTTCCTGTCCGCGTACTGTATCTCCGTCCAGCCTATTCGACGATGCAACGAATATTGTTTTTAAATTCTTAAATTAATCTATGTCTTCAAACTATTTTGTTCGATTAATTATCACTCATAAAACACGTTTCATTGCATTTCAAACTTTATTTTCGCTCATTTGCCTATTTTCTCACTATTTTGCCGTCCACGGGTGTTTTCCCGTCCATTCACTATGTCGACGTCGATGCTATTTTGAAGGTTTTTTTTACATTTTTGGCTCTAATTGATTAACTAATCTTCCTATTGACATTCTGCGGGCAGGTTTTGATGACACGACCTCGCCGACAAAGCCTACTGATGTTTTCGCATTAATAAAGCGAGGAATCCTCTCTATAAGCATCTCTCGTCGAAGTTTTCCTACATATGCGGCCTTTCAAGTAGAGGAACTTGACGACTGCTCCATACTCTAGTCGATATACTATCCCACAGCGCTCCACTTTAGCGCAGGTAAAAGAAAGGCCGCTATCAGTTGAGAGTTAAACTAGACTTGTAGCCTAACGGTGCATATATTAGTTCATGTGCGCCGTTTCGCCATCTTACAGTAAACACCCCTGGGTCTGGGGAAATGTTTATTGATCACTCTTCCTAAATGTTCTGTAATACAGTCAGCACTAAAAAAAAAAGAAAAATGAGTGCGTGTCCGTGCAGGATAACAATCTCTGTTGGCGAAACACGCAACTCCGCGAGGGTTATAAGTCTCCTGACTCAGGCAGCGCAGAGGGCCAATGTTGAAAATAAAGACGTGCTCCCCCCTACAGCTAGCCCGAACGCGCACAGGCTTTGCATACGTGACAAGACCAGGCGGTTGATTTTTGCCTCTCTAATTTGCCACATTTTTTGGAGCTGGAACCCAGAGGAATCACTCCTTAGGCCATTTGGTGGCGTTTATCGACCAGGATCCGTGCTTCCCCTAATCACGAAGGCCATGGCGTCCCTCGGAGCCCTCCTAGCGCGCCATCTCGTGTTGGTCAAACCGGACCTCTCACATATTATAACCAACCCATCGTCCTGAGGGTCGTTGACGAAGTGCTCGACGACGAGATGGCCTTTACGTTTCAATACGACCGCAAGGTTAATTTTGTCCAGACCTGCGTGCGCCTAATCTCTCAGCCTGTCTCTCTTCCGGCTCCACGGGAGTTCCGCCCGGACAGCGTCGCCAGCATAGAGACGTAGCCTCAGGACAACCATTCTGTTCTGTATGGGCCTAATGGGTTGTGCTGCCGAAACTGCAGATACCAGCGTTCTCTGGGGTTTATCGAGACTGGCAAGGATTTTCGAGTCCATTGTCGATGGACACAGCCACTTGTGCTCGAGCAAGTGGAAACGCGTTTCTTCTCGAAGCAGGCCACGATCTTCGCCATTTGTGGAATTTAAACCGAGCAATAATTCTGCGCATATGTAAGGCGTGTCCGGAGCTCTGTGCTGGTAGTGAAGGGTAGCATCGATCTTCTTGTAGGTCGTGGATTGGTGGCTGACTGAGCCATCTCGGCTAGAGCACATCGAAATGCGTATGCTTGCGAAGCCGGCGACGGTCGTCACCATTTGGGGAACTTCAGTGGAAGCAGCAGTGGTGGCAGATGGCGTCTTGCGAGCTCTTTGTGCAGACTGAAAGGTAGGGACGATGCCTGTGGTAGGCTTCCGTGGGCGAGGGACGCAGCCATCCCTGCTTGTGCAAGAGGAAACGAAAGTCTCTCGTCTAATCAGGCCACTATCGTCGCCGGTCCGATATCTTCAAGGTGCGCAGCAACGCTGGACAGACTTAAGGCGTGATGTGACCTCTTCGTATAAACTGTGAAAGTTGCAGTGCGTGCGCGCTGTAGGTGGCGCGATGTAGCCATCTCTGCCGGTGCAAGTGAAAGTGCAAATCTTTTGTCGATGGAGGATACCATCGTCGCCATTCTTCTTGTAGGCCGTGCATTGGCGATGAACGGAGACAGGGCCGAGGTATAGTCGATGTCTCTCGTAGGTTGCGTGACGTAACAAGTCGCAAGTGACGTAGCTCTTCCGTGGCAAGTGGAAACGGAACTCTCTTCTCGAAGCAGGGCAGCACCATCGCGATTTGGAGAATTTTTAGCTAGTAGCAATGCTGGGTAGATATAAGGCGTGTGTCGAGCTCTATCTATGTGAGTAGTGGAGGGTACAGCGATGCCTGTTATAGGTCGTGCATTGTCGATGCTCAGAGCCATCGCTGCCGGGGTATTGAAAACCCGTCTCTTTTTGAAGCGGGAGATGGTTGCCGCTCTTTGGGGAATTCTAGAGCGAGCAGCAATGCTGGGCAGACGTAAGACGCATACCAAACTATGTAGTTAGTGAAGTTTAAAGTCGACGCGTATTGTAGGTCGTCTATTGAAGATGGTCGCCATTCCGGATCTTCAAAATAAACATCATTGCTGGCCAAATATAAGACATGCCCGACATCTTCGTGGACACAGCGAAGGGTAGAGTCGATGCCTGCTCTAGGTGGTCCATTGCCAATGGATGTAGTCATCCCTGCAGGAGTCAGTGTGAACGGAAGTGTCCTCCCGAAGGAGGCCAAGGCGGTCGCCATTCTCTGATCAAAGAAAGCAGCAGTTGTGCGCAGTCTGTCGTCAGGCGTGACCCTACCTCTGCGTTTAAACGAAAATTACAGTCGATGCATGTTGTAGGTGGCCCATTCTCCTTGGATATAGCGTGCAAATGGTTAAATGTATAGTCGATGTCTGTTGTAGACGGCGTAACGTAGCGATCTGTGCCAGAGCAAGTCGAAACGCATCTCTCCTCGAAGGTGGCCGGATTAGTCGCAATTTTGGGAATATAAAAGAAAGCAGCAATGTATAACATAATCATGGCGGGTCCTGAGCTCTTCTTGGAAAGTGAAAGATAGAGTCGATGTCGTTTGTACGTCGTGCATTGACAGTGGACGTCGCGTTGCAAGCTGCACCCAAGCCGGACTCCATTATCAGAGGTGCCACCTCCACCGTCCCAAAGACCATTCATCATAAAGAATATGTGCTAGGGTTGGTAAGCAAGCCCCCTGTTTCGAGTCCTTCGCGTTTAGGTTGGGGACACCAACAATATGTCTGAAAGGGTGAAGCAGCACAAAGCTTATTATGTGATACAAATGAACAGAGATCGAAGTGCAGTCCACGGCCCAACATTTCCTGGCGTGTGACCACTAGATAGACTTCAATAGTCTTCATGACTCAGGAGAATGGTAATTGTTCTCTGGGAACCACTCCCTCTTCTTGCATCCACGGTTTACGTCGATGCCTGTTGTGCGTCTTCCATTAGCGATGGACGTAGTAATTTGTGCTAGAGAAAAGTGGAACCTAGATACTCTTCTTCATGCAGGCCACAGTCGTCACTTTTCTGGGAGTTTTAAAGCGAGCAGCAATGCCGGCGAGACGCAAGGCATGTCCCGAGAGGGAGAGAGAGAGCTCTTCAATTTAGAAAGAGAGATTTTAGCCGTCATGAACATTCGCTGACCTGCTACCCTGCGTAGCGGAGAGAAGCGGTGAGTAGAGATCAATAAAGGGTGGTAGAAAAGAGTGTGTTCATTGAGGAGGGTTGCAGAGCAATACCGAGCGGAAATAAACGCGCAGTAGAATGCTTCTCTCAGCTACACGGGTGGATTGTTCGAGACGAAATCTAGCACAGAAACGGCATTTGGTCGGCAGAAATGCTTCGTGTTACATATTTTTCGGTTACTTGCATGAATCAATCAAAAATCGCATATTAGCATCGTGTGCAGCGATGACGACAAAGGAAATCAAGCCGTTCTGTCATGGATCGCACTTATGGCGCCATCTCGTTTTTCGACCGTGGAGATTAAGCTGCGGGCTTTTTTCACAAGACTAGAAATTTGGTGGCGTTTGGCGAAATAACGTTTCTTGTGATAACCGATAAAGCAGTTCAAAAAGCGTCTTCAAACCTTTCGCAAAACACGTGTTCGATGCCGGCGGCCCGGCATTCTGGAGGCCCGAGTTCTGTGCGATGTGCATGTTAAAGAGCCCCAGGGTGTCTAAATTTCAGGAGCCCTTCACTACGGCGTCTCCCATAGCCTCAGTCACTTTGGGACATTAAACGCCATAAACCAAATCAACATTTTGCACAACAGTCCGAACACCCTCCCTTACAAAACACTGCCATCCTTGATTTAGCTTTGCGAGGTAAAAAAAGCTATAAATCTCCGAATAATTCAAATACCAGTTTACGCAGCGGTGGTGGTGGTGGTGAAAAACATTTATGGGAAATTAAGTTTTTGTACAGAAAGGTGATTGAAGTAGGACCCTATTGGCCCTTTCCCTTTACAAAAATTCAGGGGGCACTTTGGCTGTCTAAAGTGCGTAGAGGCGAAAGCGTTTTCCGCACCACTTTCGCTGCTTCTGTGGCACTGGTGGCGTCACATATAATTGAGTACTAATTACTAAGTGATGACAAATCACTAATGAATCACTAATTACTAATTCGCTGCTAATTAATGACGCTTAAGTTTCGCCTTTACGAGTGGAACGCGACAGCGTGTTGTATCGCTGCCAGGCAGTCCACGGAACACCACCACCCGTTCGGCGCGGTGCCTTGCCCTTTGAACGCAATGTTTTTTGAGGAAAGGAAATGGCGCAGTAATTCTCTGTCATCTCGGTGGACACCTGAAACGCACCGTAGAGGAAGGGAGAAAGTGGGAATGAAAGAAGACAAAGAGGGCCCGTAATGAAGAAAATGAAATTTGTATTTGTGGAAAGGAATTTACGCAGTAACTGTCTCGCATATCTCGATGGACAGCCGTCAAAATTCAGGGCGGCACTTTTTTGACCTAAAGTCTGGTCACTGATGTGTGGTTAAGATTTTTAAGCTTCGCCTCTAAGAGTGGAACGCGGCAGCGTCTTGCAACGCTGTCCATAGAACGCCATCGCCCATTCGGTTCTACGCCTCGCTCGTCGGTAAATTGGTTTTTGAGGAACGGAAATGTATCTGTCTCTCATACCTGCATGGACACCTAAACCTCGCCGTAAGGGAAGGGAGGAAGATGGGAGTGAACGAAGACACCGTATTCACAAGACGCGCCTTTGTTCATTCCAAACCATCGCGCTGGCATGGCGGAGTGGATAGCACGCTCGTCTCGCACGCCGAAGACCGGGGTTCGATTCCCGATGTTTGATGTAAGGGCCAGATTGTCTGATTGGGAGTACCCTTCCAAGGACAGGGTGATGGCCCGGGGAGAGAGTGCGCGGGCGGCCTGAGCGGCCTGTTCGTTTCCCTGAAGTCCCTGGTGACCGGGGGCCCAAATCAGGTTGCGTGGAGTTGGATCTTGTCATGTCGGGAAACCCACCCGGATTCCAATTCTGCCGGCCGCTAACTTCCTCCTACGAGCGTCCCTTTTGACAAGCCCTGGTGCTGCGCCGTAAGGCACGCGCCCTAACGCTCCCTTGACAAGCCACGAGGCTGCGCCGTACGGCAGCGGAGCCCTAAGGAGAAGCATCTGCAAGCAACACGCCTGGACCTGTCGCAAGAGGCCAGACAGCGAGGCGCCAGTTTTCTTTCTCCCCGGACGCCACCGCGCGCGGCAAAATTTGAAGCGGTTGGCCCGCGCGATCGCTGATTGGTCTTTTCGGACTGCCGTCGAGTGCTGCCTTTGGATTGGCCAGTTTTCCGAGGGGCCACCGTTCCTCAGGCTATATAAGCCCCAACGCTGCAGCTTGGAAGTGGGACGAGTGACCGAGTGACCGACCCACCGTTAGTCGAGTGCTGCTCACGAGTGGAGTCGGATGGTGTGACGTACTGGTGTCTCGCTGATCGTCGCTGTGCGTTGTGTAGCTCTCGGCCCCCGTGCCGATGTTGAACTATATTATGCCCTGTACATAATGTATAAACCATTTTCTTAGTCTCACCGACGCCTGACTCGGAGTCTTTGCTATACCGCTAAGAGAGCTGGCAACGCTCAGTCACGAAACGGGTGGCGAGCGCAACGGGACCAACTCTATGGCACAACATTGGATGGCAGCTATGGGATCGACCGACATCAGCTACCTCGGCGCTGTGAGTGCCTGAAGTTTTCCTCAAACGCCAGACTTTCTCTAACACAGGTTATGGTAGCTTAGAGAAAGATTTGGTGTAGCATTGTGTTAACCTTGTGTGTTTCAAGTCTAGGAAGAGTGTTTTGAAAACCAAGGGATGCTGAAGGGGTAAACAAGGCAGTGTGAGAAATGCTTGCGCGTGTCTAACTAGTAGCGATATAGTAGTTAGTGTACGGCAAGTAGTTTCTAAAAGGGCAAACAGCAAGAGCCAGTGTGAACGATGGAGAGTTACAAGGTTAAAGAACTTCTCCAAATTTGTGAGGAGTTGGGCATTGATTTGGGCTCAACAAAAAGAAAGAAAGCGATTCTTGAGGTCATGAGGACTGCGGACGTGACAGCTGAGGAAGCCGAAGAGGCCTGGGCTGATATCAATGAAAGGCGTGAACGGGAGGAAAAGAGAGAAAGGGAACGTCGCGAGGAGGAGATGCGGAAGCGCCAGGCGCTTAGAGAGCACGAGGTTAAAATGAGAGAGCTGGAGCTCCGAAAAACCTCGCCAGCGCCTAGTCTTGCGTCTACGACGGTTCCCTCTAACGTTCCAAAAATACGCGACCAACTGCCGCCCTTTGTAGTCGGCGAGGATATGGCTAAATACCTCGTTAAATTTGAGCACGTGTTCGAACGGAATGGTATTGAGCGATCCCTCTGGGCACAGAATCTGTTAGCCTTGCTTCTCGGGGAGGCATCAGACGTGATAACTTGCTTATCGAAAGAGGCGTTTGAGAGCTACAGTGATGTGAAGGAAGCGCTATTGCGAAAGTACAAACTGTCGCCCGAAGCTTTCCGGCAGAGGTTCCGGTATGCACAAAAGGGCAGGGAGTCACATGTTGACTTCGCGTTTCGTCTAAAAGCCGACCTGGTTGAATGGCTGAAAGGCGAAGAGAGGTTTACGACGACCGCGATAAAGTCGTCGAATGCATCGCGTTAGAACAGTTCTACCGTTGCATTGATGAGGATGTCAAGCTCTGGCTGCAAGATAGGCTAAAGAAGGTTAAGCTAGACAAGGCAGCAGAATTAGCAGGAGAGTATTACCTCCGCCGCAGCTTGCACAGCAGGGCAGTGCGTGTAGAAAAAGCAGATAAGAGAGACGGGTTTTCAAGGAAGCCTGACGAACGGAAGCAATTCACGCGTCGCGAGTTTCAGAAAGATGAGTCCCTTTCCAAAGAAAATGTAAAGGAAGGACAGAATGCATCTCAGAATGCTAACGATGGTCCCAAGCAGCGAAACGATGCGTCGCGTTCTTTTGAAAAACGGAAGCCGTTAATCTGCCACAACTGCAAAAAGCAAGGGCACATCGCGGCGAACTGCCAAGAGAAAGTTGCTTTTGCAACGATACGGGAAACAAACAAAAGCATGCGACTGTTGGAGCCATACATGCAGGAAATTAAAGTAAACGGCAAGAAGTGCAGAGCACTTCGGGACTCGGCAGCAACTATGGACGTCGTCCACCCGTCTTTCGTCTCCTCTAGTGACTTTACAGGAGAATGCGCTTGGATACGGCAAGTGGCCGAGGATGAGAGTGTCTGCTTACCGAACGCAGCGGTCATCATTGACGGAGAGTTTGGAAAACTTAACACGGAAGCCGCTGTGTCTGCCGCCCTTCCGGAGCACTTTCCCTACCTTTTCTCAAATAGCTCGGAGCAGATGCTGAAGGATCAGGGCAAATCATTCTTTGCCGACGTGGCGTACATGGCCCTCACGCGATCCAAAGCGCGCCAACTGTCGAGGGAACTGGACTTTGAGTCGGTGAACGAACAGCAGTGCGGCACGCGGAGCGATCAAGGTAACTTGAGTGGCGGGCAGACACGGGAGATGCAGAGCTCGGAGACTGGCTTGGGAGAGCGTGGTTTGGACGAGACTGAGAGTGATACGTGCACTGCTAGCCGCGATCTAGACACGACGCCGCAGTTAGGCGACTCGGGCTCCATACTCGCTCCGGTTTCCGCCAGCTGGCAGGAGCTGGCCGCAGTTGAAAAGGAAACGCTCATTCGCGAGCAGCAGCAAGATTGCTCAATAGCCGATCTGATGAAGAGCGTCAAACTGGGAGTGGAGAAAAAGAGGGTTTCATTTTACGAGAGATCTGGCTTATTGTATCGCTGCTACACCGATAAGCAGGGTCGCAAATATGAGCAGATTTGGATCCCTCGAAAATATCGCTGTCAGTTACTGGAACTCGCGCACGAAAATGCGTGGGCAGGGCATCTTGGCTTAAAAAAGGCCAAGGCTAGATTGGCTCAGGAGTTTTATTGGCCGTATTGTTGGAAGGATGTCGAACAATTCGTGCGATCTTGCGCAACCTGCCAGAGAGTGGGCAAATCCACTGACAAGTGGAAGGCGCCGATGAAGTTAGTGCCAGTCATAACAGAACCTTTTCGGCGACTGGTAATTGATATTGTAGGTCCTCTGCCAGAATCAACGAACGGGTGTATGTTCTGACCACCCTGTGCGTCGCGACCAAGTTCCCAGAGGTGGTACCACTTAAGGAGCTAAATTCTTCCCAGGTCGTGGACGCTCTGCTCTCAATATTCACACGCGTCGGGTTCCCTTCTGAGATCCAGTCCGACAATGGCAGCGTCTTCACCAGCTGCCTAACTTCTACCTTTTTGGAAAGATGCGGCATTAAAGTGGTGCACAGTTCTATCCATCACCCGCAATCTAATCCAGTAGAGCGAATGCATTCGGTGCTGAAGCGCTTATTGAGAGCCCTGTGCTTTGAGCGTCACTGTGACTGGGAGGCCTGCATATTCCCGCCGCTATGTTCGCCTTGAGGTCTGCTCCCCATGAGAGCACAGGCTTTAGCCCCGCGGAGATCGTGTATGGCCGAAGCCTTAGAACTCCGCTGCGTATGTTGCGAGAGTCTTGGGAAGGCAGTGATGACGACCCAAATGTAGTCTCCTACGTCCTCGACCTTCTTCAGAGGCTCGGGAAAACAAAAGATAGTGTAGAGAACCACATGAAGGCGGCTCAAATCTTGTCAAAGGGATATTACGACAAGTCAGCAAAAACACGCACTTTCGAAGTAGGTAGTCAAGTGATGTTGCTGCGTCCGTCGAAGAAAAACAAGCTCGAGGTTCACTGGAAAGGACCCGCGAAGGTTGTATCGAAGCTTTCCGATACCAACTACGAAGTGTAATTAGGGAGACGGCCCAACAAAATTTATCACAGCAACTTGATGAAGCCCGACATTCAGCGTCACGCGATTGTAAGCATGACGATAAATGCTGCCGATGAGGAAGGGGCGGAAATCCTCACGACAGCTGACATGAAAGATTGTGGTTTAGAGCTAATGTTAGAACAGCTGGCTTTGGACGCGCGTCTAAGTACCACCCAAAAGGAGGATTTAAAGTGAATAGTTTCCGAGTTTAAGGAGGTTTTTTCGAACCGTCCCGGAAAGACCACGGTCTTAGAGCACGACATCGAGCTAACATCTGAGAAACCGATCCGCAGTAAACCGTATCGTTGTTCACCCGTGCAGAAAAAAATCATGGCTGAGGAGATTCAGCGCATGCGTGACTTGGGGGTTATAGTGCCAAGTGAGAGCGACTACACATCGCCACTGATACTTGTCCAGGTTCTGGGAAAGAATCCGAGGCCATGCGTCGATTATCGGTGTCTGAACGCGATCACCCGAGATCAGACATATCCGATGCCGAACCTAGAAGAAAGAGTGGTGACGGTGTCGAAGTCAAATTATAAAATCTACGCTGGGCCTCGTGCGAGGCTATTGGCAAGTACCCCTTACGGAACGGGTTAGCCGTTGCGCCGCGTTCGTTTCCCCGTTCGGAACCTTCCCCCCACTCATGCTGAGCTTCGGACTTAAAAACGCGCCGTATTGTTTCTCTAGCCTGATGGACAGAGTGCTTTATGGTTTGGGCGAGTTCGCATTGCCATACCTCGACGATGTTGCCATCTTTTCGGACACTTGGGAAGAACATCTCGAGCACTTGCGAGTCGTATTGTGCAGGTTGAAAGAGGCAGGCCTCACTGTGAAACCAGCTAAATGCCATCTAGGTTGCGGTGAAGTGACTTATTTGGGCCATGTGGTGGGGCGCGGCCGGCGTAGACCTTCCGACATCAAGATAGCCGCCATTGTAAACTATCCCCGGCCAACCACTAAGACGGATATAAGGGCTTTTTTAGGTTTAGCTGGATATTACCAACACTATGTGAGAGACTACTCTGACCTTGCCAGCCAGCTAACAGACGCGCTTCGAAAATCGGAGCCCGTTAAGGTGACGTGGGACTCGAAGAAAGAAAATGCGTTCCAAATGTTGAAACAAGCCTTGAGCCATAAGCCGGTTCTAGCGGCACCAGACTTTTCGAAAGGTTTCATCATTCATTGTGACGCGAGTGATCGCGGAATGGGAGCGGTGCTATGCCAAGAAGATGCTAGTGGTCATGAACGACCAAGTTTGTATTTGAGTCGCAAACTAAGTTGTAGGGAAGAGGCATACAGCACCTCTGAAAAAGAGTGCGCCTGCCTTGTGTGGGCAGTTCAGAAGCTGGCTTGTTATGTCTCCGGTTCTAATTTGTTGTGGAAACGGACCATTGCCCTCTAACCTGGTTAAGTAACATGTCGTCTAAAAGCGGCCGTTTGCTGAGGTGGAGCATGACCCTCCAGCAGCACAATCTGGTTGTCCGCTATAAGAAGGGAAGGTTGAATGCGAACGCCGATGCTCTAAGTCGTGCATTCTAGGCCTCGCTTCTTTCAGTGACCTCCTCGTTACTTCCTTTCTCTCGCTTTGCAACAAACTATCATGTTCGAAGGAAGAAAGGGGCAAAAATAGTGGGTTTTCGGTCCAAATGATTTCAAGTGGACCAATCTGATCATTATTATTGCTGATTATTAAATGCTCCTGCTATTTTGATGTGTTGATACTTTACAAAATGGTTATTTGAACCTTGTGTACCAGATCGTACACATGCCTCTTGTTGCAGCGGGAATAAATGGGGACAGCAATTTAGTTAGGTTCATTTGGATTATGGCTTCGTCTGGTGTTTGATGGGAGACAGAGGGCATTTGCTAGTGTTGGGTGTTGCCTTTTGCCGGTCGGTTTTGTAATCTGCAGAAGCAAGGGGATCAGAACGACCTCAGCGAAGCTGGTCGAGGTGCCTTGGCGACAACGAGGTCAACAGAGCTCCTGGCCTGCGAGTGGGACCTGGTGCTCGTGAAGTTACCTGGACGAGAACTTGGAGGAAGAGCCTGACGAAGATGCGCGCCTGGCATCCGAGCCACGCGGAAGCAGCTCGTCTTCCCGGCGCCTTATCTGATGGCGGGGATGCTGTCATGCCGGGAAATCCACCCGGATTCCAATTCTGCCGGCCGCTAACTTTCTCCTACGAGCGTCCCTTTTGACAAGCCATGGTGCTGCGCCGTAAGGCACGCGCCCTAACGCTCCCTTGACAAGCCACGAGGCTGCGCCGTACGGCAGCCGAGTCCTCAGGAGAAGCATCTGGAAGCAACACGCCTGGACCTGTCGCAAGAGGCTAGACAGCGAGGCGCCAGTTTTCTTTCTCCCCAGACGCAACCGCGCGCGGCAAAATTTGAAGCGGTTGGCCCGCGCGATCGCTGATTGGTCCTTTCGGACTTCCGTCGAGTGCTGCCTTTGGATTGGCCAGTTCTGACGGGCCACCGTTCCTCAGTCTATATAAGCCCCAACGCTGCAGCTTGGAAGTGTGTGACGGAGTGACCGAGTGACCGACCCACCGTGAGTCGGATGGTGTGACGTGCTGGTGTCTCGCTGATCGTCGCTGTACGAGAACAGTCGCGTTGTGTAGCTCTCGGCCCCCGTGCCGATGTTGAACTATATTATGCCCTGTACATAATGTATAAACCATTTTCTTAGTCTCACCGACGCCTGACTCGAAGTCTTCGCTACCGCTAAGAGATCTGGCAACGCTCAGTCACGAAACGGGTGGCGAGCGCAACGGGACCAACTCTATGGCACAACAATCTTCGCGTCGACATGTATATTCCAGTATGCGCCTGGCAAGCGGGGGAGCCCAGCCCAACTCGTAGTTCCGACAGGCCCCTCGCGAGTCGGTGATGATGTGTTCTGACTTGGGATTCGTGAGAGCCAGAGCAATGGCAATCTCCTCCGCGTGTGTTGCGTTGTAGGCTTTGAAAGTGAGCCCGTTAACTGTGTTTGTGTTGTGTACGACTGCGGCCGTGTACCACCCCCCGCGGTGTGGGCCGGCAACGTCCACGTAATACACGTGTTCTTGGTTACCATAGTATCGCGCCAACGCTTCAGCGCGCGCCTGGCGACGACCGCTATGGTCTTCTCTGGACATGTTGTAGGGAAGGGGTCGGGCCCGGAGGGCGCGTCTCCAGGGTTCTGGCACTCTCTCCCTTTCCTCAATGTGGTAGTTATGTTTGATGTGTAGCCGGTCCAAGAGGCGGTGGTGGTGGTGAAAAACGTTAATCAAAGAGAGCGTGACGGTAAAAAAAAAACCCTGCTGCATGGTCGGTATCCTTAGTGCGGGACACCGCACGACGAGGCCCCGTCTCGCGCCCGCTTGACCAAGAGCCCTTTGGGACTCCAGTGTGGAGCAGTTGAGGAGGGCAGTCTCCCATGCCTCTCGGATGGTGGTGGGGCAGGGGGGAAAGTGACGATTCTGACTACATACATGCCCACACCATGTGAAAGATATCGCAGATCTCTCCACAGTGCGGGCAGCGCCCATCTGTATTCGGATCGAAGTGCTTTGCTATTGCAGGACAGAGAAGGGTTCCTGTCTGCAGGCGCCGCAGAGTTCGCTCCTCCGCCTTGCTCAGCCCTAGGATGAGGAGCCCGGTGTATGAGCGCTCGGGCGGCCGCATCAGCGGCCTCATTGCCTCGTAGACCCTGGTGGCCAGGAGCCCAGATCACTTTTGTGCGAGTTGGATCGGCGAGAGCGCGTCTTAGAATTTGCGAGGCAAGAGGTGATATTTCGCCTTCAAGATAATGTTCACAGGCCCGGCGAGAGTCTGTGATAACCGTTTTCGATTTTGGATCGGCGGCAGCGAGAGCTATTGCGACTTCCTCCGCTCGTGTTGAATTTGGGACCCATCGACATTCATTCACCGATGGACTACGGCAGCCGTGATAGGATAGGATAACTTTATTCGGCTCTAGCACAAGGTTTTTTTATGTGGTCAGATGAGTCCATCCGCAACGGTCGGTTGCCCCTATTCCAGGGCTCCGCTGGATGCTGCCGTCAGCTGAGCTCGCCGTATCAAACCGATCTGGTCATCGCGGCAGTCGCTGGAGAGCAGACCCTCCGATTGCTCCACACTTGGGTTTTTATAACTGGGACGATGGATGTCGACTTTTTGGCATGCCCATGTGATGTGATACAGTGTAGGTTTTTCATGACACCACGGACAATTGTGTGCACTGCATCCTGCTGTCCTTGTAGTTGTTGAGTATGGCCGAGTATTCCTGAGGTACTGGCAGGGATTCCTTAAGGTTGTTGACGTTGGATGCTCGGTAGTTAGTATATCCTCGAGCTATCCTGTCTGCCTCTTGGTTTCCTGCCACCCCCGTGTGCCCCGGTACCCAGATGATCTTATGTTAGATCGGCTTGTGTGGTTTTGCATGTGTTTGTTGCGTCTTGCAGTCTACAGAGCGGAGTATGCGGAGCGCTCTGTGACCGACTCTGCCGCAAAGATAGTTGCGGCAGGCTGCTTGTGAATCAGTAAGAATTGTCAGTGACCGCCCAGTCCGATAGCCCTCCGCTGCCGCTAGACCCGCCCTACTGGGTGCGGTCGAAGGGGTCCAGCACGCGCTGTACGCCGACGACACCACCATCTGGGCTACGCAAGGGCGCCTGGGGGATATGGAGACCAGCCTACAAACGGCCGCCAGCATAGTGGACCGCTATGCTCGAGACTGGAAATCGGAATTCGTGCATTTGCGTCCCTCGCGCACATGCTCGACCCAAATCAATCTCTCGTTGCAAAGCGGTCCCATTCGCGAATCCAAGGAAATCAGAGTCCTCGGACTTTTCATACACAACCAGCGACGCTGCGACACAACACTCGCCAAGCTCCGGCAGGTGGGGGACCAGGTGGGCCGCATGGTCCGCCGGGTTTCTAACAAGCGCGGTGGGTTACGATGCAAAGACGCCTTGCGGCTGGCGAACGCATTCGTGACCAGTCGAATCTTGCATTCGACTCCCTATCTCCACCTGCGGAAACAGGAGGAGGATGCCCTCGAGGTCATCCTCCGCAAAATCATGAAACGAGCGCTGGACCTCCCGGTCTCTACCTCTACCAGCCGCCGTTTGGCACTGGGGATGGTTAACACTTTTAGGGAGCTTCGGGAGGCCCACCTCAACAACCAATACACTCGTCTCACAAAGACAGGGTCGGGTCGCCGCCTTTTAGCCCGACTTCACATCCAGCACACTCAATTCACAGAGGAGAGATGCCGACTTCCCGTACACTGGAGACGCGCCCTCCACGTGCGGCCTCTCCCCACCAATATATATGTCCAAAGAGGATCATAATGGCAGGCGCCTGGCGCGGGCGGAAGCCTTGGACCGCCATTTTCGGAGCAAACCAAGAGTCTTCTACGTGGACGCGTCCGGCCCGGACCCTAGGGGATGGTACACGGCGCGGTTGTACACGAGGGTAAAACAGTAGACGCCCTTACTTTCAAGGCCCAGTCAGCAATTCACGCAGAAGAGGTTGCCATCGCTTTGGCAGCCTCACACACCTCCTCCAAATACATAATCACCGACTCGCGAGGGGCTTGCCGTAACGTCATGCAAGGGTGGGTTACTCCCCTAGCTTATCGCATTTACCAAAATTGTAGCCGAGACTCGGATCCCGCGCACCGATCTCTCGTTTGGGCTCCAGGTCACCAAGGCGTCCACGGAAATGAGGCAGCCGACGCCGCCGCCCGCGCGCTCTCTCTCCAGGCATTTCCCACGGTACCCGACGCCGACCAGGACACTGATTTCAATCCGATTTATACTTTTAAAGAAATATACGAGTATTACAAATCCACGCACCAAACTTTTCCCACCCCGTGCAAAGGGCTGGGGAAGGTTAACGAGCGGGTACTCCTGCGCCTGCTCACCAACACGATGTTGTGCCCGGCAACACTGCAACATTTCGATCCTCAATTCGACGGGCGGTGCTCACACTGTGGAGAGGTGTCTCACACTTACCACATGGTGTGGGCCTGCCAGCAGAACCCATTACTACCCCCTATCCCAAACCCCACCCGAGAGGACTGGGAGGCGACCCTGTCCGGTTGCTCCACCCTCGAGGCCCAAAGGGCCTTAACGCAGCGCGCCCGGGCTGCGGGAAACGCCAATGGGGTACCTGTCTAGGCATCCCACCTAGGGGTTCTAAGGGCGTGACCCTTCAGGTCACGACCCCCAACACCTCTCCCTATGATTTAATAAATGTTTTCACCACCACCCTAGAGCGACGGCCGCTTCTTCAGCCTCAGCTATCGTGCAGTCTTGCACGGAGGCGCTGGTAATCTCGTGTAATTCCGAGTTAACTACAGTTGCCACTGCGTTGTTGGTGCCTTGTCCCCTAGTCATGGCATATGTGGCAGCGTCGACATACACTGTTGTATCCTGGGATGCGTGTGTTTTCTGTAAGCGGTCGGCCCTTGCCTCTCTTCGGTCTTTGTGGAGGTTCGGGCCATGTTTCTTGGTATTGGTGCCACCCTGAGCGTGCTGCGGTACTCATCGGGGATCGTTTTAGTTCTCAATATTTCTCGAATTTGTTCGGTGTAGCCGTGAAGAATCCACGGCAGCCGTGAAGAATCCCGCGGGCGACGGCCCTGTGATGTCCACGTAATAGACGCCCTCTTTATAGCCATATTGCCTCTCAAGCGTGCGAACCCGCGCTTGTCGTCTGCCTTCATGTGAAGCCATGTCCATGTTACGCGGGAGCGGAGCGACCAAGAGCATGTGGCGCCACAGCACCGGGATGTTCTCCGTCCCCTCTGGTATGCTTGCGTTGGATGTGTAAGCGGTTTAGCAGGCGGCGCCCAGGCACCCTCTGCGATAGCCGCGTATATTGGGCCTCCCGCAACTCCTGATAGGAGTTTACCACTCCCAACGCCTTCAGTTTGGCGTTGGAGGTAGCCACCGGGAGGTCCAGTGCTCGCTTTGTTGCCTTCCTGATGATGGCGTCAATGCGCTCGTCTTGTTGAAGCGACCGGACGTGGTCTGTGCAAGACGCGTGTATTGGTTGACTAAGTGGGCTTCTCGAACCTCCCGAAATTTGTTCACCACGCCCAAGGCCAGAGTCCTCTGGTTGGACGTGGTGACCGGGAGATCGAGAGCCCGCTTGATGACTTTCCGCAGGATGACCTCCAGTTGGTCATCATCGTGTTTGCGCAGGTTGCAAGTAGGGAGTTGAGTAGAGGATTCTACTCGTTACGAAAGCATGGGCAAGCCGCACTGCATCCTTGCTTCGTAATCCGCCCGGTTGTTGGAGACCCGGCGGACCATGCGGCCTACCTGGTCTCCCTCCCACCGTGCGAAGTTTGGCTAGGGTGGTGTCGACTCTGCGTTGGTGGTGTATGAAGAGGCAAGGACGCGGATCTCCTTGGCCTCCCGGATCGGTCCCGAGGGGTGACTGATGCGAAGCGGTGTTGTGTCCCGAGGGGAGGGACGTAAGTGCACAAATTCTGATTTAGATGGGGCGCACTGGAGTCCGCAGTAGGCCGCGTAGTCGTCGACTAGGGTCACCGCTGATTGCAGGCAGGACTCCATGTGGCCCAGGTTGCCTTGCGTGGCCCAGATTGTAACGTCATCCGCATACAGAGTGTGATGTATCCCGGGCAGAGAAGACAATTTGGAGGGAAGACGAAGCATTGGCAAATTGAAGAGTAGGGGAGACAGGACCGCGCCTTGAGGTGTTCCCCTCGAGCCGATGGTGTATGGCCCGTGTTACGCATCTTGTATGCGTATATAGGCCTGATGGTCTGTAAGAAATTGTCTTATGTAATGGAATGTTTTGTGGCCACAGTTGGTGTTACTGAGGTGGTCCAGGATTACTTCATGTTTGACGTTGTCGAATGTGCCTTTAAGATCCAAGGCCAGGACCACCTTGTCGTTGTGGGGACATTCTACAGGATCTAAAATGTCGTGGTGAAGCTGCAGAACTATATCCTGTGCTGACTTGTGAGGACGAAAACCGAACATAGTGTCCGCGAAAATGTGCTGTGTTTCGAGATAATCGGAGTGTCTGTCACGCACCATCGTCTCCATCAGCTTGCCGACACAAGACGTGAGGGAGATGGGGCGAAGGTTCTCCACATCAATAGGTTTGCCAGCCTTCGGAATGAAGGTCACGAGAGCCGATTTCCAATCGAGAGGGAGAGGAGTCTCTCCGTCCCATATGCTATTGATGTATTTGAGGTGCGCGGCGTAGGCTGCGTCGGGAAGGTTGGCCAAGAGCTTGACCGTAACCTTGTCGCGCCCGGGTGCAGTGCCCCGCTTCATCTTGCTTAAAGGGAAGCTGAAGAGATTTTCGAATTCATTAAGATGCTCACGTATGGATGTGGGAACCTTAAAAATCATGCGGGTGAAATTTTTTTGCGCATTAATCACTTAGGAGCGACGTAATCGCTGTTTAAAATTTCGCGGTAGCTCCGCCCCCCGCTGTCCGCCGAGCGCTGCTGATGACACTGACGATGCGAGCCGAAACCAGAAACCGTGGGGTGGTGACGTAAACGTTGGTGTTCCGTCGCCTCGCAGTCTCCGCGACCGTGCTTGTGTCTGCGTGCGTGCTATCATAAGCTGCTTTGAGCTGCCGTGTGTTTCTTTATTTGTGCGTTTTTATGTTTGTGGTGACGTAGAGAAACGTGTGCAGTATCGAGTGAAGCGGTGAACCATCATGCCGGCGTTCTGCGCAGCCTTCGGCTGCGCTAACACCAGCGGCCGCGACGATGTGGTCTTTCATTATTTCCCCCAAAATAAGCAGCTTTCCGCGAGGTGGGTCGCTGCTGTGAAGCGAAGGAATTTCAAGCCCTCAAAGACTACAGTGCTATGCTCTGACCACTTTCGTGATGACGACTATAACGAGAGCCTGTCGATAATGCGTTCATTGGGCCTGTCAACAAAGTCAGCTCGACTGAAACCCGGCGCAATACAGTCTGTCTTCGCGCATAGGAGCTCGTCACCGCCACCGAGGCCAGCTTTCGCGAAAAGGAGGAAGCTCGAGGTACGAATTTGTGTATTAACTCTATGAGAATTTGACTGCGCGAACCGGTGTTCTGTGTAGTGTATGGCGTGTTATTTCGTGGATGCAAGACTTTCGGTAGTAGTGAGATGAACGGCGCTGGAATGAGAACATCAGGACGGCAGCAAACTGCAGCTTACAAAATAAGTGCTTAGTTTTTATGCTTGCAGGCATGCATCATGCATCTCGTACCGCATTACTCATATCAGACCTCGGCCCTAAATTTTTTGGCTGAAGCAAGAGCGCGAAGTGCGCCTCACAACCGGATTCTGCGCACCGCGCGTGAGCAGAGAACTTCGTTCGGTATGCGAGCATGTGAAAAGACGTTATATGCAGCCTCTTTACTCAATTATGTTGGAGCTCACATATTCTAGGATTCATGCGTAGCCCTCAGTGGCGAGAACATAGGGAGTAATACACGGCACATTTTTCTTCGTTCTCGGAGCGCCGAGAAAACTCTTTGCAGATGTTTCTGGTATACGGGCGCGCGGCGGTTCGTTTTCAATTTGGTTTCGCCTGGGGCCTGGCTGATAGCCGCCTCGTCAGCGCCCAATGTGCGCAGTCATGGCGCTTGCAGTCCGGCCCAAAAGCGTACTTTTTTTTTTTAGCGATCTACGTGGGACGCGCCCGCTGGCGCTGTGTTAGCGCGTGAAGTTGCCTGCCAGGGTGTAAGTTTTTGAAGAGATATTTTTTGCCTGGCTATAGTATTTGCAGGAGGTGCTCCAAATCTGCAAATACAGCATAATATGAAAATAAAAATTTAATTAAGATATGCAGTTTAGTGAGCTAATGGAAGCCTTCTGCCTATTACTGGTGTCTTCCATATCCCCCAATATAGCCCCAGGGATAAAATTAATACATGGTTAGTTACCCATTTTTAAAAATAAATGTTGGACCTTCTAAAGAAACACCTGGTATATAATAAATGACCACACTTTGTACGGAGCTCGCCAATCAACAAAATGGTTTGTGAAATAAACCAGAAGATTTTACTCATACTGAAGCACACTTTTGTTCTGTTTGCAACAATAACATCATATGGCTTATGCCTTTCAGGTTCTTGCCGAATTGCTGCAAGATCAAGACTGCACACCAGACGATAGTGCAAATCAAAAGTGCATGGAAAATGACATCCCACCTGGAGGCTGCACACCAGACAGTCAAGAATGCACACCAAACAGAATATAAATCAGGACTGTGCAGCAAGTCGAATGCCACTGGCAGATGCTGCTGAGGACCCTGCACTGAACTTATGTAAAAGTGCTGAGAAGTCTGTTCAAGTTCTAATAATGCAGCCAATACTAGTAAAGTGTTCTGCCAGGAATACATTTATAATAACACACGTAGTCGTAAAAAATTGCCGAGTGCAGCATGGCTTCATACATTAATAATAATATATAATTGTGCGCCACGTGTGCTACAGCCAGCCTTGCGATTCGGCCTGCTCGGTTGCAGCCCGAGGCCATCTAGTTAGTGAAAAAAAATCACTTGTCGCTTGATCTGAGAACAGCACGATAAAGGCGGCCGCAAACGGATGGATATATTCCTAGAAGGGCTTGCAGTATGAAGCAACTCGCCTAAACAAGGATTTTAATTTACTGCCAGATATCATCTTGGCACGCAGAACGGAAGGCGCACGTTTGTCACCTCGACGAGTTCTGCCGCAGAGCGCCGCGAACTTCTGTTTTACCCGTGTGTTATGAACCGAGCCGGCACGCAGCGACCGTGAAGCGATGCCAGCATAAAAGTTGCGTGCAAAACGAGCCTGATAACTTCTTGCGCATGTCAGTGGTCTGTGTGGATTACAAGCAGATTTGCGGCAGCACCGACAAGCGGCAAGACAACAGTGCCGACGATCGCTTCCCGCTTACATTGCATTAGGAAAATTTCGTGGAGCAGTGCTATAACAACATTTGCTCGCTTCAAAATTAATTGTATCTCTGAATGAAGTTTGGCTAGAAAAGCATGCTTACGAGGACATTTCCAACACGTGGATATGCTGACACTTCGCTTTCGTTCAAGCCAAAAGCACCGCTTGCGCCAGCATCGTTGCTTCCTTGGAGCGGTTTGCTCTTTGCGATTGGTTCGTACATGTAGGGGATGACGCCAAGATCCTCCTGGCAATCTTCGATGTGTTCCATTGTGATATAAGCATCAAACCAACAGCCCGAACCACCGCGCGACGCGCTTCATGTACTACATCGGCGGCGACCGAGCCGGGCTCACCGAGCCAACGCCAGTGTTCACGTCACGAGGCGCCCAACTAATCACAGGCGGCAACGAGGCGCGCGAGCTGGCCTGAGGCTGCTGCTGCACTTTTCGCCAAAATCAAACAGGTTTACGCTTTCCTCTGCCTAATTTCGATGAGAAATTCGAATTCCGAGGGTGGAAAACTGTAAACTGCATCTCTTCACTCAATTTTTTTTGGGAAACCTTTCAGCATCCCTTTAAGGCCGCCCGGAGGTCGTGGAGCTCCGTGTGCTCTTCGCCTGCATAGGAGTACGCCGCCGGCCGGGGGTCCTTAGTGGTGCACAGGTATCGATCCCTGAGCGTGTGCGCTAGCTGTGTTGTCGATCCTGTAAAGTTGTGCAATGCCCTATGTAGGTGGTGTTGGGTTTCCGTGCGTGTTTGGATTGGATCGATGAGAGCGCGGAATAGGCGCCACGTGTTGCGGCCAGACATTTGGCGCGCAGCCGCGTTGCACCGGTCCACCTAGTTAGTGTCGGCTAGCTGAGTAGCATATTCCGCTGCCTGTTGTGTGAGTTCGAGGATGCGTTTCTTTAGGCGTCTGTTATGTTTCTGTTTCTTCCATCGTTTGGTGAGGCTGCGGCGGGCCTCCCAAAGGTGGAGCAAGTGGTTGTCCACGTCCGTTTGTCTTTCTGTGAGCTGTATCTGCTTTTCGTGTTGTGTGAGTGTAGACGTCAGCGATTTGGACCATGCGTCTTATCCCGACTGGAGGGGGTCTACGATGGGTAGAGAGGTGCGGAAAGTCGTCCAGTCCGGGACACGAGCTTGCGTTAGTGGGCGTTTCAGGGGACGCATGTAAATGGTTGTGTTGATTATACAGTGATCACTACCCAGAGTGTCTTCTGTATTCAGCCAGTCGGCATGGCGTATGTTGCGTGTAGTGTAAAGGGAGTCCAAGCGTGGAAAGAAGTTCAGCAAGCTTCCTCCCACGTCTGTCCTCCCGGGGGTACGCCGATAGCCTGCTCAGGGCGTTGGAATCCCCGACGATCAGAAGGGGATCCCTTCCAGCCACCTGCATAGCTTGGGTGAAAATTTCATTGAACGTGACGTTCTTAAGCTTAGGTGGGCAGTAAATGCTTAGAATGTGTACAGGTGGGTCAGACCGCTTTAGGGGCAGCACTGACACCATCGTGTATGGGAAAGGCGGTGTTGTGCGGAGCGTGACCTCCTGCGCAGTATACTGCTTGTGAACAAGTATACATGTCTGCGGGTTGTGTTGAAATGTAGTGTAGTTTGTTAGTTTTGCCCCGGCGCCGGGTTCCTGAAGGGCAACCACGGCAGCAGGAACTCAAAGGTCTCAAGATAGAGGCGGAGATGAGTCCGCTTCGTGCGGTTCTTGAGACCACGGCAGTTCCACTGCGTTAGTGTAAGCGGCTGAGTTGTTCTTGCTCGCGACTTCGGGTTGGGGGCCAAGGTCGGAGGCGGAGGTTGGGGTTACATTGTTAAGACTCCCCAGTCCGCTAGTGCCCGGCGCAGACGTGCAAGAAGTCTTCCAAGATGTCAAACTCATCGAGAATAACTCTGTTGAATTTGGAGGGGCGGTTAGCGTCCCTGATGGGCCCTACGCGTTTAAGGACGCGCGGATTGTCTTTTATCCATTTTTGGATAATGTGAGTTACGGCTTGTGTCACCTGTGCGATGACACTCTCCACCTGACGCGCAATGGTATCGTGGATAATTTTGGGGAGGTCAGCCAATTGTGTTTCAATCGCGGTCACCCGGGTCTCCAGGGCCGCGGCACGACTCTCTACAGGAGTAGGAATCTCCCTGTCTCTGATGTTTTCTTCCTCGCCGCTCGACGCGGGCGGAGTAGGGAATTGGGCTTTGAGCGAGTTAAGCTCGCTGGCTAGTTTTTCGTTTTGAGCTCGCAAGAGGGCGAGCTCGCGCTTGAGTTCCTGCGTCTCAGCGGTGCTGGTGGGGGAGGAGGGAGGAGGGGAAGGAGAGGAGGCAACCCTCGCCCAGCTGGCTATCTTGGGTTGGTTGCAGGCGGCGCCGCCAGATGAAGCGCTGAGAGCTGGGAACTCCGCTGCTCCGGGTGGTGGCGGTACCGTTGCTGTCTTGCCAGGGGGAGGCCGTGGCGTCTTCTGATTGTTTTGCTGCCGGCCGGTGGCGTGACTTCCCCGTGTCGCGCCGGAATTGGCTCCCTTGGGTGGCTTGATTGGCGGCCTGGGCCCTGGCTGCGGAAGCCGGATGAATTTGCTGGTGCATTAGCGGGAGCTGGTGAGGTGCGGGCTCCCGCGTATTATGCACATGGGATTGCAAACGTGGGCGGCCATCCCCTCAGTACCAACCCCCACGTTCTGGCCACAAAGGCCGCATCTTTCTTTGACCGGGGTGGGACAGTTGTCCACCCGGTGCCCCAGCGTGCCGCAACGGTAGCACGCTGGCACCGTTTTCTTATACTCCTTGACGGAAGTCAGTTCTGCATTATAGTGGACGTAGCGCGGAACGCTGCGTCCCTCGAAAGTTAGCACAGCTACATTCGATGTTCCCAGCTTACCCACATGGATTCACCACCGCGCCACTGCACACTATGTTTCAAGGATTCGCTGGTTTGAAGGTTATGCACAGTAATCACACCACGACACACATCACCGGTGAGCTTGAGGTGTCCGTGAAGCGGGAGCGATCCTTTGCTGGTGGTAATTTTGATGTCCGTCAGAAGCTTTTGAGCCACCTCGGTGTTCTTCGTGCCAGAGACGATAATATTTTGTTCGCAATTGGGAGAAATTGTAATCGCATTCATATGCTGTCTGCCGATGAGTTGCGAAATGGCAGCGCCGAGCTCACCGTGCTGGAATGCTGTCTTGAGGGCGACCGTACTGCGTGGCCGCAGCACGATCACGTAATCGTCAGGGTTCATCCTGACCGTTGGCTTGGGCGTCCACTTGGAGACTGGTGAAAATGACTTTTGTGGACATTTAGAAGAGGGAGCGCGAGCGTCTTCTTTTGCTGATTTGTCGAGAGGAGTCTCGGGCATTGCAGCTCCTCGTGCGTTCTGCCGGCGGCGGCGCCGGCTCTCAACGACTTGAAAAAGGGCAGCTTGCTGCGCCGAAATGGTGGATGGGCCATCCTCTGGCTGGCTTGCAGTGACAGACGACCACGACAGAGTCGTGGGGTCGTATCCGCGTTGTTCAGGCAGAGCCATGGTTGACCGGCGGGCGTCTCCGCAGCCAGCGGCGGGGGAGCCGGAGCCGTTAGGCTCAGCTAGACCGCTACGTGGTGATGCGGAGGGTTGCTCGAAGTGGCCGAAAATTGGGCGTACCTGGGTCAGATCGCTGTCTCCGGGATTCTGCTGACTTCACAGATGCAGAGCACAGGTTTGATGGGTGTTCATCAGATTGCCGCGGTTCCAGTCGAAAATCGACGGAGCCGATGTTCCACGCGTCCGATCGCTCCGCGCTCAAACGCGGCTCCCCTAGGCAGCGGATAATCTTTGCCGAATTCCAATATTACGGTGCGGCGACGTATCTTTATGATGCTTCCATTGTCTTCACGAATGTGAGCGATTGGCATCGCGAATGCCTCGCTCCAAGTAGTACTCACGCAGGTTTTTGTTCGTTTAATTTAGAGGTGCATCCTCCATTTTCTCATAGCTTACCTTGTACGAGTATTGGACGCGGGCCTCTAGAGTGACTCCAGCCTGTTCTGTCACTGCAAGCAGACGGTTTGTGGTGGTGGTGGGGGGGTGGAGGGGTGGAGGGGTGTGAGGGGGGGGGGCGGGGCAACGTAGATACCGGACCCAACTAGAACTGCTGTTGCCATGGATTTAGGGTGGCATGACAAACGTTTCGAAGTGACTGACAAGTGTCCCCATTGTGGTGCTGCGTCAAACGAGAGTGACGAAAAGCACTTGCTGATGTGGACTTGCCCGACTACAGACCGTGTGATACGGCGCTTCCTAAGGATGACACGTTGCAGGCGACTATCACAAGTGGACTCATGATAATCGGTTTATCGAGAACTTTTGCCACTTGTTAAGCGAGGCTAATTTACACTCCTTCTTATAACTTTCTCTCCGTTCTTCATTATGAATAATGGCAAACATCTGGAATAAGAAAAAGATATGCTTTCCGTAAGTCACCTCGTAATTTTTTCTGCGCCTGAACACGATAAGAACCCCAGCACCATGCTTTTTCTTGCATGACACGAGCGTAAATGTAGTCTGGTCCTTGTCCTCGGCAGTTTCGCTCAATAGCTTGTCGGTTGCGTGATCTCGCGGTCTTATGTTTGCATCTCCGTGGTCCATGGCCGCGGCTACAATGGCCTCTGCTGCTGGTGTGGACGCTGTGTTGTCATTTGCCAGAGTTGCCATGAGTGCAGCATGGGATGCTGCCGGTGACGGGGCGAGCTTGGGCGGGTACGGGGCAGAGTGGTCAGGAGGCCGCCCGATGCGCTTCTTTCGGGTGGGCCAGGACCACAACATCGTTGCACGATGGATGCACAACACAGATATTTACATGTGTAGAGCACAAAAGCAAAAAGAAACTGAAATTACGGGTTCCACCCTTCACAGCCTCGACGTGTCCCGATCTGTATGTAGGCACAGGCATGTCCTGACTTAGTGCACTGCACGGGCTCGGGCCGGCCTAAAAGCCCGGGCCCGGCCCGGCCCGCGGGCCGGGTCGGGCCGGGACATGCTCTGTTTTGCCGGGCCTGAGCCGGGCCCGGGCCTGAAGTTGCGGGCCCGGGCCGGACTCGGGCTTAAGCTGCGGAATCGAGCCGGGATTGGGTCCATTAGAAACGGCTGGTGTCCGACTATTCGTTCACTATTGCAGAGTGAAGTACACGACTGCGGCATTGGAGCAGCGACACTGATGAACTATGGGTTATCGTACGCCCTGAGAAAAAAACTAAGCTTTATTCATTGACTTAGTTATTTCCTTATTTCCACGCCGCGGCGGCGGTCAAGGCGCTTGCCGGGGAACCAGGGTTTGCTACTAGCCTCGGCGGCCGCATTTCTGTTTAGGCGGCAAGCATGACAGACTTTGTAGTGTCATTGCTCGTTGAAGAAACCCAGGTGGTCTATATGATCCGGAGCCCTCTGCTTCGGTGTCTCTCACAACCTGACTCCCCTTGGGCTCTTAAGCCCCAAAAACATAGCTTTTATTTTATAGCTATATTTTTCTCATCTGAGAAAATTCACAAACTAAAGCGCGTTTGGTTTTCTTTTTGATCGGCTGACCGGAACGTCTCGTAAATGAAATAGCCACAAAAGCTCGCGGGAGTTTGTAAATCTCATCTCATAACCAAATCTATCCGTCCTCTCTTCTTCAGCCTGGTTGACATGACAAATGTTTTGCCCTTTAAGTTATCACGTGGTTCGCGCGTTATCTTCTTCTCAGCAGATAGAGTAAAATTTAACCGGTCCTAAGTGGCCATTGATCGTTCGCTATACACTATTAGAAATTCATTCTGGAAGGACATATTAGTTTAGGACGCTTATAGTCTTCAAAACACACAACGTGAAATACTCAAGCCTTTTAGCTTTTCCTTTCTGCTGAAAGGCGATGAGTTCGGCTATGAGTTCTATCTGTGAGATCGCGTTCACTATTATACTCCGCGGGCGGAAAAATATAACTGATTAAAATCGTGGGGGAATGCAAAGTAGTCTATTACGCGCGTATGCAGCCCTTTTTATTTGGCTCTCGGAACTTCGGAGTTTATATTCGCGCACCTACACGATATCACTGTCCAAAAC